>NC_143252.1:104743350-105054100 GCF_984573655.1 Nuphar pumila | reverse complement strand
GAAGATCTGTGAGTCATCTTTATTAAGCAATACATGCATAAGTTACAATTTTAAATGTCCGAATTCATTATAGTTGAAGCTAATCCGGCTCCTGGTGAAGGTCCGATAGCAGCCATTGTCGCTCATTCATGAGTTACCTAAAATATTGTTGAAGCCACCTTCATGAGAAGGAAAAGACTTAGGATACTCAGGGTCGAAAGGGGTGTCATTCCAGATCCTGAAGAATTCATAGGAGAATCCCCGATCCATTAAAGGTTGGGTCATTGGGGTCTGATGATTCGAAGCTATCAAGCAACCTACCGGTCATCCCGGATTAGAAGAGGATTCAGCATCGGCCCAGAGGGAGATGGACATTATGGTATAAAAATGTTATAAGGTATGTTCGTGTCTCTTCTTTAACAATTTATCTGAGTGATGACACAGGAGATTTGTAAATACTTTTGTCGGGTATTCTATTTACCGAATGAAGTGATCAACAGGATTCATCCCCTGGAGGAAATAAGCTTGTATAGATGTGAGCTGCTCTTTCTTTGACGTTTATGTTATTATATATATTTCCATTTGGTCCATTTGGTGTCTGCTGTATAATTATCATGGCAATATCACCTGTAATGCTCTTAGCCTAGATTTGCTTTTCCCATTCGTGCTTTCAATCAGAGCTTATGGTCTAAAACAAAAGGTAACATTAGTGCGACAAGGTCTAGTGACTCAATAGAATTAGAATTTGTTACCATGTTTGGTGTTACTTGCCTTGACCACTGCACGATGTTCCTTGTTCCTTCTTTCCCATGATATTTTAATTCTTATCTTTTTTTTTCTTTGGTTTCCTATATATGTTTTGATTTCCTATTGGTATGTAATCTTCATCTGATCATCTGTTTACATTTTATCTATTGTTTGGATAATAGATGGTCCTTCTTTTTTAAAAAAAAGAAAAGAATTGTTGCCATGCAGTCAGTAGAATTCAGATGTGACCATCAGTCAAGAAGTGAGCATCGGTGGTTTATCACAGTATGAGATAAGATATTCAGTTAAATCTGAATCTTCAGCAACAGAGATGGGTTTATCCCATCTGAGAGTGGGTTTAATCGAAGATGGGTATTTCTACAGGGTACTGGAAGTTTAATTTCTTTTAAGAGCCCAAAGCTGATGCAAAGTCTGGAGCTCCATTATATAGTTTTTCCTACTAAATATCATGTTTAACAGCCATGGCTCATGAATCCTGATAATTTATATATATATATATATATATATATATATATATATATATATATATATATATATATATATATATATATATATATATATATATATATATATATATATATATATATATATATATATATATATATATATATATAATTTTAACGGTGTGTAGACAATGAATCTCACTCTATATTCCTTTTGCAGTATATGCCTCTGTTTCATGTTTTGCATAAATGTTTGGTTGTTCAATAAAATTTTCATGTTTTTGCACAATACTCACATGTTTCTTTTTTTTTTATTATATCTATTAGTGAAGGTGCCAAAGATTACAGACAAAAGTTGTATAAGAAGGCATAATGTGCACGCCTAAGGTAAGCATTTTCCGTTAAGTCGTGCAGTAGGATTACCCCCAAAGTGAAGCTACATATTTGCGCCCATGTATCACATGTAGATCCACGCACAACTGTATGCTATTAGAATTAGATTAGAGCAGCTACAGGTTGTAAATTTTGATCATTGGTAAGTTTTGGTTGGTAACTATTTGCTGCAAAATGATCATCTCTGCAAAATAACGGGTGCTGATTAAAGGGTGCTTCTTATTATCAATAGTTTGAAGGGCAACAGACTTGAGGCCCGGTTGAGCAAAGGGTCAAACAAAAATAAACATAAAGTATATATATATACAAATATATACATATATGTATATATATATATATATATATATATATATATATATATGTATATATATATATATATATATATATATATATATATATATATATATATATATATATATATATATATATATATATATATATATATATATATATATATCTTGCTTCATCTCCTGAGTTTTCATTTAGGTTATCTACACACCATCACTCATCTTTTTTTTTTTTTTTTCCAATATCACTTTTTACATCCGCACTTAGTGCTTTCACTACCCTCCATCCATTGTAGCAATCCCCACTGTACTTCACCATTGCAGATGGTCCATATACATCTCACCTACTACATCCTGGCTGTATCCCTGCCATCTCATTTATCCATACCTGCTGAAGCTGCTTTCAGCACTTGAAGACCACCCAACATCTTCATTCACATGCACACAGCATGTAGCCTTTTTGTTATGCTTATAGCAATACCAAGGTATTGTTGTGTTCATCTTATTTCATCACTCATGGCCATACCGAGTATTGCTGTAGTCTCCTTATGCACATAAGCATATCAATTCCCACTCCACTGCACACTCCCAGCAATCCAAGAGTTGCCCTTGCCCACGGCTCCATGGCCATCTCCTGTGGTCGATGCCCTTCCCTCAGTTTTCTTTTATTAATTTTCCCGTGTTCTAGGATTTCCTGGCAGCAGCAGTTCCCATTGGTCCATCCATATTCTCACAGTGATACATTCATTGCCTGATTCATTGATTCATCCATTGTTGAAACAATGAATCAATAAGTAAGAGTCACCATACCAGGTAGTAATTTTAGCCACTAATTGTGTCAAACCCAACTTCTATGAGGAATTAGACTCAACCCGGAAGCTACTAAGCATCAGCCTTTCATAGGAAAAATCGGATTTTGGGCCCGCTCGGCAACACTTCTCTAGCTTAAATATAAAACACCTGTTTACCATACCATTCCTCCTATATATATATATATATATATATATATATATATATATATATATATATATATATATATATATATATATATATATATATATATATATATATATATATATATATATATATATATATATATATATATATATATATATATATATATATATATATATATATATATGTATGTATATATACATTCATGTGCATATATGTATATAGGTATATATATATATACATACATATATATATAACATATATCATGTTTCCACACTTTTAGATCTCAAATGTTTCGGCATGTGAGCATCCTTTTACTATTCACATCCATATGGCATATACAATTTTTTCTTCCCCTTTGCATACTAACAGTTGTTTTGCAGGGAATATATGGAAAATCTCATTACTTGGAGCTCTGGATTCAACTTTATGTGTTGTAATAGTTAGATCTTAATGAGAATTTACATTTCCTACTTTAGATAGAATGAATGAGCATTGTAAAAACCATGAATTACTTGTTTTCATGCTTCTTACCTTTATTTTCCAAAATCTCACAAATGGGAACACGAATGGCACGTGCACCATTTCGTAAGAGGTAATTAATCCTAAGTTGATGATTTACATCAATGGCCATAGTCAGGATGTAAACAAGACTTAGGATTTTTATCTTTTACAAAATAACACTGGATCCACATTGGATCCGCTTTCAAAATTCATCATATTTTCCTTAAATATTTTCTCCTTTTATCAGAATTTAACTTAAAATTAACTCAAAATATATACCAATGGCCATAGTCAGGGTATATTGAGAGTTAATTTCATTTTAAATTCTATAAAAGCACCAAATGTATTTCATTCTTCACCTGAATTTAAATATAGATTATTATATAATACATCCAATGACCATAGTCAAGGATGTATTATATCTTCAATCTTATTTTAATTCATTTAAAGAATGGAATAGCTTTTCAAAATCCAATTTCAAAAATTTAAATTCATTCATCATTTAGGATAGAACTGCATCATGTCTTCAAAAAAAAAATTTCTTTTTCAAAACTCCAAGTAATGTAAATATCTTCTTCAATCTATCTTCAATTCTTATAAAAAAAACCAATTCATCCTCTTCATTTTCAAATTCAATTTCGTTTTCAATCTCAAAAGTTCAAATTTAACTTTGAGATTTCAAAGTCCTTTTTATTCAAATTCAAATCAGATTTCAAAGTTCAAATTAACTCTGAAATTCCAAATCCATTTTATATTCAAGACTCCAATCAAAATCAAAGTTCAATTTAACTTTGAGATTCTTGATTCATCTTCTGAATTTAACTCCAATTCCATCTTAGGATCCAGAACTCAAAATCTACTTTGGATCTCAGACTTCAGATCCAATTCCTCTTTAGGATCCAGAGTCCAATTCCACTTTTGGATCTCAGACCATAGATCCAAATCCATGTTGGGATCCAGAATCCAACTCTATATTGGATCTCAGACCACAGATCTAAATCCATGTTAGGATCAAGAATCCAACTCTATATTGGATCTCAGACTTCAGATCCAAATCCATCTTAGGATCCAGAACCCAATTCTACATTTGGATCTCAGACTTCAAATCCAAATCCAAATCCAAATCCATCTTAGGATCCAGAACCCAATTTTTATCGGATCTCAGATTTCAGATTTTAAATCCATCTTTAGATCCAATTCCATTCCCAATTCTAGATTTCAAATCCAATTCCACTTTCAGATCTCGTCCAAAACTCCCTAAACCCATTTCTATTCTTAAATACCATTTGATTATCTCAGATCCATTCCAAACTTAAAAATCCAAATTCAATTCCATCTCAAATACTCCTTTCCTTTCCTAAATCCAAGTTCAAAATTCAAAGTCCAATTTTGACTTTGAAACTTCATTTCCTTTCATTACAAAGCTTCAAGTCACTCTTTCTCATTTATTTTTTCAAATCCTGATTTACTTCAAAAAAACTTAGAACTCCTCTGATCTATCTTAAGTTCCAAAGTTAGATTCAAATCATTTCTTCACTCCTTTACCAATTTTCATCTCAGAATACTTGGAAATTTCTAAGTCAAATTTTCAAAAGAACATACATCCTTACATTGCACAAGCATGATTCTTTGTGCATTTAGAGTTAGGATAAATTCTTAGATTATATTTAGGCAAAGCAAAAGGCATAGATTCGATCCTTGGTTCGATTACCCCTGGTAAAGGCGCCAGGAACGGTCGAACCTCATACCGATGAGCTAATCCCGTCTCTCCATCTTTTTCCCGCAATATTTTCAAAACGGAGGCGAGTGATTTTCTAAATATTTTTCAAATCAAGGTCAAGTGAAAACCTGCAAAAGAGTTCCTCTTCTCTCTCACTTTCTTTTCTCTTCTCTTCTCTTCTCTCTTTCTTTTCTTTCTTTTATTCTTCTCCATTCAAAAAGGAGAAAAATAGGGGTTAAAAAAGGAAAAGAGAAAGAAGAGAGAGAAACAACGAAAGAGGAAAAATTTTGCGATGATCACTGATGATGCATAAATATCACATTTTATTAATACATTTTCACTGCATAAATGCATCATCTATAAGTTTAAAGCATACACTTAGGTGCATAATGATGTTAGAGACCTCTAGTTCGAATTTCATCAAAATCGGAGTTAATTTGAAGGAATTATGGCATTTACAGTGTAACGGGTCAAATATCGGATCCGATTTGAGAGATTTGGATCCAGACGCCCATTTGGACTTTGGATCTAGACCAAATTACATGGATTTAACCCAGCTCCAACCCACTTAAGTTTTGTAAAAACATTTTCTAAAAACCCCCTGCAGAAAGAGGCGCCCAGCAAATATTTTTATTTTAATCCTGTTTTTGTAAAATAGCCAAAAGAAGCCAAATCGTCAAAATGGAGAGGGGGCGCCCATTCCACCTTGTCTTTGTCTTGATTTTAGTTCCCTAGGGGCACGATTCTAGCTCCAGCCCCTTCTCATCTTCCACCTCCTTCCATCTCCATTGAAGACATGGAGAAAAGCTTGAGAACCAAGCATTGTACCTTGTCTCCCTTTCAACTCTTTTCATTTCTTTATCTTCCATGTTGTTTAATCTCCATTGTTGCTGTGTTTTGCAGGTGCAGCAGAGGTGGGAAGCATCTATTCTCATGTGGAAGTGCGAAACACTCCAACGAGAAGGGCCGGCTCTATCTCCATCCGGTCTTCTACGCCCCCCGATCGAGAATCGGTTCACACTTCATCTTCGGTGGATTTCCAACGTGTTGCAGCTGTAGGACATGGTACCATGGTGTATTTCCAGCATCAACGAGGTCCTGAACGGTGCGAAGCCAAGCAAAGTCCGCTCTTCTCTTCATCCCCCCCCTTTCTTCGGATCGGCCAAAAGGTAGGTCTTCTCACCCATTGCTTCTAGTTAAAACCTATCATGTGCGTGTGTAATATGTGGGTGTTTTTCTGTATTTTTGTCAGCCTTAGTGTAGCTTTTGTTCGTGCAAAAGCCAGCACGTAGGATGTTTAGGTGTTTGGGTCATTTACTTTTAGGTTTTCAATCCAACGTTGGGCGTTTTTAATGTCTTTTTGAGTATGTGCGTGTATTTGAAATGAGATTTCTGCATGTCTGCATTTTTCAGTTGTTCTAAGTCTAATGGTTCTTATTTTGTTCGAGTTTAGTACCTTAGGAAAAGTGATTATGTGATTTTCTATTTTGTGCATTTTTAGATTTTGCTAAAATTATCTAGTCGAGTGTAGTTTTTCCGGTTTTTAGGTAGGATGTCCAACAGTTTGTAATTTGTTTTTGTGTGCTATTTTAATTTTAGTTTGTCAATTATTGTTTAGGTTTTTCATAGATTTTAATTCGTGTATTGTGTTTAGTATGAAATTCGGTTTTGTTCTTAGTCTAGCCGATTGTAGGAATATGTTAGAATTTGTTTTCTGTTATGATTTGATTTCCAGCATGTTAGTTGTTTAGTTCGTGTGTTTTTAGCTTCATGTAGATTGTCCTAATTATGTGTTAGTTTAGTTTAAATGAGATTTATATTTGGTGTTATGTTAGTAGTTAAATTAGCTATTTAATTTTTCATATAGGTGTAGTCGTCTTCTCCAAATGTAGGTCGGCCATTAGAGGTCCAGCAAGGTTGCATGTTTCAGTTATTAGGTCATTAGGTTTTAGGAAATTAGAATTAAAATGTCTAGGTGCAATGTATGTCGTTTTAGGTAATTTAGCATTAATTGAGTAAGTTCGAATTGTGTGTAGGAATTAATTTAGATAGAATTGCTAATATTGGTTTTAATGTAGTATTAACTTAGTGATTTTTAATTTTCGTGTAGTAGTTAATATGGATAAGTTTGATTTTTGGTAGCTTTCCCTTTATGCCCTTTGTTTGAGTTGTATATATATTAATTTAGTTAGGTTAGTTTTATTTTAAGTCTAGGATGTAAATTCGTGTAGATTTTAGTCAAAGGGCAGTAGAGTCTTTATGGTTGAGCATACGAATTTGGTAGAAGACTAATCTCTCTAAAATCGTGAATTACAATTAAGAGGAAAGCCCTAATTCCCAACCAAGTCATAAATGCCTTCTCATTTTCAAAGTTGGAAACCCTTTGGAATTCAAAAGGGTCTTTTAATGAGGGTTACACGACTTTTGGAAACCCTTTGGAATTCCAAAGGTCCTTCCAAAAGCATTTACACAAATTTTGGGAAGTTTTAAACTTATAAATACTCATTTAAAGCCAACCCCAAAATCGTGTGGGATGCTTTGGGAATGTTTTCAAAAAGAGGATTTAATGCTTAATTCTCAAAAGAGTTCCAAAATAGTTTACTCGATTTTGGCAAGAAGTTAAATGCCATCTCTTCTTTCAAGAGTTAGCCAAAATCGTGTAGTGTAAGTTGGGAAGGTTTTCAAAAAGGGGTTCAATAGCTTTTAATGCAAATATGGAAAAACGTGTGGATTTAAATAGCTGGACGGTTTTTGAAGATGAGTCTTTCCCTAAGAGCAATTAAGGCAATAATGAGAGAAGTTGGCCCCTACCAAAATCGTGTGTCTCAAATTCATTAGCCCTCTTTACCATTTTCGTTATTTGAATTAGCATTAATTAGGTGTTAATTAAATTAGTAATGTAGCATTAAAGTAGATTTTCTAAATTCGTGTATACTTATTTAGGTAGTTTCTAGTCTTAGGTTACATTTAAGTTAGGATTTAAATTAGATTTACATTAGTGTTTTAGGAAATAACATTTAGTTATTAGGGTAATTAATGATTTTAGGGTGGCGTGTAATGTAAAGCCCCATCTCTTAAAACCGCCCCCTACTAACCCTAGTTAGTGTATAACCTATGTAGTTAGTTTAATTTATTAATTATTAATTGTAGGTAATTAGTTACCCTAACTAACCATAGTTAATTACTAACCCAACCCTTAGTTAGAACCCAAATGCCTTAGTCGACCAACCCTAGTTTAACCAATGTAACTAACCTAGTTAGTTAGTTGAACCGAGTCCTAGTTACACCCTTCTAACCCTAAACCGACCCCCTATTCTAAACCTTAACCGACCTTAGTTATCATAACCGACCCTAGCAACCTTAGTTAATAAACCCTAATCATTAGATAATTAGGTAACCCTAGGAGACTAATCTTAGTTAACCTCTAACCCTAGTTAGATTAAACCTTAGTTAGTTAGACTAATTAACCCTAGTAGACCTTAGCTAACCATAGGTATTAACCCTACCCTATCCATAACCGATCCCTAGTTAGACTAACCTTAGATTTAGTTAACCTTAGTTAGTAAAATAATCCTAGTTATTAGGTTAACAATAGTTAGTGCCTAACCGTAGTTAATTAATTAACCCTAGATAGTTAGTTAACATAGTTAGTGTGTAATTTAGTTAGTTCCTAACCCTAGGTAGTTAGTTAACATAACCGTAGGTGAGTAGTTGTTTTAGTAAGTTAGAATTAATATTATAATAGATAGTTAATTTAGTTAGTGATATTAGATGGTATATATTAGGTTTAATTAGAGTTTAGATTAATTTAGATATCTTATTTAGAGTATTAGTGAGTTTAGGTTAGGTTAGTTCTTAAATTTTATAATGTAATGTAATTGTTATTGTTTTCTGTATTTTAACAGTAGGATAGGTTCATTTAGGACTGTTTTTGTACGTAATTCAATGTCCAAATGTCAATTATGGATTCAAAAGGGATGAATAGTGCACTGAACCAAAACCCTAATTTTTACCCGATCGTGCACTAGTTATTTCATATGGATTTTTCGTGAATTTCCTGAAAATTATTTTTCTATTCTTTACATTGGTGTGTTAACTGTCTGCAGACCAAATTTCAGCTCAATCCGAGTTGATTTGGTCTGGTTTTTAAGCGTCTTATGAAAACAGCTTTTTCTGATTTTGAAATTTCGGGTCCTGCGATTTTCCAAATTATCCTGATTTTGAAACGCTTCGTTCTGGAGATCCAGAATGTATTTTTCACTTCTGTAAAATGTGTCAGCTTCTTGGATTTGTATTTTACAGAATAGAAGTGATTTGACCAAATTTGGAATTCGTTTGACCCCTCAAACAGCCGTTTTGCAAAAAGCTGTCAAAATCCATTTTTGCCTTATTTAGGGACAAAATAGTCTTTTACTTATTTGTCTGATTTCGTGTAGTTTTACTGTTTTCTAGCATTGCAGTCAGTATATTAACAGTACTTAGAGTAATTAGAGTTGCTTAGTTTAGTTAGTTTACTTAGTTAGTATAATTTTAGTTTTATATATTTAAATTAACTGTAGTTTAATGTAGAAATAGTATAGAATTAGTTGTAGATGTAATGTAGATTAATTCTTGATTTAGTTACGGATTTTGTGTTTTCATTGTGTAGGTTGTTAAGTTAGAACAGGTTCACAGGTGTAATCCAATTATACTGTGTGACTGCACTTGATGTGAAAAGACAGAAATGCCCCTGGAGACCTGCAGAAGACTTAGCCTCCAATTTTATTTTATTTTCTTAGTTTAGAATGTTATTTAATGTAACTTGTAAACACTGACATAGATTGTAAACTTTGTTTTTATTAATAGAGTGTTGTTTTGGAATTAATTCAGAATGTTCCCGTTCCCTGTGGATTCGACCCGTACTCGCCACTTCGGTGGAAAGTCGGTTTTATATCTTTGGTTGACGATTTTCCAATGTTCTTATTGCAAAATATTATTTAAAAATATTCACTCCAAAAGTGCAACCAATCACAATGAGCCACTTT
Source organism: Nuphar pumila (assembly GCF_984573655.1). Lineage (NCBI taxonomy): Eukaryota > Viridiplantae > Streptophyta > Magnoliopsida > Nymphaeales > Nymphaeaceae > Nuphar > Nuphar pumila. The sequence continues at coordinate 105,044,028 of NC_143252.1, read as the reverse complement.
GGAATGGTTGCGAGAGTCACACTATCTTGTAACAATTGTATATGTCTTCAAGGACAGCTAAACACATGAGATGGCATGAAAATAAAGTTCGACACGATGAAAACAAGATTACGCATCCTGTTGACGCTGAAGCTTGGAAGCACTTTGATCGTACTCATCAGAACTTTGTAATGGAAGTGCGAAATGTTAGACTCGTTCTATGTACATATAGATTTAATCCATTTGAGGGTAGATCAACTCCATACTCATGCTGGCCAGTATTTGTAACTCCATACAACCTTCCACCAAGCTTGTGTATGAAACGTCCAAATCTTTTCTTGTCTCTGTTGATCCCTAGTCCGACCTCACCTGGCCAAAATCTTGATGTATATTTAAGGCTATTGATTAATGAAATAAAAGTACTGTGGGATGACGGTGTTACCACGTATGATGCCCACAAAAAACAAAATTTCAATATGAAGGCCGCTTTTTTATGGACAATCAGTGACTTCCCTGCATATGGTATGCTATCTAGTTGGAGCACACATGGGAGGTTGGTATGTCCGTACTGCATGGAGGATTCCAAAGCTTTTAGAACATTGTGCGCATTGGAAGTTGTAGTATTTGATGTAAAGAATCTCGAGGACTCTGTCATCACCACTGTTTGTCTGCTAGAAAAGATATTTCCGCCAGTATTTTTCGATGTTATGGAACATTTGATCATACATTTGCCATATGAACTAAGGGTTGGTGGCCCTGTGTAATATTGATGGATGTACCCATTTGAAAGGTATATATTTTTTTATATTTGTCTCTTTAATGACAGATATTTCAAATTTAAAATATATATTTTTGTCAGATACATGTTTGACCTCAAAAAAAAGGTTCGTAATAAAGCAAGAGTAGAAGACTCTATTTGTGAGGCGTACACTTTAGAAGAGATTTCGAATTTCTCATCTATGTACTTTGAACCTCACATTCCAACACGTTACACATGCCCGCCCCGTAACGATGATGGAGAACAAGTAACTGTAGCTGACAAGCTATCGATATTTCAACCACTTGGTCATGCATTTGGTAGTTGCTGATCAAGGCTCTTGACAGATCGAGAGCAAGACGCAACACACATCTATATTCTTTTTAATTGCTTAACGATCGACCCATACATCGAGTAAGTATATGTAGACGCAACACAATTATATATCCTTTTATGTTCTATACGTGCATACATGGTTCGGTAATATAAGTATTTTTGGTTTGTAGACGATTTGATCTGGAGTTGCAAAGAGAAGTTTCATATCTCACTGATGCAGAAGTACAAAAAAAACATGAAACTAAGTTTGTGGAGTGGTTGAAACAAGTGGTAAGGACACTAACATAAATTTTGTACTTGTAAACAACACTAAGTTACTTAATTGGTCGTGATCACAATAATTGTTTATGTATGTGCGTAGGTCCGCCATGGTGATGTTAAAGATCAAGGAATATGTGATTTAGAAAATTGTCCGACCAAAGTTGTGCAATGCTACAATGGGTACATTGTAAATGGTTATCGATTCCATACAAAAGATTACGGTATAAACAAATCAATGATGAATAGTGGCGTGTGTGTCAAGGGTAGCAGTTACGGTGAAAATGAACATGATTACTATGGTGTTATAGAGGAAATAATGAAGTTGACTTACTTAGGCATAAATAATAGGGTAACTTTATTCAAGTGTCATTGGTTTTATCCAACTGCAACAAGATTCGACAAAGCTTTAGGCATTGTTGAGGTTAATCATAAATCAAGGTTTAGAACATATGAACCATTCATATTAGCCTCGCAAGCTCAACAGGTTTATTATACTTCATATCCGAGTATAAAAAAGTCAGATAGAAATGAATGGTGGGCAGTTTGCAAGGTGAAGTCCAAACTATACCCTGAGTATGATCAGTTACAGGAAGACAAGTTAGCTGAAGACTGTGATTACTATCAATCAGATGATATCTATGACTTCGCTTATGGTCACGATGTTGCGCATGATATGCATGTCATATCTCCATTAGCCGATGAAACATTCATAGAAGAATGTGATCCAAATGATATACCAAGTGGATGGGTAAACAATGAAGAAGAAGAAGCAGAGGAAGAAGAAGAAGAAGAAGAAGAAGAAGAATATGAATATGAAAGTCAAACAAGTGATGACGAAGAATTCTCAAGCTAGTGAGCAAAATCTTGTAATACAAACCTCTATTTGAATGCATTGCAATACTTGATGTGAATGGTTTGAATTATTTGAATATATTGTAATACTTGATGCGAATGAATGAGTTGTATTGCAATACTTGATGTGAATGATTTGAATGATTTGAATGTATTATAATACTTGATATGAATGATTTGAATGCATTGCAATACTTGATGTGAATGATTTGAATTATTTGATTGTATTGTAATACTTGCTGTGAATGATTTAAATTATTTGAATGTATTGTAATACTTGAAGCGAATGATTTGAATGCATTGCAATACGTGATGTGAATGATTTGAATGCATTGCAATACTTGATGTGAATGACTTTAATGCATTGTAATACTTGATGTGAATGACTTGAATGCATTGTAATACTTGATGTGAATGACTTGAATGTATTGTAATACTTGATGCGAATGAATGAGTTATATTGCAATACTTGATGTGAATGATTTGAATTATTTGAATGCATTGCAATACCTGATGTGAATGATTTGAATGCATTGCAGTACCTGATGTGAATGATTTGAATGCATTGCAATACTTGATGTGAATGACTTGAATGTATTGTAATACTTGATGTGAATGACTTGAATGCATTGTAATACTTGATGTGAATGACTTGAATGTATTCTAATACCTGATGCGAATGAATGGGTTGTATTGCAATACTTGATGTGAATGATTTGAATTATTTGAATGCATTGCAATACCTGATGTGAATGATTTGAATGCATTGCAGTATCTGATGTGAATGATTTGAATGCATTGCAATACTTGATGTGAATGACTTGAATGTATTGTAATACTTGATGTGAATGACTTGAATGTATTGTAATACTTGATGTGAATGACTTGAATGTATTATAATACTTGATGCGAATGAATGGGTTGTATTGTACTTGATGTTAATGATTTGAATGTATTGTAATACTTGTTGTGAATCATTTGAATGTATTACAATACTTGATGCGAATGATTCGAATATATTGTAATACTTGATGTGAATTATTTGAATATATTGTATGGCATTTGTTATTTGTTAGAATATGGTTCGTGGAGGTTACAGTGGTCATTCATCCAGTAGTAGCCAGGCCCAGTATTCATCTTCATGGGCTTCTGTGATAGGTATATCATTTAACTAATTGGATGCTTGATTAGTTGAAATGCGCATTCTGAGAATTTCTAACGTATTTTTTTACAAATGATGTTTCACCTGTACACGACCCACCTACACCAGTTGATCACACAAGTCAGGAGCCAATACAGGATGCAGGGTCTTCTCAATCTGGCACAAGAAGACTCATTCGAATAGTGTATATCGATAATCAACCGTAAGTATTTCATTTTCAATTATTGCATATCTTATAAATATTTTATATTGATATTTACCGTGTACCAATTCATACACAGCATGAGGTTTGAGCCACAAGAAGTAATACATGAGATTAGAAATTCACTTCTTCAACATCTACCAGGATCAGTCGCTCAATAAAAAGAGTATCCAAAAGAGGTGATAGATAGATTGTGGTCCTCATTCACGGTATACAGTTATTTTCCATAGTTAATGTGTTTCATATTTAATTTTTTTTTTAGTCATGTCTACTAACTTTCTGAAAATATTTGTAGGCTTCGAATCGCTTAGCAACTACGGTGGAGGAAAATGATGCAAGGAAGGTGTGGCAGAAGGTGGCTGTCAATCGATTTGCAGACATGCTGCACAATATGAAGACTGCAACAAAAAAACATCTGGCGGAATAGATGATCCACTACAGTAGAAAACCCATGACCCTATTACTACCAGGAGAGATTATTGGGATGGAATGTGCGATAAGTGGGCGCGGGATGCATTTCGAAATCACTCTGCGAAGGCTGCACAAAATCGAGCGAAAATGTCCGAAGCCCATTGTAAACACCCCAAATTTTCACCCTCATCCAGTGCTTGCATTTTATGTGTCACTGCATATCATTGCATGCATTCAACATACCATTTCATTGCATAGCATTACATCTCATTTTTTTGAGATCCAGCACTCTTGTTTTCAAAATATTCAATCCAGATTCGGGTTTTTTTAAAAAGCTCTTTCTTTCAAAATCAATTTTAAAACCTGGGTTTTTAATCAACATTTTGTCATTTGCCAACCCCCAGAACCTTATATTTTGAAATATTTTCTCAAAAAACAATCTGGATTCGTTTTAAACTCAATTTTCAACTGATTTCAATTCTCAAATGAGACCCATTTAGGTGGTGTCACTTCTGGATTCCTTCATTTATTAAAAATCTCAAAAATTTTAGAGTCCTAGTTGGATCAAGACTATGTATTTTCATCTGTTTGAATCTTTTTTAACCTTTTTAAAACATCATTCTGATTTTAAACCAGTTATGGTCATATCCCTTGTCAGTTTCCTCTGTTTTGGCCAAAATCTTAGAGTCCTTGTTGGATCAGGACTCTTTTTCCAGAGTCCCAGTTGGATCAGAACTCTACTTTTTACTATCTTTTCTACCTGTTTTGGATAAAACCTTTCAAAATCTTTCGTTTTGGCCAAAATCCCAGAGTCCTAGTTGGATTAGGACTCTTCTTCAGAGTTCCAGTCGGACTAGGACTCTGTCTTTTGTCACTATTTTAACTTGTTTTTAACCAAATCTTTCAAAATGATTCAAAACTCAGAGTTTTAGTCAAAACAGGACTCTGTTCAGAGAGTCCTAGTTGGATCAGGACTCTGATCCTGATTTCAATTTTGAGAAAATCTTTCAAAATTCTTTCCATCTATCAAAATTGTTACACTTTTATCAAAGAATTTCAAAATTCTGAGGTTTTATCCGAGAGTCCTGATCAAATCAGGACTCTACCCCAGAGTCCTGATCGAATCAGGACTCTATCCAAAATTGGTTTTCATACTTCATTTTCACTGGTGTTCAAAAGCTTTGCCCAAATTTCATTATTTGCTTATCAGAAAACCAAAATTCTTAGAGTTCTGATCGAATCAGGACTCTTTCTCAGAGTCATAATCAGATCAGGATACTGATCCAAAACTTCAATTTTATCCAGTTTTTAACTGTTTTTCAAAATTCTCTTATTTGTTTTCTCAGAAAATCCAAAAATCTGAGAGTCCTAGTTCAATTAGGACTATGTTCTTAGAGTCTCAGTTGAATCAGAACTCTGTTTTATTCCAATATTTGTTATTTTTTTCACTGTTTTCACAAGTTCTTTCATCTGTTTTCAGAAAATACCGAAAAATTCTAGAGTTTCAGTCCGATCAGGACTCTGTCCCAGAGTCCTAATCCAGTCAGAAGTTTGTTTTAAAGTCTGTTTTTATTTCCATTTTCATCTATTTTACAAAAATTAGGTCATTTTGTAGAGTCCAGTTAATTTAGGACTCTATTTCAGAGTTCTGATGGAGTTAGGAGTCTAACCCTGACTGTATTTTCTGATTTATTTTACCATTTTTGATAAAATCTTTTCAAAAACTCCTTCATTTGGCCTTTAAAACCCAAAATCTTAGAGTCCTAAAAATCTAGGACTCTAACCCAGAGTTTCAGTTCTCTTGAGACTCTAGTTTCAAAAATTCTGAATTTCAATTATTAATTTTAAACCATTTTCAAAGCTATTTTCAAAGTTTATTTCAAATTTTTTAAAACCTGATGTGGTCCCACTCAGTTGGCGCCATATCCAGAGGAGTTTTGATCCAGTTGGAACTCTATGCCATTTCAAAACTTTTAATTTCGAGTTTACTTTTGAAGATCTTTTGAAAATTCTCTCAATTTCAAGTTTTAAAATCGTTTTTGAAAATTCAAGTGGGGTCCACTCGAGGTGGCGCCACATTTGAGAAAGTCAGGGTTAGACTAGGGTTAGTTAGTGTCTTGGTTAGTTTTAGAAGTTTAGAAGAGTCAAAATCCATTTTGAAAACCTATTTTAAAACTTGATTTTAAACTATTGTTTTTAAAGGTTTTAGTTCAAACTTTAAAAACCAAATGTGGAAAAACGCCAAGTGGCACCACATTTGGGGGTCTTTAGCTTTAATTAGGAGTTTAATTAGGGGTCATTTAGAGTTAATTAGGTCAAGGGCATATAGGTAACTCTACCCAAAAATTGCCCCCCCCCCCCCTTTAGAGTCCAAAATTTCCAAAATTCCCAACTTTTAAACCTAAAAAAAAAAATCTATAAATAGTCTCCATAGGGGGGTCGATTTTTCCATCTCTCTCTTTTAGAATTCTTAGAGCTTCTCTCTCTTCTCCAGCCCTTCCTCCATTGCTGCAATCTCAAGGTAATTAGTTTCTTTAATTTCTTAGTTTTATTTAATATTTTTAATGTTTTAAATGAGATTTAGCCATTGGCTCCATCTCCTTCATGGGTTAAGCCATGGATTCAAGTTCAAGAACCTCAAGAGAGGTTCAAGAAGATGATCTAACCCTGTTTTGTTGTTTTTCCAGGGATTCTAATCTGTTAGAATCGATTATAGCATCGTTTTTCATGTTCTTAACCATGAAAACATGTGATTTACCCGTTAAATGGGTCAAATCCATGATTTCTAAGGTAAAATCAAATTTCAGCCATGGATTCCCTGTGTTTTATTTATTTATTTACTTATTTATGTTTATTACACGTTTTCCAGCATAAAAATCAATTTTATTTTACTGTTTTGGTATTTTCTTTATTGTTTTCATTGATTAATGCATGCTTTATTAGGTTTTATCAAATTTCTGTGTGTTTTAAGCTTGGATCAGCAAAGAACATGTTATTTCATATTGAAGTACTCACTATAAATTTCTGATTTTTTAATATGTGATACATGAATATGTCAATGAACTACTGTAAAAATTTCGGATGTTTTGGGATTCAGGAACCTTGACAAAAAATAAAAGATTAAACCATGATTTTCCATCGTTTAGAATCGATATTGAAATTCATAGGTAACTTGCTGTTGTGTTATTTTCCTCATCCAATATCTGATTTGAGATCTGTAAAGTTCAATGGATTCTTATTGATGTGAACTCTTTACTATGAAATTTTGATAATTTTTAGCTTCTGTTTAGTATTTTTCCTCTGACAGAGAATCAGATTTAAAATTTAAAACTTGTTAGGGTTTACCAAAACCCTAATCTGACTTGTGTTGATCATAGATCTCAGACCGTAGATTCGATTCAAGATCTGTAAAAAAGGAGTTTCATTATTTTTAGGTATACTATTCACTACGGAAATTTCAGAAATTTTTTATTAAGTTTGCTATTTATTTCTGTATTTTCAACCCGAAGTATCTGTTTTAACCAATGTTAGATTCAATAAATTTTAGTTACGATTGCCGGATAAGTTTCTCCCTAACCGGAGATGATTTTTCCGATCTGTAAAAAGGTAAATTTTTTTTTGTCTAGTTTACTTCTGTAAAATATCAAAAATTTCTATGATGATTTGACCCCTGATTGAGGTCTAACATTAGATCTGGTATGTGACCATGGGTAAAAATAGCCTATTTTAGGGTTTTAATGCAATTTTTGAATTAAAATAATGTCAAAAACATATTTTTATGATTCCAATCTGGTTTTAGGGTGATAATAAGTACAGGTGTCGATTTTTATCAAATTTGGAATTCATTTGTGTAAACACCTGTTATCATCGCAAAATTTTTACTTTTTGCAAGTCAAACTGACCTTTGAAAAAGTTCTTGAAAATAACTCGCCTCCGTTTTTAAAATGCGAGAAAATTCCGTAGAATGGGACTCGCCTGTCGGTACGAGGTTCAACCGTTCCTGCCACCTTTAACAGGGGTAATTGAACAAAGGATCAATCTTATGCTCTACTCTATTCAACTTGTCTAAATCATATTCTAATTTCTAAATGCACATAGAATCAGGCATGTGCTATGAATTTTCAGAAAATGCACATTTTGAAAACATGATGTTTGCTTTGAATGATTGAAATATCTTGGAAAATCGTGAATTGGGATTTGAAATATACTTCTGAGAGAAATAAAATCGATTTTGAGAAATCCTTGACATTTAGTGAAAATCGATTCTGAGAGACTTGGTTTCTCTGAATTCAAACTTGGAAATTGAAATTCTAACTTAGAAAATTTGAATTTGGAACTTGGGAAATACTTGAAATATTCTTTGAAATTCAATGCTTTTGGGAAAATCGATTTTGCTATAAGACTTAGGAGATTTTGAGGAATTCAATTTCCTTGACTTGGATTTTGAATTGGAGTTGACAAATGCATGAAATGAATGAATATGGATTTGAGGAATTGAGAAATACTTTTTGTATTTTTGAGAAATGCAGTGCATTTTGAAGTTAGTCTAAGAGTGTAGGCTGAATGTGGCTAATGTGAAGATTATAAATCTGAGTATCATTCGTATTCTGACTATGGCCATAAATACAAATTCCACCAAGTTTATAAACTTCATAAAAGCTACTGCATGTGCCATTCGTGTAGACCATGGTGAGTTTGTAAAAATATGCATGAATCATCATCCATCACACATTAACATTATAAAAAAAAAAAAAACTATATGCAATGTTGCCTAAGCTAAGCAGGAAATGTAAATTCTTATTCCAAAGTTTAATTTAATTTACATCACTATTGAAATTTAAATACATGAAAAATAAAGTCTTAAATGTACCTGCAAAACTAGAAAACTTGGTTAATGAAAATATGTTGGCTTTTCTAGATTTATCCAACAATATCAGGAAATTGTTGGATTTTGCTAGATATAAGCCTTTTCCTTTGATTCCCTTAAATAAAAATGATAAAGTATGAAATAAAATTGAATAAATATAAAAGAGAAGATATGAAATTTCGAAATTGGGGTCAAAATGACCAAAATACCCCTCATAACAAGACTATGGCCTTGAAATTAAGGTTTTTAGAAAGATATTTTGATAAAATGCAAGTTTTGAAATTTTAATGGAATAAACTCAAACCAAATACGCTATGACATGATTAAAAATATGAAATTAGGGTTAGGGATTTCGAAATTTAGGTCAAATGACCAAATTGCCCCCGATAGCAAGACTATGGCCTTGAAATCAGGGTTTTTAGAAATAGATTTTGATAAAAACTTAGGTTTTATGCACTAAATGAAATCAAATGAGCACAAAATTAAACCTAAAGCATCCTAATATGATTATGAACATGATTAAATCCTAAAAATATATGCTCATACACGAAAATCCAATAATATCACAAAAACTATGATTTTAGCAGTGTTTTTGGATCTTTCAGGAACCCGGTTTTACAATTTGCTTAATTCAGCCATCAAATGGATTCCAAAATCCATACCAATTGGTACCTGCACTTGTTATAACCCTAATGTTGAATTGGAATTATAAAAATAATTTTTTGATATTAAATTAATCCGAAAATTGCATTAAACCCTAAAATATGCTATTTTTGACCTAATTCACCAACTAGTTCCAATCCAAGACATGAACCAGGGGTCAAATCTCCATGGAAATTTATAAAATTTTACAAAGACAAACTAAGAAGAAAAACAGAGATTTTCCAATTTACAGATTGGAAAAATCATCTCCGGTTAGGGAGAAACCCTTCCGGCAATCTGAGCTAAAATATATCACTCTTAACAGGGATTAAAACAGCTATTCCAGATTGAAAATACAGACATAAACAGCAATCCTAAACAAAAATCTCTAAAATTTTAGTGGTTAACAGTAGACAGAAAAATAACAATACTCACTTTTTACAGATCTAGAATCGGATCTGTGGTTTGGGATTTATGACTAACACAAGTCTGATTAGGGTTTTGGTAAACCCTAACGAGTTTTAAATTTAAAAACAGATTCTCTAAAAAGGGAAAAATATTAAACAGTAATCAAAAAATCCGAAAATTTTACATAAGATAGATCTACTCAATGTGAATCCATAGCACTTTAAAGATCTAAAATCGGATATAAGATGAGAGAAATATCATAACAGCAAGTTACCTTCTTGATTTTAACCACGATTTTAAAGCTTTAAAAACCCGATTTGATGTCTGATTTTTTTGACAAGGTTTCCGAGATCCAAAACCTCTGATTTTTCTACCGTAACTCAATAACTCATGCATGCATCACATATAAAAAAATCAGAAATAAATAATGAGAACTTCAACCCGAAATAACATTATCTTTACTGTTCTAAACCTAAAACACACAGAAATTTAAGAAACTTGAAAAACCATGCATTAACTAATGTAAATAAATAAAATAAACCATAAAACAGTAAATAAAACTTATTTCTATGCTATAGAACGTAAAACAAACATGAATAAACCATGAAAATAAAATAAAAACAGGGAATCAATGGCTGGAATTTGATATCACCTTTAAAACATAGATTTAACCCTTTAAAAGGGTAAATCATATATTTTATTGGTTAATAATGTAAAGAATCATATTAAAATCAATTCTAATGGATTAAAATCTCTGTAAATCATCCAAAACAGGGTTAGATCACCTTCTTGGATTGTTCTTGTTGATTCTTGATGGTTCTTGAGGTTGAATCCATGGTTTAATCCATGAAGGGGATGACACCAATGGCTAAAATTGATTTAAAACATGAAAAAGTATTAAACAAAACTAAAAAATATTAAAAATATTACCTTGGTGCTTGCAGCAATGGAGAAAGGGCTGGAGAGGAGAGAGAAGCTCCAAGAATCCAATAGGAGAGAGATGGATAAATCGACCCCCCTTATGGCATCTATTTATAGAAAATTTTTTAGGTTTAAAAATTGACAATTTTGAAAATTTTGGACTCTAAAGGGGGGCGATTTTTGGGTGGAGTTACCTATATGCCCTTGGCCTAAATTATCCTAATTAATCCCTAATTAACCCCTAGCTAAACCTAAGAATCCCCCAAATGTGGTGCCACTTGGCATTTTCTCACATTGGGTTTTTAAAACACCTTTAAAAACCTTTAAAAACACTAGTTTTAAAAACTAACTTTCAAAAAATGAGTTTTTCAAAATAATTTTGACTCTTCTAAACCTCTAACACTAACCAAGACATCAACTAACCCTAGTCTAGCCCTGACTGACTCGAATATGGCGCCACCCCGAGTGGGCCCTACTTGAGTTTTTACAAAAAGATAATTTTAAAACTTGAAATTGAAGGAGTTTTCAAAAGGATTTTCAAAAGTAATCTTTAAAATTAGGATTTTGAAATGGCATAGGGTTCTAACTGAGTTAGAATTCCTCTGGATATGGTGCCAACTGAGTGGGCTCACATCGAATTTTAGAAATTTTGAAATAAACACTGAAAATGGCTTTGAAAAGGGGTTAAAATCGATATTTGAACTTCAAGATTTCTGAAAATAGGGTCTCAAGCGAACCAGAACTCTGAGTTAGAGTCCTGAACTCTTAGAACTCTGAGATTTTAGATTTTAAAATCCAAATGAAAGAATTTTTAAAAGATTTTATCAAGAAATGATGAAATAAGTCAGAAAACACAGTCAGGGTTAGACTCCTAACTCGACCGAACTCTAAAATAGAATCTTAAACTAACTGGACTCTGTAAAATGACCTAAATTTCAAAAACAAACGGAAAAGATTGAAAATGGAAGTAAAACAGACTTCAAAACAGACTCCTGACCGGATCAGGACTCTGAGACAGAGTCCTGATCGGACTGAAACTTTCAAAATTTTGAGAAATTTGATGAATAGAGGAATTCAGAAGCGACACCACCTCAATGGGTCTCATCTGTGAATCGATTAAAATTTGAATTTTGAAATGAATCCAGATTGTTTCCTTGAGAAAATATTTCGAAATATAAAGTCCTGGGGTTGGAAAATGACAGAGTGTTGAATAAAAACCAGGTTTTAAAATTGATTTTGAAATAAAAGCTTTAAAATTCAAATCTGGATTGAATGTTTTGAAAGCTGGAGTGCTGGATCTCAAGAATGAGATGCAATGCTATGCAATGCGATGAAATGATATGCAAAATGTATGCAGTGATATGCAATTACTTATGAAATGAACAAACATTAGATGAGTGTGAAAATTTGGGGTGTTTACAGATGCCCCTCTTTGCTGCTAAGCCGGTTGAAAGCCGAGCTTAGTGGCAAAGAAAACACGCCAAATTTGAACCATAAAAATGCCCCAGTTAGATAAATCTGACTGGGTATGAAGGAATTAATCCAAGTAATGATGATAGATATGAAATGGAGAATAAGAAGAAAATTTTATTTCAAAATGAAGTGAGATTCAGGTTTTGCCCTTAACCTGGATGGGACAGAAAATACCTCGTGTAGAAACGAGGCTCAGGTTTAACCCTTAACCTGACCGGGAAATGAAAATGGAATACCTCATCAAAGGAGGCTCAGGTTTAACCCTTAACCTGATCGGGCGGAAAATGAAATACTTCATCAAAGGAGGCTCAGGTTTGTACCCTTAACCTGATCGGGCAGAAAATGGAATACCTCATCAAAGGAGGCCCAGGTTTATACCCTTAACCTGATTGGGCAGAAAATGGAATACCTCATCAAAGGAGGCTCAGGTTTGTACCCTTAACCTGATCGGGCGGAAAATGAAATACCTCATCAAAGGAGGCCCAGGTTTGTACCCTTAACCTGCTTGGGCAAAAAAAATGGAATACCTCATCAGAGGAGGCTCAGGTTTGTACCCTTAACCTGATTGGGCAAAAAAATGGAATACCTCATCAAAGGAGGCTCAGGTTTATACCCTTAACCTGATCGGGTAGAAAATGGAATACCTCATCAAAGGAGGCTCAGGTTTGTACCCTTAACCTGATCGGGCGGAAAATGAAATACCTCATCAAAGGAGGCTCAGGTTTGTACCCTTAACCTGATCGGGCAGAAAATGGAATACCTCATCAAAGGAGGCCCAGGTTTATACCCTTAACCTGATTGGGCAAAAAATGGAATACCTCATCAAAGGAGGCCCAGGTTTGTACCCTTAACCTGATCGAGCGGAAAATGAAATACCTCATCAAAGGAGGCCCAGGTTTGTACCCTTAACCTGCTTGGGCAAAAAAAATGAAATACCTCATCAAAGGAGGCTCAGGTTTGTACCCTTAACCTGATTGGGCAAAAAAAATGGAATACCTCATCAAAGGAGGCTCAGGTTTATACCCTTAACCTGATCGGGTAAAAAAAATGGAATACCTCATCAAAGGAGGCTCAGGTTTGTACCCTTAACCTGATCGGGTAAAAAAAATGGAATACCTCATCAAAGGAGGCTCAGGTTTGTACCCTTAACCTGATTGGGCAAAAAAATGGAATACCTCATCAAAGGAGGCTCAGGTTTATACCCTTAACCTGATCGGGTAGAAAATGGAATACCTCATCAAAGGAGGCTCAGGTTTGTACCCTTAACCTGATCGGGTAGAAAATGGAATACCTCATCAAAGGAGGCCTAGGTTTATACCCTTAACCTGATTGGGCAGAAAATGGAATACCTCATCAAAGGAGGCCCAGGTTTGTACCCTTAACCTGATCGGGTGGAAAAAAATAGAATACCTCATCAAAGGAGGCTCGGGTTTGTACCCTTAACCTGATTGGGCAAAAAAATGGAATACCTCATCAAAGGAGGCTCAGGTTTATACCCTTAACCTGATCGGGTAGAAAATGGAATACATCTTCAAAGGAGGCTCAGGTTTATACCCTTAACCTGATCGGGTAGAAAATGGAATACCTCATCAAAGGAGGCTCAGGTTTGTACCCTTAACCTGATCGGGTAGAAAATGGAATACCTCATCAAAGGAGGCTCAAGTTTGTACCCTTAACCTGATCGGGTAGAAAATGGAATACCTCATCAAAGGAGGATCAGGTTTGTACCCTTAACCTGATCGGGTAATGAAAATAGAATACCTCATCAAAGGAGGCTCAGGTTTATACCCTTAACCTGATCGGGTAGAAAAAATGGAATACCTCATCAAAGGAGGCTCAGGTTTATACCCTTAACCTGATCGGGTAGAAAATGGAATACCTCATCAAAGGAGGCTCAGGTTTGTACCCTTAACCTGATCGGGTAAAAAAATGGAATACCTCATCAAAGGAGGCTCAGGTTTATACCCTTAACCTGATCGATTAGAAAATGGAATACCTCATCAAAGGAGGCTCAGGTTTGTACCCTTAACCTGATCGGGTAGAAAATGGACGGAATCCTCGAAAGAAGAGACCGTGATGAAACCTTCAGATTTGCGCACAATGAATTCGATATGGGTTTTGCAAAAGGAAGGAAATTGGGGTCCCTAAAGCTTGAAAAGGGTTTGTTTTTGGGCGTCTCATTGCTGAGACTAAATAGCTTTTGAAATTGACTTTTGCTGAAATTGGTGGCTTAACCTCAAGCCGAAATTGGACTGTCTATGGTGGGACAGTGGGGACACAGGGAAGTGTGCGAATCTGAGAGCCCGTGCGCTCAGATTATACCAAAGAAGGGAAGGAATCTTGACAACTCCCGTTATCAAGTCCTAAAAGGGATAACAACTGATGTCAGGATGTGCCAAAGATGAACCTCAAGCTCTCGCTTCACGCCAGGATAGCCAGAAAATATTGTCAAATTGTTGAAAATTGTTGTTGATTCAAAATAATTGAAAATGATGCACTTTGTTTTGAAAGTATTCCCTCTTTTCTACCTGAAGTATTAACTCCGACTGGGCTTAACTCCGTAGAATCAAGATTCGAATTCAAATTGCTTGCGATTGACTTTCTTTCAAGGAAGCTATCAATTTCCTTGATATGGACGGAAAAGAAAGTATTCTTGATATTGCGAGAGCTATTGGTGAAAGAATATTGATAAAAGAATTTCACAAAATTAAAGAAGATTCTTGATAGATTCGGCAGTCTGATATCCTGGGATTCTTTTCTCATGATGATCTTTCTGCACTCTCTTTTTAGCAGATTGGAGCTCTCTTGGATTTTTCGGGAATTACATCCTCCTTCATTTTGGAGATGTCCTGACTTGTCTCTCTTTTTTTTTTTGGAAGGGTACGTCACAAACTCCTTCATCTCAGAGATGTTCCGATTCTTCTTTTCTCTCAAGGATTATCTTGACGATTATTGGCTCATTGGTTGGGAATCTCTTGATGATAGCAGAAATTAAATATCTTTTAGGGTTTGTCGGTAGGCTCATCACACTCGCCTTCATCTTGACGGTGATCTGAACTTTCCCTGGAAGGATCCGTCACAAACTCCGTCATCTTGGAGATGATCCAAATCTTCTTTGGCCCCGGGGGTTGACTCGCTTAATTCGCCTTCATTTTGGCGACAATTGAGAGATCCCTTTTGCAGATATTTAATTGCAGCTTAGGTGATTGAGGAGATATGGAGATTGAGTGGATTTTTCTGTATCACCCAGGATATTTCGACTGCTTTATTTTTCAAGAATGGTCTTTAAAAATGTGCCATTGACTGCGATCAATATCGATCACTCATGGCTTTGCAACAACATTGAATTTTCTTTGCTGGCCATATCGCGGATTTATTCTTCATCCTTTTGGTTGGCCAATAGAAAGATTTTGAACTTTGAATCCTTTTTCGCGAAAGCTTTGTCCTTTCGGAAGTAATACTGAGGGTATTCTGAGGTAATAATTTTGTGCAATAAAGATTTTTGAAATCAACAAATATTTAATGACAAATTGGCAAAACTTTCTTGAAATTCTTTATGAAAGCGAGCATTTGAAGCACAACGCAACACATCCATGACAGAAATTCTCTTCTCCTTTCCCCAAAGGAGAAGATTCAGAAATTAGAATTGGGAATTACTCCTCTCTTCCCTGAAGATGAGGAGTTTGCAAAACGAACTTTCTAAGAGAAATTAAGCTTTCGTCAAAACTTCCTAACATTAGGCTTCTCTTATGGAAAGGGGCCCGGAATTGGTGAGGTTGGTAAATTGGTCATGAAGGAACGAGTTCATCACACTCTCCCTGAAAAGTGGGTTCTTCATGATGAAATGGCCTAGTCTAAAATTATGGGGTCACAAGGAAAGCAAGTCTCCGTCGAGTCTCTCCCTATAAAAAGGATTCCTTGTGTGAAATTTGGAATTTTGTTTTGCAAACGGTTCACAAAGACACGAGTCCCTTCAAACTCTCCCTAAAAAGGGGCTAAGTGAACGAATTGGATAGCATGCGAAAAGAGCGAGCTCCCTCAAACTCTCCCTATAAAAAGGGTCTCTCGCAAGAGAAATTGTTGGAATTGGTATTGAGTGACCAGAAGGTCGAAATTTGGAATTTTGAATTTTGAATTTTGAATTTTTAAATTTTTGAAATTGGCGTTTTTGAGGGAAGATTCGAATCGGAATTCAACTCTTCAAGAAAAACTAGATGAATTGGATTTTGAAAGAGAATTCGAGTCGGAACTCGAATCTTCTAGACCAGTTCTGAATTGGATTTAGGAGAAGATTCAAGTCGGGATTCAGATCTTCTAGACCAACTCTGAAGGAAAGGAAAACTCGGATCGGAACCCGAATCTTCGAAGGAAAACCAGGTCCATTATGGAAGTAAAAGAAATCCGAGTCGGAACTCGAATTCCAAAGGAAAACTAAACTGGTTAGAAGGAAAAGAAATTCGAGTCGGAACTCGGATTCCTGAAGGAAAATTAGATCAAATAGAAGGAAAGGAAATTCGAGTCGGAACTCGAATCCCAAAGGAAAACTAAACCGGTTGGAAGGAAAAGAAATTCGAGTTGAAACTCGAATTCCTGAAGGAAAACTGGGTCAACCAAAAGGAAAAGAAATCTGAGTCGGAACTCGAATCCCAAAGAAAAACTAAATCGATTAGAAGGAAAAGAAATTCGATTCGGAACTCGAATTCCGAAGGAAAACTAGATTAACTAGAAGGAAAGAAGATTCAAGTCGGAACTCGAATCCCAAAGGCAAACTTAGACCGGTGTGGAAGGAAAGGAAATTCGAGTCGGAACTCGAATTCCAAAGGAAAACTAGGTTAACCAGAAGGAAAGAAGATTCGAGTCGGAACTCGAATCCCAAAGGAAAACTAAATTAGTGGACACTGAATTTTAAAGTGTACCAGTGCAAACACCGGATTTTGAAAATGTGCCAATACAAGCATTATGTTTTGAAAAATTACCAGTACGAATACCGGGTTTTGGAAGATTACCAGTACGAGCGCTGGATTTTGGAAGGTTACCAGTATGAGCACTGGATTTTAAAAGGTTACCAGTACGAGCGCTGGATTTTAAATGGTTACCAGTACGAGCACTGGGTTTTGGAAAATTACCTGCACGAACACTGGATTTTTGAAAAATTACCAGCACAACACTGGATTCTGAAGAATTACTAATTGATTTTGATGGAAAATTTTCAGTCTTCATCCTCACGACGACTCAACTGTCGGGGTCTCAGGATTTATCCCTTATCCTGAATGGGTAATCGATGCAAACGCAAATTGATGCAAATGAATGCGAATGAATGCATGCAAATGCACATGAATGTAAATGGGTGCACATGCGTGCACAAGTGCGTGAAATGAGAGATTTGTTTATCCTGCCTGCATACGGAATATTTGTAGATAAAGACAAAATTTTAAAATGCCCCAGTGTAACTGGGAAAAAGAATTTTGATCATTATTTAAGAAAATTTGGAAGAATTACAAAGAATAGAGAATTGTTCAAGTATAGAATTTTTTCAAATGTCGAGCATTGATGGGATATGGTAATTCTATTCCATCAGCATTGATGAGCCGATATGAATTGCGAGGTAGTGCCTCTTTGACAACATAAGGACCTTCCCAATTTGGCGACCATTTGCCACCCGGGCGGTGCCTGAGATAAGCTGTTGATCTGAGTACTAGATCATTGACCCGAAATTTTCTCTCAAGGACAGATTTTGCATATTGTCGGGCTATCCTCTGGCGATAGGATTGAGCATGCTCTGCTGCTCTGAGCCTTCTTTCATCGAGCAAATCAAGTTGTACCAGTCGCTGTTGCTGATACTGATCAAGAGGTAATTCTAGAAGTGATGCAAATTTCAGAGCAGGTTTCTGAACATGTAGAGGCAGTACTACTTCAGTTCCGTAGACAAGTTCTAACGGAGTAGCATTCGTTGGAGTTCGAATGGTGGTTCTGTATGCCCATAATGCATCATGAATCATTTTATGCCAGTCACGGCCCGTTTCTAAAGTTCGCTCCAGGATTCGAATCAAAATCTTGTTGGTGGCCTCTGCCTGACCATTCCCTTGAGGATAATAAGGAGCGGAAAAATGATGATGAATTTTGAACTTTGAGCAGAATGTCCTCATTCTCTCATTCTTGAAATGACTGCCATTATCCGACACAATATCATGCGGTATACCGAAACGGCAAAGGATATTCTTATGGATGAAAGAAACCACGTGTCGACCTTCTACTGTGCGTAGAGTGACTGCTTCTACCCATTTAGTAAAATATTCTGTTGCGGCAAGAAAATATTTATGACCATTCGAAGCTGAAGGAGTGATGGGGCCTACAACATCGAAAGCCCACATGGAAAATGGCCATGGTGAGACGACAGATTGCAAATATGTTGCTGGCGCATGAATGGAAGGCGCATGCATCTGACATTGAACGCATTTCTTTACAAAACGATAGCAATCTTGTTGCATAGTTCTCCAATAATATCCTGCTCGGATGATTTGTTTGACGAGGGTCTGATAGCCAACATGACCACCGCAAACGCCTTCATGTGCTTTTTGCACAACTTCTTTGGCTTCTTCTTCGTCCAAACATCTGGAATACTCAGAACTGAATCCACGACGATAAAGGACGTCAGCAAGAATAAAATATCGAGCAGACATGCGTTGAATTTCTCGTTGCTCTCTCTTTGATAATTCTGGGGGAAATTCGCCAGTTTTAATGAAATTCTTGATATCATGATACCAGGGCTTCTTCTTTTGCTCAGCCTGGTTTATCTGCTCTACTGGGATGAAAGCAGGTTGATCGAGTCTGCCAATTTCAAATGAGTGACAAGATTCTCCGCTCCTGAAAGACATGATGGATCCTAGATTGGCTAAACTGTCTGCAACTTGATTGAAATCTCTCTTGATATGAAAAAGTTAGAATTCTTCGAATTTGTTGGCAAGAGCTGAGACAATCTTCTGGTAAGGAAGTAATTTCTGATCTTTCACTTGCCATTCGGCCAGAACTTGATTGACGATTAACAAAGAATCGCCATAAGCTTGCACTCTTTTGACATTGAAATCCTGTAGAATTTTCAGACCTTGTATCAAAGCTTCATACTCGGCCATATTATGAGTGCACTGAAAATCCAGTTTAAGAGAAAAGAGAATCATCTCCTTCTCTGGTGTAATTAGCAGAATTCTGATTCCTATGCCTGCCATATTCTTGGAACCGTCGAAGAATAAATTCCAAATTGGGGATTGTTGAATATTGCAGATCCGCTCATCAGGGAAATCATCCTCAGCTTTAACATCCTCAGCTAGAGGAAAATCTGCTAATTGGTCTGCAATTGCTTGGCCTTTGATAGATTGCTGAGAGACATATTCCAAGTCGTATTGCATTAATAGGACTTGCCATTTGGCGATTTGTCCGCTGAGAAATGGTTGTTCAAGAATGTACTTGAGAGGATTTAATTTAGATAGAATCTTGACTTCAGACGCCAATAGATAATGTCTCAATTTCTGACACAATCATACCAGAGCTAGGCATGTCTTCTCTATCTGAGAGTATTTCTTCTCATAATCAATAAAGGTCTTACTCACGTAGTAAATGGCATGTTCTATCAAGCTGCCTTCTTCGTATTGCGCCAAGAATCTGCCGCAAGCAACTTGATTAACTGAAATGTATAGCAATAGGGGTTTCCCTAATTCTGGCGGCTTTAAAACAGAAGGATTGAGAAGATATTTCTTGATGCGTTCGAACGACTGCTGACACTCTGGTCCCCATTCGAACCTCACTCCTTTTCTGAGCAAATGATTGAAAGGCTCACATCTCATGGCCAAATTAGAAATGAATCGCCGAATTGATTGCATGCGTCCTTGAAGGCTACGCAATTCTTTGAGATTAGTCGGAGGCGGCATGCCAATGATAGCTTTGGCCTTAGCGGGATCCATTTCTATCCCCTTCTTGCTGACCAAGAAGCCTAGCAACTTGCCTGATTCGACTCCAAAGACACATTTTTGTGGATTGAGTCTTAGCTTGTAAAGAATGAGTCGCTTGAAAACTTGATTGAGAGCTTCGATGTGATCTTCCTCTTCTTTGGATTTTACCAGAATATCATCGACATATGCATCCATAGTCTTGTGCATCTGATCATGGAAAATAACGGCCATAGCGCGCTGATAAGTGGCTCCAGCATTCTTGAGCCCAAAAGGCATGACTGTATAACAGAAAGTGCCCCATGGCGTGGTAAAGGATGTTTTGGATTGGTCACGAGCGGCCAACTTGATTTGATTATATCCGGAGTATCCGTCCATAAAGGAGAACATAGCATGCCCGGCTGTGCTATCGACTAGGAGATCAATGTTTGGGAGCGGATAGTCATCCTTTGGAGTGGCTTTATTGAGATCACGGAAGTCGATACAGATTCGCACTTTCCCATTCTTTTTAGGAACTGCTACGATATTCGCCAACCAATCCGGGTAATCAATTGCTCGAATGAATCCTGCTTTAAGCAGATCCTCAAGTCCTTCCTTGACCTGTTGCTCGATTCGAGGATCCATTTTTCTCAACTTTTGCTTGACTGGTTTCGCCTTAGGCTTCAAAACAAGGCGATGTTCCACCAATTTCGGATCTAAACCTGGCATATCCTCATAAGTCCATGCGAATACTTCTTCATGCTGCTTGAGGAAATTAGTGAGCCTTTCTTTCTCTCCTGGACTCAAACCACTGCAAATCTTGAGAATTTTAGGATCGTCTTCTGATCCGATATTGATATCCTCAGTCGGATCTTGAACTAAGGTTGATGGCTCATCTTGCTTCTGAACCGATGCAAATTCTAGCAGTTCTTGAAGAGCTGAATCGAACTCTGCGGATTCTTCTGACTGCTTTGCAGTTTGACCACATTCTGTTCTTATTCTGACCTGATGAATTACTGCTGACTTCGAGTAAGATTTTGGATTAAAGACGAGCTTCTTGATAGATCGAGAAGACATTCTGAAGATTGGAGGATAAATTGATTTAGGGAAATTGCTCATCATGAAATAAATTGCTTTCATTGAAAATAATTAGAAAGATAAAAGAGCAAAACAATTTCAATTTTGTGAAGATTTAATATTGAGGAGTAAAGAGACAAACGACACCAAGATAGACAAAGGGAACTGGCAACTTTATTGAAAGATAGAATTAATCAAAATGACAATGATGAAAATGAAATGGGAAGTCATCCCGACAAAAGAATAGAAAAGGAAAGACAAAGGAATTCTTCTAATGTGCTCCCTTAATGAAAACTGTCCCTTTCTGAGATCTTCGGCCATTAAAGCCTAATCCGGCTCTTTTAGGGCAGTGCTGAGGAATCACTGGTTCAAGACGACCATCTTCATTTTTGCCTAGGCCTCGAAAAGGCTGGTAGCCGTGCTTCACTAGTAAATCAAATCCCTTCTTAGCTTTCATAAATTGGGAGAATAGCGGATGATCCTTAAGTGTGCTGTAATCAATTCGTCCTCCAATCTTGAAGAACTGTGGACCTCCCCATCGGGTCGTAGCCACTGTATGCTCGGGTTGCTCTGCCGTCTGCATCTTGGTCATCATCTTTTTGAACATGACGTACATTTGGGGATCGATGCCATCATCCGCCTGCTGACCCTGACTCTGGATTGATCGAGGTGAGTCCATCTCTTCTTCTGAAGCTACTGAGTACGCGACGCCTTCAACTGAAGCGGCTTTCTTTCTGGATCTTGTATCAACCATCGGGTATCGCAAATGTTCTCTTGGATATTACTGATGCTCTCTGCAGGGTAGAACTGATGGTTAGGCTTTCTGAAGGAAATTTGGTTTGGAGGAAAATATTTGTTGAGAATTTTGGTAGACAATTGAAATAATATCCCATTACTAGGGATTGAGTCGTCGCTGGGATTACGACAATTGCGTTGCTATTCTTTGCAAGATAAACAACTGAAAATATGCCTTGTTACCTAGGCGAGGTCTTCAAACCAAAGTGAAATGTAAAGGAATTTTATTGAGGGGAAAAACATGATTTTATCAATAATACACTTGACAGAGGGGAGGGGGACAGACAATTTTCCACCACTCTACAAAATCAGAAGACACACGAGGACCAGGAAAAATAGTAAGACTGACAAAGGAATCCCATCCATGTCTGGCAGAATGGTATGCTCCGGACCACTGATCTGATGCGAGATCGAATTCTGGCAGAACCCCGGCTAGTGGACGAATCTCTACGCGCTTTTGCCTCTGAGAGAACTGCCTGACACACCGCTCGGGATGATAGTATGCGCAGAAAAATGGGCCAAGTAGTCTGAATCGCTTGCCGTAAGCATAAGTATATCTGGGAGGTGATTCCTGGCGATCAAAGTAGTCCCATACGACCTCTTTCTCCTGAAGGTTGTCGATCAAGAACCGGTATCGCACAACTGGAAGAAGCTTCTCTCCATTGTATCTGAATGAACTGGCTCGGACTGGCACATGCCGGAGGAACCAAGACTGCAAGGCATAGGTGCACCCTTCGACTAGGATCGACTCTCCGAGTGCGAAATGAGTCAACCCTCGGTATAGAAAGGCGAGTGCTGCCATGGCTATTGAGAGGTGGCTGGTCTGTCGACTTCCCCATCTCCTCATAAGCTGAACTATTCTGATATCCATGTAATTCCGTCCGTCGGGAAAGAAAGCTAATCCCACCGTGCACAGAACCATCGTGTGCTGAATTCTCTCTCGAGCTGTTCTGGTGTTATCATCGCAAAATTTTACTTTTGCAAATCAAACTGACCTGTGAAAAAGTTTTTTTGAAAATAACTCGCCTCCGTTTTAAAATGTGGGAAAATTCCGTAGAATGGGACTCGCCTGTCGGTATGAGATTCAACCGTTCATGCCACCTTTAACAGGGGTAATTGAACCAAGGATCAATCTTATGCTCTACTCTATTCAACTTGTCTAAATCATATTCTAATTTCTAAATGAACATAGAATCAGGCATGTGCTATGAATTTTCAGAAAATGCACATTTGAAAACATGATGTTTGCTTTGAATGATTGAAATATTTAGAATAGGTATCACATGGAAATTCGTGAATGGGGATTTGAAATGTATTTCTGAGAAAAATAAAATCGATTTTGAGAAATCCTTGACATTTGATAAAAATCGATTCTGAGAGACTTGGTTTCTCTGAATTCAAACTTGGAAATTGAAATTCTAACTTAGAAAATTTGAATTTGGAACTTGGGAAATACTTGAAATATCCTTTGAAATTCAATGTCTTTGGGAAAATCGATTTTGCTATAAGACTTAGGAGATTTTGAGGAAATGAACTTCTTTGAATTGAGATTGGAATTGGCAAATGCATGAAATGAATGAATATCTTTTGAGGATTTGAGAAATACTTTTTGTATTTTTGAGAAATGCAGTGAATTTTTGAAGTTAGCCTAAGAGTGTAGGCTGAATGTGGCTAATGTGAAGATCATAAATCTAAGTATCATTCATATTCTGACTATGGCCATAAATACAAATTCCACCAAGTTTATAAACTTCATAGAAGCTAGTGCATGTGCCATTCGTGTAGACCATGGTGAATTTGTAAAAATATGCATGAATCATCATCCATCACACATTAAAATTATAAAAATAAGCTATATGCAATGCAACCTAAGCTAAGCAGGAAATGTAAATTCTTATTCCAAAGTTTAATTACAAATTACATCACTATTGAAATTTAAATACATGGAAAATAAAGTCTTCAATGTACCTGCAAAACTAGAAAACTTGGTTAATGAATATATGTTGGCTTTTCTAGATTTATCCAACAATATCAGGAAATTGTGGGATTTTGCTAGATATAAGCCTTTTTGCCATGATTCCCTTAAATCAAAATGATAAAGTATGAAATAAAATTGAATAAATAAGTAAGATAAAATATGAAATTTCGAAATTTGGGTCCAAATGACCAAAATACCCCTAATAACAAGACTATGGCCTTGAAATTAGGGTTTTCAGAAAGATATTTTGATAAAATGCAAGTTTTGAAATTTTAATGTAATAAACTAAGCTAAATATGATGTGACATGCTTAAAAGTATGAAATTAGGGTTAAGGATTTCAAAATTTAGGTCAAATGACCAAATTGCCCCCGATAGCAAGACTATGGCCTTGAAATCAGGGTTTTTAGAAATAGATTTTTGGTAAAACTTAGGTTTTATGCACTAAATGAAATCAAATGAGCACAAAATTAAACCTAAAGCATACTAATATGATTATAAACATAATAAAACCCTAAAAATATATGCTTATGCACGAAAATCCAATAATATCACAAAAACTATGATTTTAGCAGTGTTTTGGATCTTTCAGGAACCCGATTTTGCAATTTGCTTAATTCAGCCATCAAATGGATTCCAAAAATCCATAAAAATTTGTACCTGCACTTTTTGTAACCCTAATGTCGAATTGGAATTGTAAAAATAATTTTTTGACATTAAATTAATCCAAAAATTGCATTAAACCCTAAAATATGCTATTTTTGACCTAATTCACCAACCAGTCTCAGTCCAAGACCTGAACCAGGAGTCAAATCTCCATGGAAATTTATGAAATTTTACAGAGACTAACTAGAAAGAAAAACAGAGATTTCCCAATTTACAGATCGGAAACATCATCTCCGGTTAGGGAGAAACCCTTCCGGCAATCTGAGCTAAAATATATCACTCTTAACAGGGATTAAAACAGCTATTCCAGATTGAAAATACAGACATAAATAGCAAACCTAAACAAAAATCTCTGAACTTTTAGTGGTGAATAGTAGACAAAAAAATAACAATACTCAATTTTTACAGATCTAAAATCGGATCTGTGGTTTGGGATTTATGACTAACACAAGTCTGATTAGGGTTTTGATAAACCCTAACGAGTTTTAAATTTAAAAACAGATTCTCTAAAAGGGGAAAAATAATAAACAGTGATCAAAAAATCCGAAAATTTCACAGAAGACAGATCTACTCAATGTGAATCCATAGCACTTTACAGATCTAAAATCGGATATAAGATGAGAGAAATATCATCACAGAAAGTTACCTTCTTGATTTTAACCAGGATTTTAAAGCTTTAAAAACCCGATTTGATGTCTGATTTTTTTTGACAGGGTTCCCGAGATGCAAAATCTCTGATTTTTCTACAGTAACTCAATAACTCATGCATGCATCACATATAAAAAATCAGAAATAAATAATAAGTGCTTCAATCCGAAATAACATCATCTTTACTGTTCTAAACCTAGAACACACATAAATTTAAGAAATTTGAAAAACCATGCATTAACTAATGTAAATAAATAAAATAAACCATAAAATAAAAATTATTTTTATGCTGTAGAACGTAAAACAAACATGAATAAACCATGAAAATAAATTAAAAACAGGGAATCAATGGCTGAAATTTGATATCACCTTTAAAACATAGATTTAACCCATTAAAAAGGGTAAATCATATATTTTATTGGTTAATAATGCAAAGAATCATGTTAAAATCAATTCTAATGGATTAAAATCTCTGTAAATTATCCAAAACAGGGTTAGATCACCTTCTTGGATTGTTCTTGCTGGTTCTTGATGGTTCTTGAGGTGAAACCATGGTTGATCTTCCATAAGGAGGGGTGTCCAAGCCTAAATCTAGGTTTAAAGCATTAAAAAGCATTAAATAAAATAAGAAAAGTGAAGAAGTTCATACCTTGGAGTTGCAGCAATGGAGGAAGGGCTGGACAGGAGAGAGAATCTCCAAGAATCCAATAAGAGAGAGATGGGAAAATCGACCCCCCTTATGCCTCTATTTATAATAAAAAAATTAGGTTTAAAAGTTGACAATTTCGAAAATTTTGGACTCTAAAGGGGGGGGCGATTTTTGGGTGGAGTTACCTAACTACCCCTAGTCTAAATTATCCTAAATAGTTCCTAATTAACCCCTAGCTAAACCTAAGAATCCCCCAAATGTGGTGCCACTTGGCATTCTCTCACATTGGGTTTCTAAAAACACTTTTAAAAACCTTTAAAAACCTTTAAAAACACTAGTTTTAAAAACTAACTTTCAAAAATGAGTTTTTCAAAATGGTTTTGACTCTTCTAAACCTCTAACACTAACCAAGACATCAACTAACCCTAGTCTAGCCCTGACTTACTCGAATATGGCGCCACCCTAGGTGGGCCCTACTTGAGTTTTTCAAAAAGCGATTTTAAAACTTGAAATTGAAGGAGTTTTCAAAAGATTTTCAAAAGTAAACTTAAAATTAGGATTTTTGAAATGGCATAAGGTCCTAACTGAGTTAGAATTCCTCTGGATATGGTGCCAACTGAGTGGGCCCACATCGAATTTTGAACATTTTTGAAATAAACACTGAAAATGGCTTTGAAAAGGGGTTAAAATCAGTATTTGAAATTCAAGATCTTTGAAAATAGGGTCTCAAGCGAACTGGAACTCCGGGTTAGAGTCCTGAACTCTTAGGACTCTGAGATTTTAGATTTTAAAAGCCAAATGAAAGAATTTTCAAAAGATTTTATCAAGAAATGATGAAATAAGTCAGAAAACACAGTCAGGGTTAGACTCCCAACTCGACCGGACTCTAAAATAGAGTCCTGAACTAACTGGACTCTGTGAAATGACCTAAATTTTGAAAATAATCGAAAAAGATTGAGAATGGAAGTAAAACAGACTTAAAAACCAGACTTCTGACAGGATTAGGACTCTGAGACAGAGTCCTGATCGGACTGAAACTTTCCAAAAATTTGAGAAATTTGATGAATAGAGGCATTCAGAAGCGACACCATCTAAATGGGTCTCATCTGTGAATTGAAATCGATTAAAGTTTGAATTTGAAAGGAATCCAGATTGTTTTCTGAGAAAATATTTCGAAATACAAAGTCCTGGGGTTGGAAAATGACAGAGTATTGAATAAAAACCCAGGTTTTGAAATTGATTTTGAAATAAAGCTTTAAAATTCAAATCTGGATTGAATGTTTTGAAATAGGAGTGCTGGATCTCGAAAATGAGATGCAATGTCATACAATGCTATGCAAAATGCGTGCAATGACATGCAATGATCTGTGATGACTTATGAAATGGACAAACACTGGATGAAGGTAAAAATTTGGTGTGTTTACAGATGCCCCTCTTTGCTGCTAAGCCGGTTGAAAGCCGAGCTTAGTGGCAAAGAAAACATACCAAATTTGGACTATAAAAATGCCCCAGTTAGATGAATCTGACTGGGTATGAAAGAATTAGTTCAAATGATGATGATAGATATGAAATGAAGAATAATGAGAAAATTTTACTTCGAAAAAAAATGAGATTCAGGTTTTGCCCTTAACCTGGATGGGACAGAAAATACCTCGTATGGAACAAAGCTCAGGCTTAACCCTTAACCTGAAGGGGGACGATACCTCATGGAAAAACGAGGCTCAGGCTTAACCCTTAACCTGAAAGGGGACGATATACGGAATCCTCAAATGAAGAAACCATGATGGGACCTTCGAATTCTGCACAATAAATCCGAGAGGGGTTTGCAAAAGGAAGAAAGGGGGTTCCCTAAAGCTTGAAAAGGGATTGATCTTGGACGTCTCATTGCTAAGACTGAATGGCTTTTAAGACAGATGACCTTTTGCGGAAAATTCAGGTTTAACCCTTAACCTGAACGGGAACTGTCTATGGTGGGACAGTGGGGAGCACAGGGAAGTGTGCGAATCTGAGAGCCCAGGCACTCAGATCAAAACAAGAAGGGAAGGATCTTGGACAACTCCCATCATCCGATCCTAAAAGGGATAACAACAACGCTTGGATACATCAAAATAAACATCAAGTTCTCACTTCATGTCAGGATAACTTAAAAAGATTGCCAATAAGATAAAAAATTGTAGTTAATTCAAGAATGATAAGCACATATATATATGAAAAATATTCCCTTTTTTCTACCTGAAGTATTACCTCCGACTGGGCTTAACTCCGTAGAATCAAGATTCGAATTCAAATTACTTGCAATTGACTTTCCTTCAAGGAGGCTATCAATTTCATTGATATGGACGGAAAAGAATGTATTCTTGATATTGCGAGAGCTATTAGCGAAAGGATATTGATAAAAGAATTTCACAAAATTAAAGAAGATTCTTGATAGATTCGGCAGTCTGATATCCTGGGATTCTTTTCTCATGATGATCTTTCTGCACTCTTTTTTGACAGAATTGGAGCTCTCTTGGATTTTTCGGAAATTACATCATTCTTCATTTTGGAGATGTCCTGGCTTTTCTCTCTTTATTTTTTTTTGGAAGGGTACGTCACAAACTCCTTCATCTCAGAGATGTTCCGATCCTTCTTTTCTCTCAGGGATTATATTGACGGTTATTGTCTCATTGGTTGGAAGTCTCTTGATGATAGCGGAAATTAAATACCTTTTAGGGATTGTCGAGAGGTCCATCACACTCGCCTTCATCTCGACGGTGATCTGGACTTTCCCTGGAAGGATCCGTCACAAACTCCGTCATCTTGGAGATGATCCAAATCTTCTTTGGCCCCGGGGGTCAACTCGTCTAATTCGCCTTTATCTTGACGACAGTTGAGAGATCCCTTTTGCAGATATTTAATTGCAGCTTAGGTGATTGAGGGGACATGGAGATTGAGTGGATTTTTCTGTGTCACCCAGGATATTTCGACTGCTTATTTTCCAAGAATGATCTTTAAAAATATGCCATTGACTGTGATCAATATCAATCACTTCTGGTTTTGCAACAACATTGAATTTTCTTTGCTGGCCATATCGCGGATTTATTCTTCATCCTTTTGGTTGGCCAATAGAAAGATTTTGAATTTTGAATCCTTTTTCGCAAAAGCTTTGTCACTTTGGAAGTAATACTGAAGGTATTCTGAGGTACAATTTTATGCGATAAAGATTTTGGAATCAACAACTATTTTTTTTATGGCAAATTGGCAAAATATTCTTGGAATCCTTGGTGAAGGAAATCATTTGAGATCTATATGACACATCCGTGGCTAGATTCTCCTCTCCTTTCCCCCAAGGAGAGACTCAGGCTTGACCCTTACCTGAACGGGTAACAAAAGATACTCCTCTCTTCCCTGAAGAGGAGGTGTTTGCAAAACGAACTTTCGAAGAGAAATAGAGTTTTCGTCAAAACTCCCTATTTCTAGGCTTCTCTTATGGAAAGGGGGCCGCTAACAGAGATTGAAAGGATATCATAGAGGAACGAGTCCATCACACTCTCCGTGGAAAAAGGGTCCTCGACGACGGGGGTGGCCTAACAAAAGACATTTAAGGCTACAAGGAGGACGAGCTTCCGTCGAAACTCTTCCTAGAAAAAGGGTTCCTTGTGTGACAATAAAGATTATTTTGCAAACTGTTCGTGAATCACGAGTCCCTTCAAACTCTCCCTAGAAAAAGGGGTTCAACGAACAAACAATAAAGACATGCGAAAAGAAACGAGCTCCCTCGAACTCTCCCTGGAAAAAGGGTCCCTCGCAAGAGAGATACTTGGCGATTGATTTTGATAGCTTTTGATAACTCAAAGAACTGCTTGATAACACGAATGACTAGAGGTCTTGACAAAATCGGCAACCCGAATGTCAGATTAACAGAATGGAACGACCCAAGAGTCTGATACAGATTGTTTGGTTCGCAGGTCTAAAGATTGAGCCTGAACCTCAATGTGAGAGTTATGTTGCGACCAGTATGAAGACCGAACTTTTGCAAAGTACCAATACGAGCACTGTATTTTAAAAGATTACCAGTATGAGCACTGGATTTTTTAAAGGATACCAGTACGAGCACTGGACTTTAAAAGGCTACCAGTACGAGCACTGGATTTTAAAAAGTTATCAGTACGAGCACTAAATTTTAAAAGACTACCATTATGAGCACTGTATTTTAAAAGATTACCAGTACGAGCACTGAATTTTTAAAGGATACCAGTACGAGCACTGGACTTTAAAAGGTTACCAGTACGAGCACTGGATTTTAAAAGGTTATCAGTATGAGCACTGAATTTTAAAAGATTACCAGTACGAGCACTGGATTTTTAAAGGATACCAGTACGAGCACTGGACTTTAAAAGGTTACCAATACGAGCACTGGATTTTAAAAGGTTATCAGTATGAGCACTGAATTTTAAAAGATTACCAGTACGAGCACTGGGTTTTCAAAAGATTACCAGTACGAGCACTGGTTTTTAAAAGATTACCAGTACGAGCACTGGGTCATCAATTGACGATGACTTGGACGACTTGCTGGGGTCTCAGGATTTATCTTTTATCCTGAATGGGAAATTCAATGCAAATTGATGCAGATGAATGCGTGCAAATGCAAATGGATGCAACTGAGTGCATATGCATGCAAAATGAGAGATTTATTAGATCCTGCCTGCACACAAATTGTTTTGGATAAAAGGCAACTTTAACAAGAATGCCCCAGTATATTCTGGGGAAGAGGGGTATTTTGACCAAAGAATAATTGATCATTTATTGAGGAGAATTTTTGAAGAATACAAAAGATAGAATAGAGATTTTCTAGGTATAGAATTTCTTCAGATGTCGAGCATTAATGGGGTCGGATAGTTCTACCCCGTCTGCATTAATCAGACGATATGAATTACGGGGCAACGCTTCTTTCACCACGTAGGGACCTTCCCAGTTTGGTGACCATTTGCCACGTGGACGATGCTTGAGATGAGCCGTTGATCTAAGGACCAAGTCATTAACTTGGAATCTCCTTTCGATGACTGACTTGGCATATTGCCTTGCTATCCTCTGACGATAAGACTGAGCGTGTTCTGCTGCTTTGAGTCTTTTTTTCATCGAATAAATCTAACTGTACCAATCTCTGTTGCTGATACTGATCGAGTGGTAGCTCTAAAAGAGATGCGAACTTAAGGGCGGGTTTCTGAACATGAAGAGGTAACACCACCTCAGTCCCATAAACAAGTTCTGAAGGAGTCGCATTGGTTGGGGTTCGAATGGTAGTTCGATATGCCCAAAGTGCATCATGAATTTTCTCGTGCCAATCACGACCCGTCTCAACGGTTCTTTCCAAGATGTGAATCAAACTCTTGTTGGTTGCTTCTGCCTGACCATTTCCTTGTGGATAATAAGGAGCTGAAAATGATGATGAATTCTGAATTTTGAACAAAAGATCTTCATTCTCTCATTCTTGAAATGAGTACCATTATCTGACACGATGTCGTGCGGTATACCGAAACGACAAAGAATGTTCTTATGAATGAACGAGACTACATGTCGACCCTCCACCGTACGCAGAGTGACGGCTTCAACCCATTTGGTGAAATACTCTGTTGCGGCAAGGAAATATTTATGACCATTAGAAGCTGAAGGAGAGATGGGTCCTACGACGTCGAAGGCCCACATAGAAAATGGCCATGGAGACACGACTGATTGCAAGTACGTGGCTGGCGCATGAATGGAAGGTGCGTGTATCTGACACTGAACGCACTTCTTCACAAAACGATAGCAGTCTTGCTGCATGGTTCTCCAATAGTATCCTGCCCGAATGATTTGTTTAACAAGGGTTTGGTAGCCGACATGACCACCGCAAATACCTTCATGCGCTTCTCGTATGATTTCTTTAGCTTCTTCTTCGTCTAAGCATCTGGAATACTCAGAACTGAACCCACGACGATAAAGAACATTGGCAAGGATAAAATAGCGGGCGGACATATGCTGAATTGCTTTTTGCTCCTTCTTTGATAGCTCTGGTGGAAGCTCCCCAGTTTCAATAAAGTTTTTGATATCTTGATACCAAGGCTTCTTTTTCTGTTCCGCCTGGTTGACTTGCATTACCGGAACGAAGGCAGGTTGGTCAAGTCTACCGATTTCAAAGGAGCGACAGGATTCTCCATTTCTGAAAGACATAATGGAGCCCAGGCTGGCCAAACCATCAGCTATTTGATTAAACTCTCTTTTGATATGGAAAAGCTGAAATTCATCGAAATTGTTGATAAGGGATAAAACGATCTTTTGGTAAGGGAGCAGCTTCTGATCTTTTACCTGCCATTCAGCTTTGACTTGGCTGACGACGAGCAATGAATCGCCGAAAGCATGTACCCTCTGAACATTGAAGTCTTGCAAAATTCTCATACCTTGTATTAAAGCTTCATACTCGGCCATATTATGGGTACACTGAAAATCCAGTTTCAGAGAAAAGGGGATCATCTCTTTCTCTGGTGTGATCAGCAAGATTCCGACTCCTATGCCGGCCATGTTCTTGGATCCGTCGAAAAACAGATTCCAAACTGGGGATTGTTGAACATTATAGATCCGTTCATCGGGAAAGCTATCCTCGATTCTAACATCTTCTGCTAAAGGAAAATCTGCCAATTGGTCTGCAATTGCTTGACCTTTGATAGATTGCTGAGAAACATACCCCAGATCATACTGCATTAACAGGACTTGCCACTTAGCAATCCGTCCACTAAGAAATGGTTGTTCGAGAATATACTTAAGAGGATTAAGTTTTGAGAGAATCTTGACTTTTGATGCTAACAAGTAATGTCTCAGCTTCTGACACATCCATACCAGTGCTAGGCATGTCTTCTCTATTTGAGAATATTTCTTCTCATAGTCAATGAAAGTCTTGCTTACATAGTAAATGGCATGTTCAACCAAACTGCCTTCTTCATATTGTACCAGGAATCCACCACAAGCGGCTTGGCTAACTGAAACGTATAGCAAGAGAGGCTTTCCCAATTCTGGTGGCTTTAGAACGGGCGGATTAAGAAGATATTTCTTGATACGCTCAAACGATTGCTGACACTCTGGTCCCCATTCAAATTTCACTCCTTTTCTGAGTAGATGATTGAAAGGTTCACATCTCATGGCAAGGTTGGATATGAATCTCCGAATTGATTGCATACGTCCCTGAAGACTACGCAATTCCTTAAGAGTAGTTGGAGGTGGCATGTCAATGATGGCCTTTGCTTTAGCGGGATCCATTTCTATCCCCTTTTTGCTGACCAAGAAGCCTAGCAATTTGCCTGATTCAACTCCGAAGACACACTTCTGAGGGTTGAGTCTTAGCTTATAAAGAATAAGCCGCTTGAAGACTTGACTTAAGGCATCAATATGGTCTCCTTCCTCCTTGGATTTGACCAAGATGTCATCAACGTATGCATCCATGGTCTTGTGCATCTGATCATGGAAAATGACAGCCATTGCACGCTGATAAGTTGCCCCAGCATTTTTGAGCCCAAACGGCATGACTGTATAACAGAAAGTGCCCCATGGCGTAGTGAAGGATGTTTTGGATTGGTCACGAGCGGCTAACTTGATCTGATTATATCCGGAGTATCCGTCCATGAAGGAAAACATGGCATACCCAGCCGTGCTATCAACTAGGAGGTCAATATTTGGGAGGGGATAGTCATCCTTCGGAGTAGCTTTATTGAGATCGCGAAAGTCGATACAAATTCGCACTTTGCCATTTTTCTTGGGAACTGCAACGATATTCGCCAACCAGTCCGGATAATCTATTGCTCGAATGAATCCTGCTTTAAGCAAGTCCTCAAGTCCTTCCTTGACCTGTTGCTCGATTCGAGGATCCATTTTCCTTAACTTTTGTTTAATAGGTTTCGCATCAGGCTTCAGAACGAGTCGATGTTCCACCAATTTAGGATCTAAACCGGGCATATCTTCATAAGTCCATGCGAATACTTCTTGGTGCTGCTTGAGAAAGTCAATGAGCCTTTCCTTCTCATCTGTACTTAGGCTGGTGCCGATCTTGAGAATTTTCGGACTATCTTCTGAACCAATATTTATGTCCTCAGTCGGATCCTGGACTAGGGTCGATGGTTCATCTTGTTTCTGAATCGCTGCAAATTCTGGCAACTCTGGAAGCGACGAATCGAATTCTGCCATTTCTTTTGACTGCTTTGTGACCTTACTGTCCCCTGCTCTTGCTCGGACCCGATATATCTTTGCCGGTTTCGATAGGATTGAAGGATTAATGACTAACCTTTTTATCGGTTGAGAAGACATTCTGAAATTTTGAAAAGGAATAGCTTTTAGAGAAAGCTCCTTTACTATGACATAAATTGCATGGGAATAAAAATAAGAACAAATGAATTTTGAAGACAAATTGCAGAGGAATAAGAGAAAGATGACATCCAGATAGACGAGAAACTTGATAACTTTATTGAAGACTTGAAATGAAATAAGGACACTTAAAATGAATTGAAATGGGACATTGTCCCTACAAACTGCAAAAATCAAATGAATGGAATAGAAAAGACAGATGGTAGAAAATTTTTAATGGATCCCTTTAATGAAGACAATATTTTTGTGAGATCTTTTGCCCATGAATCCTAGTCCTGCCCTGCGCAGATGATGATCAGGGATCACTGGCTCTAGCCGGCCATCTCCGTTCTTGCCCAATCCTTTGAAAGGCTGATAACCATGCTTCAGTAACAGGTCAAATCCTTTCTTGGTCCTAACAAACTGCGGGAAAAGAGGATGGTCCTTGAAAGTACTATAATCGAGATGACCTCCAATCTTAAAGAAATGTGGTCCTTGCCATTGGACCATTGTTGCAGTGTGATTTGTCTCTGATGTTGCTCCTGACTTTAGCATTTCAAGGCTTTCACTGAGAACAATCTCTTCACTTTCCCTAATGCTGGGGATATCAGCAGTATAAGTTGGCCTAGGGATCATAGGCTGAGGTAGCCTCTCTTCAGGATCTTCCCCCAAAACAGTAGTTATCATGCCACCTTTAGACCACTTGATGCACTGATGCAGAGTGGATGGCACGGCGTTGGCATTATGAATCCATGTTCTTCCCAGTAGAAGATTATACATTGGCGGCACGTTAACGACATGGAAAAGCACTGTATGAACAGAGTAGTTGATAAATATTTCCAAGAAGATCTTTCCCTTTGTTGTCTGTCCATGATTATCAAACCCATAAATGGTGATCGGATCCGGTGTATACTCTTCTTCTTTTATACCCAGAGCCTTGGCAGTCATTTCAGGACAAATGTTGAGGCTACTGCCTCCATCTACAAGCACGTGGGGTACAGTCATTCCCCGGGTTCGCACCACAATGTACAAGGCATTGTTATGAAATGCGTGAGGTTTTGGCAGATCCTCATCTGAGAAGGTTATGGGAGCATTGGTCATGGCTTGATTAACGATCTGAGCCATGTCTTCAGGTGTGGTGTCTGGCTTGACTTTGATCTTTCGCAGTAAATCGTTCAGAACTTGCTGATGCTTAGGAGAGGCACGTGCCAACTCAAGGATAGGGATATTAGAGAGGGCAGTGATTGGTCTTTGCACCGTGTCGACCTTTTCTTCTGGTTTTCTACCTTTTTCCGAAGTAGATTTGACAAGGTTCTTGGGTAACCATGGCATTCTTTTGGCTACCTCTAGAGATATTCTAGCGGGTTCTCTCGAAACTTTCAGCTTACTGAATGCTAAAACGAGGTCCATCTTTTGAGAACTGGACTGGGCCTTATGCAATACTAATACCTGATGCTGCACATTGATATCACTGCTAGGGCATGGTCGGATATGATCTTGTGGCTGAAAGGGATGATCAGATATCATTGCTGTTGAGTGCTGCAAGAAAGGCTGCTTTAGAATCTCCATTTTCTCATCTTCAGCCCCTTCTACTAACAGATTTTTGTCAATATAATCTTGTATGATGTTTTTGAGAACGAAACAGTTCTCGGTATCATGTCCCACAGTTCGGTGGAACTTGCAGAATCTGTCCTTCATTTTTCCCATAACCACTGGCGGGTCAGCTACCCTTGGAAGCTTAATCATATCACTGCCGAGCATATATTCTAATACTGTCTCGAGGGACTGGTCTAGAGGAGTAAACTTGCGGTTATAACTCCATCCTTCCCGCTTCGGCTTTTCTTATGGTCTTGATCTTTGTTCGAGGGTTTGCTGTGGCTGCTTATCATATTGAATAATCGACTTGCCTTTCTGATCACTTTTGTTGGGATTTGACCCTCCTGAAGCATAACTATGATTTTTTCCATTTCCTTTGTTCTGATTCTTACTGTTATTGGCAGACTAGGTAAAATGGGCTTTCTTCTTTGATTCTTGTTGACTTTTATTCTTTGTAAACATAAAACCTTCATAAGACCCGTTCTCCATACTCAACTCGAGCCATTCGGCTCGTTCTGTTAGTTCTATG
The DNA here is from genome assembly GCF_984573655.1 of Nuphar pumila. NCBI lineage: Eukaryota > Viridiplantae > Streptophyta > Magnoliopsida > Nymphaeales > Nymphaeaceae > Nuphar > Nuphar pumila. The sequence continues at coordinate 105,007,555 of NC_143252.1, read as the reverse complement.
AAGCTCTTCGATGGAGATGTAGAAATTAGTCCCCTCAGGGGTTGCGAGAAGTTGCTCAGGATCAAAGATAGTGCGTGTCTTTCTGCTATTGGCTCGCACATCTTATTGCAAGCGGATCTCCATCTATGAATAAAATCCCTGGCCTTCTCGTTTTCCTTCTGCCTCAGACTGTAGAGATGACTGAGAGTCGGGAGTGCTTCAGCGTTGAATAGAAAGCGCTCAATAAATAAATTGACCACTTTGTCGAATTCTTTCAGTTCTATCGGATTAATGTGCTCTGAGTACCACTTTGCTGCGACACCTTCCAAACTGCGAGGGAAGCAGAGAAATAAGGCACGATTGTTCCTCTTGAACCTGGAACATTCTGCGAAGAATAGGGCGAGATGTGCTTTTGGGTCACCCGAACCATCAAACTTGATAAATATCTTGGGGAGATTATCAAGATCATCATCCCCATCCAGTCCATCATAGAAGTCTTCACTTGTAAAGACTCTTTTGCCCTTGTCACGAGTTTGAAGATCCTTAACTATTTTCATCACATCTTTGAGTTGTGACTGCGCAGGGTCGTCAACAGACTGATTCTTGGATTTGTAGGCCGACCCCTGCCCCTGAGTCGACCTTTTGAATTCTTGCTTGTTTTCATACTCTTTGTCAGTATCATATGCTGATTCTGACTCATCAGACATTTCCTCATGACGATTCTGCTTTTTACTGATCTTCACATTCTTGACGACATGACCCTTATCTTTCTGCTTAGTCTGAATTTGCTCAGTACTGGCCTCAGCTTGTTCTGCCAGCATCTTGGTCATCATCTTTTTGAACATGACGTACATTTGGGGATCGATGCCATCATCCGCCTGCTGACCCTGACTCTGGACTGATCGAGGTGAGTCCATCTCTTCTTCTGAAGCTACTGAGTACGCGACACCTTCAACTGATGCGGCTTTCTTTCTGGATCTTGTATCAACCATCGGGTATCACAAATGTTCTCTTGGATATTACTGATGCTCTCTGCAGGGCAGAACTGATGGTTAGGCTTTTGAAGGAAATTTGGTTTGGAGGAAAATATTTGTTGAGAATTTTGGTAGACAATAATATCCCATTACTAGGGATTGAGTCGTCGCTGGGATTACGACAATTGTGTTGCTATTCTTTGCAAGATAAACAACTGAAAATATGCCTTGTTACCTAGGCGAGGTCGTCAAACTAAAGTGAAATGTAAAATAAAGGAATTTTATTGAGAGGAAAAACATGATTTTATCAATAATACACTTGACAGAGGGGAGGGGGACAGACAATTTTCCACCACTCCAGATAATCAGAAGATACACGAGGACCAGGAAAAATAGCAAGACTGACAAAGGAATCCCATCCAAGTCTGGCAGAATGGTATGCTCTGGACCACTGATCTGATGTGAGATCGAATTCTGGCAGAACCCCGGCTAGTGGACGAATCTCTACGCGCTTCTGCCTCTGAGAGAATTGCCTGACACACCGCTCTGGATGATAATATGCGCAGAAGAACGGGCCAAGTAGCCTGAATCGCTTGCCGTATGCATAAGTATATCTGGGAGGTGATTCCTGGCGATCAAAGTAGTCCCATACGACCTCTTCCTCCTGAAGGTTGTCGATCAAGAACCGGTATTGTGCAACTGGAAGAAGCTTTTCACCATTATATCTGAATGAACTGGCTCGGACTGGCACATGCCGGAGGAACCAAGACTGCAAGGCATAGGTGCATCTTTCGACTAGGATCGATTCTCCGAGTGCGAAACGAGTCAACCCTCGGTATAGAAAGGCGAGTGCGGCCATGGCTATTGAGAGGCGGCTGGTCTGTCGACTTCCCCATCTCCTTAGAAGCTGAACTATTCTGATATCCATGTAATTTCGTCCGTCGAGAAAGAAAGCCAATCCCACCGTGCACAGAACCATCGCATGCTGAATTCTCTCTCGAGCTGTCCTAGACAACGAACTGACTTCCACAAATGTCCCATGCTGTCTGTAGATTTCGAGCAGATCCACATATTCATTTCTATCTTCTTCAATCAGAGGCCAAGACTTGCGTCCTGTCATGCGGGCTAAGGCATCCTTAGGGTCCAGACCCTTAACATTAATCAGAAACTGTTTCTCCAATGGATCTCCAGGCTGACCGACTGGCTCGGGCAATCCCATGATCTCTGAAAATTCATCCATCAGCACTGTCATCTCGCCCCACGGGAATCAGAAGGTAGAAGTGCTCGGATTCCACCGCTCTGCTAGTGCATGGATCAAGTTGTCGTTGACTGTCTGCTTTCCCACTGCGGACGCCAGTTCCAATCCACACTCGTCCAGATGGTCCGGAAACATACGAGAGAAGTTCTTGAACCATGAATAGTACCACCGGGGAAAGAAGGATCCGGTGCTGAGGACTCGATGTTCGGAAAGACTTTGTCGCACCTCGTAGGAGATGTGACCCTCAGGGAAGAATGAATCAAGCTGACTGGATTCCATCGGACTGGAAGACATGGAAATTGGAATAAGATTTGAGAAAAATACAGGAATTTTGAGAAAAATGCAGGCAGGATAAAAATAAAGCAGGAAATTCGAGATCCAGAAGACAGGAAATATGGGAAATCACCTGGAGTTTTGAAGGAAATTAAGGGAAATTTGGAAAATCGTCCAGGGTTTGATGAAATATGAAGAAATAAATGGAAAACGAAGTATTTGGAAAATCGTCCAAGGTTTAAAACATGGACAGTACATGGACATAGATTGGGGAATTTTGAAAAATCGTCCAGTATTTTTAGAAAATATGACTATAACATATTCAATCACATTCTGCACAAACAAGTATGCACAAACAGCATTCCCTAAAAGCTGACTTTAGATGCACAAATTTTGAAATGGCTGTAGGACCTTAATCCTAACTCTAAGGTTCAGATCAACTGTATCCAATCCAGTTATGCCTATATACTCAAGCCAAGGCTTGATGTACGTGGCATAAAATCAATTTCTCCAGTTCTAGGTTCAAGTTTTCCAACATCCTTGAGCACCTGCCGATATACGTTGGACTATGGCCCTTGGTACGTGGCAGGGGGGTTTTCACCCAAATAAGTGGCCCAGTTGTGAGGCTCTGTCCCAAACTATGGTTCTGGAAGAGAGCCCAGCAACGTGAAGACCGAGACAATATAGGTGGGGTGATTTTTGAAAAACATGAGCACATGCAATCAAACAGAAGGCTCTAAGTCCTAAAGAGATAGATTTTTGAAATATTTGAAGAAGCAAGCATTGTTTTCATACAATTCCTAAATTGAGGAGTGTTGTATTAGACCTAAGTCTATGTGAGCATGAATAATTCTCCTCAATATGGTCCTACCAAACCATACCTAGTCTATATGCATTCCATGTCAGCTGGGTTCAAGTCTAGGCTCCTAGGTTCACATGATATCATAAAGCAAAGCTGACATTCCATGGAAATCGATTTGGACAATTTGAACTAAGTAGAGCATTAGATTGATCAGGCGAAGACAGGTCCCATCACGGTCGCCAAACCTGTTATCATCGCAAAATTTTACTTTTGCAAATCAAACTGACCTGTGAAAAAGTTTTTTTGAAAATAACTCGCCTCCGTTTTAAAATGTGGGAAAATTCCGTAGAATGGGACTCGCCTGTCGGTACGAGATTCAACCGTTCCTGCCACCTTTAACAGGGGTAATTGAACCAAGGATCAATCTTATGCTCTACTCTATTCAACTTGTCTAAATCATATTCTAATTTCTAAATGCACATAGAATCAGGCATGTGCTATGAATTTTCAGAAAATGCACATTTGAAAACATGATGTTTGCTTTGAATGATTGAAATATTTAGAATAGGTATCACATGGAAAATCGTGAATGGGGATTTGAAATGTATTTCTGAGAAAAATAAAATCGATTTTGAGAAATCCTTGACATTTGGTAAAAATCGATTCTGAGAGACTTGGTTTCTCTGAATTCAAACTTGGAAATTGAAATTCTAACTTAGAAAATTTGAATTTGGAACTTGGGAAATACTTGAAATAGCCTTTGAAATTCAATGTCTTTGGGAAAATCGATTTTGCTATAAGACTTAGGAGATTTTGAGGAAATGAACTTCTTTGAATTGAGATTGGAATTGGCAAATGCATGAAATGAATGAATATGCTTTTGAGGATTTGAGAAATACTTTTTGTATTTTTGAGAAATGCAGTGCATTTTTGAAGTTAGCCTAAGAGTGTAGGCTGAATGTGGCTAATGTGAAGATCATAAATCTAAGTATCATTCATATTCTGACTATGGCCATAAATACAAATTCCACCAAGTTTATAAACTTCATAGAAGCTAGTGCATGTGCCATTCGTGTAGACCATGGTGAATTTGTAAAAATATGCATGAATCATCATCCATCACACATTAAAATTATAAAAATAAGCTATATGCAATGCAACCTAAGCTAAGCAGGAAATGTAAATTCTTATTCCAAAGTTTAATTACAAATTACATCACTATTGAAATTTAAATACATGGAAAATAAAGTCTTCAATGTACCTGCAAAACTAGAAAACTTGGTTAATGAATATATGTTGGCTTTTCTAGATTTATCCAACAATATCAGGAAATTGTGAGATTTTGCTAGATATAAGCCTTTTTGCCATGATTTCCTTAAATCAAAATGATAAAGTATGAAATAAAATTGAATAAATAAGGAAGATAAAATATGAAATTTCGAAATTGGGGTCCAAATGACCAAAATACCCCTAATAACAAGACTATGGCCTTGAAATTAGGGTTTTCAGAAAGATATTTTGATAAAATGCAAGTTTTGAAATTTGAATGTAATAAACTAAGCTAAATATGATGTGACATGCTTAAAAGTATGAAATTAGGGTTAAGGATTTCGAAATTTAGGTCAAATGACCAAATTGCCCCCGATAGCAAGACTATGGCCTTGAAATCAGGGTTTTTAGAAAAAGATTTTTGGTAAAACTTAGGTTTTATGCACTAAATGAAATCAAATGAGCATAAAATTAAACCTAAAGCATACTAATATGATTATGAACATAATAAAACCCTAAAAATATATGCTTATGCACGAAAATCCAATAATATCACAAAAACTGTGACTTTAGCAATGTTTTGGATCTTTCAGGAACCCGGTTTTGCAATTTGCTTAATTCAGCCATCAAATGGATTCCAAAATCCATAAAAATTGGTACCTGCACTTTTTATAACCCTAATTGCGAATTAGAATTGTAAAAATAATTTTTTGACATTAAATTAATCCAAAAATTGCATTAAACCCTAAAATATGCTATTTTTGACCTAATTCACCAACCAGTCTCAGTCCAAGACCTGAACCAGGAATCAAATCTCCATGGAAATTTATGAAATTTTACAGAGACTAACTAGAAAGGAAAACAAAGATTTCTCAATTTACATATCAGAAAAATCATCTCCGGTTAGGGAGAAACCCTTCCGGCAATCTGAGCTAAAATATATCACTCTTAACAGGGATTAAAATAGTTATTCCAGATTGAAAATACAGACATAAATAGAAAACCTAAACAAAAATCTCTGAAATTTTCGTGGTGAACAGTAGACATAAAAATAACAATACTCACTTTTTACAGATCTAAAATCGGATCTGTGGTTTGGGATTTATGACTAACACAAGTCTGATTAGGGTTTTGATAAACCCTAACGAGTTTTAAATTTAAAAACAGATTCTCTAAAAGGGGAAAAATAATAAACAGTGATCAAAAAATCCGAAAATTTCACAGAAGACAGATCTACTCAATGTGAATCCATAGCACTTTACAGATCTAAAATCGGATATAAGATGAGAGAAATATCATCACAGAAAGTTACCTTCTTGATTTTAACCAGGATTTTAAAGCTTTAAAAACCCGATTTGATGTCTGATTTTTTTTGACAGGGTTCCCGAGATGCAAAATCTCTGATTTTTCTACAGTAACTCAATAACTCATGCATGCATCACATATAAAAAATCAGAAATAAATAATAAGTGCTTCAATCCGAAATAACATCATCTTTACTGTTCTAAACCTAGAACACACAGAAATTTAAGAAATTTGAAAAAACATGCATTAACTAATGTAAATAAATAAAATAAACCATAAAATAAAAATTATTTTTATGCTGTAGAATGTAAAACAAACATGAATAAACCATGAAAATAAATTAAAAACAGGGAATCAATGGCTGGAATTTGATATCACCTTTAAAACATAGATTTAACCCATTAAAAAGGGTAAATCATATATTTTATTGGTTAATAATGCAAAGAATCATGTTAAAATCAATTCTAATGGATTAAAATCTCTGTAAATTATCCAAAACAGGGTTAGATCACCTTTTTGGATTGTTCTTGCTGGTTCTTGAGGTGAAACCATGGTTGATCTTCCATAAGGAGGGGTGTCCAAGCCTAAATCTAGGTTTAAAGCATTAAAAAGCATTAAATAAAATAAGAAAAGTGAAGAAGTTCATACCTTGGAGTTGCAGCAATGGAGGAAGGGATGGAGAGGAGAGAGAAGCTCCAAGAATCCAATAAGAGAGAGATGGGAAAATCGACCCCCCTTATGCCTCTATTTATAATAAAAAAATTAGGTTTAAAAGTTGACAATTTTGAAAATTTTTGGACTCTAAAGGGGGGGCGATTTTTGGGTGGAGTTACCTAACTACCCCTAGTCTAAATTATCCTAAATAGTTCCTAATTAACCCCTAGCTAAACCTAAGAATCCCCCAAATGTGGTGCCACTTGGCATTCTCTCACATTGGGTTTTTAAAAACACTTTTAAAAACCTTTAAAAACACTAGTTTTAAAAACTAACTTTCAAAAAATAGTTTTTCAAAATGGTTTTGACTCTTCTAAACCTCTAACACTAACCAAGACATCAACTGACCCTAGTCTAGCCCTGACTTACTCGAATATGGCGCCACCCCGGGTGGGCCCTACTTGAGTTTTTCAAAAAGCGATTTTAAAACTTGAAATTGAAGGAGTTTTCAAAAGATTTTCAAAAGTAAACTTAAAATTAGGATTTTTGAAATGGCATAAGGTCCTAAATGAGTTAGAATTCCTCTGGATATGGTGCCAACTGAGTGGGCCCACATCGAATTTTGAACATTTTTGAAATAAACACTGAAAATGGCTTTGAAAAGGGGTTAAAATCAGTATTTGAAATTCAAGATCTTTGAAAATAGGGTCTCAAGCGAACTGGAACTCCAGGTTAGAGTCCTGAACTCTTAGGACTTTGAGATTTTAGATTTTAAAAGCCAATGAAAGAATTTTCAAAAGATTTTATCAAGAAATGATGAAATAAGTCAGAAAACACAGTCAGGGTTAGACTCCCAACTCGACCGGACTCTAAAATAGAGTCCTGAACTAACTGGACTCTGTGAAATGACCTAAATTTTGAAAATAATCGAAAAAGATTGAGAATGGAAGTAAAACAGACTTAAAAACCAGACTTCTGACAGGATTAGGACTCTGAGACAGAGTCCTGATCGGACTGAAACTTTCCAAAAATTTGAGAAATTTGATGAATAGAGGCATTCAGAGGCGACACCATCTAAATGGGTCTCATCTGTGAATTGAAATCGATTAAAGTTTGAATTTGAAAGGAATCCATATTGTTTTCTGAGAAAATATTTCGAAATACAAAGTCCTGGGGTTGGAAAATGACAGAGTATTGAATAAAAACCCAGGTTTTGAAATTGATTTTGAAATAAAGCTTTAAAATTCAAATCTGGATTGAATGTTTTGAAATAGGAGTGCTGCATCTCGAAAATGAGATGCAATGTCATACAATGCTATGCAAAATGCGTGCAATGACATGCAATGATCTGTGATGACTTATGAAATGGACAAACACTGGATGAAGGTAAAAATTTGGTGTGTTTACATCTGGACAGCGAGCTGATTTCCACAAATGCCCCATGCTGTCTGTACATTTTGAGCAGGTCCACATATTCATTCCCATCTTCTTCAATCAGAGGCCAAGACTTGCGTCCCGTCATGCGAGCTAAGGCATCCTTTAGGTCCAGACCCTTAACATTAATCAGAAATTGTTTCTCCAATGGATCTCTAGGCTGACCGGCTGGCTCGGGCAATCCCATAATCTCTGAAAATTCATCCATCAGTACTGTCATCTCGCCCCACGAAAACCAGAAGGTAGAAGTGCTCGGATTCCACCGCTCTGCTAGTGCATGGATCAAGTTGCCGTTGACTGTCTGCTTTCCCACTGCGGACGCCAGTTCCAATCCACACTCGTCCAGATGGTCCGGAAACATACGAGAGAAGTTCTTGAACCATGAATAGTACCACCGGGGAAAGAAGGATCCGGTGCTGAGGACTCGATGTTCGGGAAGACTTTGTCGCACCTCGTAGGAGATGTGACCCTCAGGGAAGACTGAATCAAGCTGACTGGATGCCATCGGACTGGAAGACATGGAAATTGGAATAAGACTTGGGAAAATACAGGAAATTTGAGAAAAATAAAGGCAGGATAAAAATAAAGCAGGAAATTCGAGATCCAGAAGAAAGGAAAGATGGGAAATCACCTGAAGTTTTGAAGGAAATTAAGGGAAATTTGGAAAATCGTCCAGGGTTTGATGAAATATGAAGAAATAAATGAAGAATGAAGTATTTGGAAAATCGTATAAGGTTTAAAACATGGACAGTACACGGACATAGATTGGGGAATTTTGAAAAATCGTCCAGTATTTTTAGAAAATTGGGAAAAATATGGAAAATAAAAAGGAAATAACATATTCAATCAAATTCTGCATAAACAAGTATGCACAAACAGCATTCCCCAAAAGCTGACTCTAGATGCACAAATTTTGAAATGGCTTGTGGGACCTTAATCCTAACTCTAAGGCTCAGATCATCTGTATCCAATCTAGTTATGCCTATATACTCAAGCCAAGGCTCAATGTACGTGGCATAAAATCAATTTCTCCGGTTCTAAGTTCAAGTTTTCCAACATCCTTGAGCACCTGCCGATATACGTTGGACTATGGCCCTTGGTACGTGGCAGGGGGGTTTTCACCCAAATAAGTGGCCCAGTTGTGAGGCTCTGTCCCGAACTATGGTTCTGGAAGAGAGCCCAGCAACGTGAAGACCGGGACAATATAGGTGGGGTGATTTTTGAAAAACATGAGCACATGCAATCAAACAGAAGGCTCTAAGTCCTAAAGAGATAGAATTTTGAAATATTTGAAGAAGCAAACATTGTTTTCATACAATTCCTAAATTGAGGAGTGTTGTATTAGACCTAAGTCTATGTGAGCATGAATAATTCTCCTCAATATGGTCCTACCAAACCATACCTAGTCTATATGCATTCCATGTCAGCTGGGTTCAGGTCTAGGCTCCTAGGTTCACATGATAGCATAAAGCAAAGCTGACATTCCATGGAAATCGATTTTGACAATTTGAACTAAGTAGAGCATTAGATTGATCAGGCAAAGACAGGTCCCATCTCGGTCGCCAAACCTGTTATCATCGCAAAATTTTTACTTTTTGCAAGTCAAACTCACCTTTGAAAAAGTTTTTGAAAATAACTCGCCTCCGTTTTTAAAATGCGGGAAAATTCCGTAGAATGGGACTCGCTTGTCGGTACGAGGTTCAACCGTTCCTGCCACCTTTAACAGGGGTAATTGAACCAAGGATCAATCTTATGCTCTACTCTATTCAACTTGTCTAAATCATATTCTAATTTCTAAATGCATATAGAATCAGGCATGTGCTATGAATTTTCAGAAAATGCACATTTTGAAAACATGATGTTTGCTTTGAATGATTGAAATATCTTGGAAAATCGTGAATTGGGATTTGAAATATACTTCTGAGAGAAATAAAATTGATTTTGAGAAATCCTTGATATTTAGTGAAAATCGATTCTGAGAGACTTGGTTTCTCTAAATTCAAACTTGGAAATTGAAATTCTAACTTAGAAAATTTGAATTTGGAACTTGGGAAATACTTGAAATATCCTTTGAAATTCAATGTCTTTGGGAAAATCGATTTTGCTATAAGACTTAGGAGATTTTGAGGAATTCAATTTCCTTGACTTGGATTTTGAATTGGAGTTGACAAATGCATGAAATGAATGAATATGGATTTGAGGAATTGAGAAATACTTTTTGTATTTTTGAGAAATGCAGTGCATTTTGAAGTTAGTCTAAGAGTGTAGGCTGAATGTGGCTAATGTGAAGATTATAAATCTGAGTATCATTCGTATTCTGACTATGGCCATAAATACAAATTCCACCAAGTTTATAAACTTCATAAAAGCTAGTGCATGTGCCATTCGTGTAGACCATGGTGAGTTTGTAAAAATATGCATGAATCATCATCCATCACACATTAACATTATAAAAAAAAAAACTATATGCAATGCTGCCTAAGCTAAGCAGGAAATGTAAATTCTTATTCCAAAGTTTAATTTAATTTACATCACTATTGAAATTTAAATACATGAAAAATAAAGTCTTCAATGTACCTGCAAAACTAGAAAACTTGGTTAATGAAAATATGTTGGCTTTTCTAGATTTATCCAACAATATCAGGAAATTATTGGATTTTGCTAGATATAAGCATTTTCCTTTGATTCCCTTAAATAAAAATGATAAAGTATGAAATAAAATTGAATAAATATGAAAGAAAAGATATGAAATTTCGAAATTGGGGTCAAAATGACCAAAATACCCCAAATAACAAGACTATGGCCTTGAAATTAGGGTTTTTAGAAAGATATTTTGATAAAATACAAGTTTTGAAATTTTAATGGAATAAACTCAAACCAAATATGCTATGACATGATTAAAAATATGAAATTAGGGTTAGGGATTTCGAAATTTAGGTCAAATGACCAAATTGGCCCCGATAGCAAGACTATGGCCTTGAAATCAGGGTTTTTAGAAATAGATTTTGATAAAAACTTAGGTTTTATGCACTAAATGAAATCAAATGAGCACAAAATTAAACCTAAAGCATCCTAATATGATTATGAACATGATTAAATCCTAAAAATATATGCTCATACACGAAAATCCAATAATATCACAAAAACTGTGATTTTAGCAGTGTTTTTGGATCTTTCAGGAACCCGGTTTTACAATTTGCTTAATTCAGCCATCAAATGGATTCCAAAATCCATACAAATTGGTACCTGCACTTGTTATAACCCTAATGTCGAATTGGAATTATAAAAATAATTTTTTGATATTAAATTAATCCGAAAATTGCATTAAACCCTAAAATATGTTATTTTTGACCTAATTCACCAACCAGTTCCAATCCAAGACCTGAACCAGGGGTCAAATCTCCATGGAAATTTATGAAATTTTACAGAGACTAACTAGTAAGAAAAACAGATATTTCCCAATTTACAGATCGGAAAAAATCATCTCCAGTTAGGGAGAAACCCATCCGGCAATGTGAGCTAAAATATATCACTCTTAACAGGGATTAAAACAGCTATTCCAGATTGAAAATACAGACATAAATAGCAATCCTAAACAAAAATCACTGAAATTTTAGTGGTGAATATTAGACAGAAAAATAACAATACTCACTTTTTACAGATCTAGAATCGGATTTGTGGTTTGGGATTTATGACTAACACAAGTCTGATTAGGGTTTTGGTAAATCCTAACGAGTTTTAAATTTAAAAACAGATTCTCTAAAAGGGGAAAAATATTAAACAGTAATCAAAAAATCCGAAAATTTTACAGAAGACAGATCTACTCAGTGTGAATCCATATCACTTTACAGATGTAAAATCGAATATAAGATGAGAGAAATATCATAACAGCAAGTTACCTTCTTGATTTTAACCACGATTTTAAAGCTTTAAAAACCCGATTTGATGTCTGATTTTTTTGACAAGGTTCCCGAGATCCAAAACCTCTGATTTTTCTACAGTAACTCAATAACTCATGCATGCATCACATATAAACAAATCAGAAATAAATAATGATAACTTCAACACGAAATAACATTATCTTTACTGTTCTAAACCTAAAACACACAAAAATTTAAGAAACTTGAAAAACCATGCATTAACTAATGTAAATAAATAAAATAAACCATAAAACAGTAAATAAAACTTATTTCTATGCTATAGAACGTAAAACAAACATGAATAAACCATGAAAATAAAATAAAAACAGGGAATCAATGGCTGGAATTTGATATCACCTTTAAAACATAGATTTAACCCATTAAAAAGGGTAAATCATATATTTTATTGGTTAATAATGTAAAGAATCATATTAAAATCAATTCTAATGGATTAAAATCTCTGTAAATCATCCAAAACAGGGTTAGATCACCTTCTTGGATTGTTCTTGCTGATTCTTGATGGTTCTTGAGGTTGAATCCATGGTTTAATCCATGAAGGGGATGACACCAATGGCTAAAATTGATTTAAAACATGAAAAAGTATTAAACAAAACTAAAAAATATTAAAAATATTACCTTGGTGCTTGCAGCAATGAAGGAAGGGCTGGAGAGGAGAGAGAAGCTCCAAGAATCCAATAGGAGAGAGATGGATAAATCGACCCCCCTTATGGCATCTATTTATAGAAAAAATTTTAGGTTTAAAAATTGACAATTTTAAAAATTTTGGACTCTAAAGGGGGGCGATTTTTGGGTGGAGTTACCTATATGCCCTTGGCCTAAATTATCCTAATTAATCCCTAATTAACCCCTAGCTAAACCTAAGAATCCCCCAAATGTGGTGCCACTTGGCATTTTCTCACATTGGGTTTTTAAAACACCTTTAAAAACCTTTAAAAACACTAGTTTTAAAAACTAACTTTCAAAAAATGAGTTTTTCAAAACAGTTTTGACTCTTCTAAACCTCTAACACTAACCAAGACATCAACTAACCCTAGTCTAGCCCTGACTGACTCGAATATGGCGCCACCCCGAGTGGGCCCTACTTGAGTTTTTACAAAAAGATGATTTTAAAACTTAAATTGAAGGAGTTTTCAAAAGGATTTTCAAAAGTAATCTTTAAAATTAGGATTTTGAAATGGCATAGGGTTCTAACTGAGTTAGAATTCCTCTGGATATGGTGCCAACTGAGTGGGCCCACATCGAATTTTAGAAATTTTAAAATAAACACTGAAAATGGCTTTGAAAAGGGGTTAAAATCGATATTTGAACTTCAAAGTTTCTGAAAATAGGGTCTCAAGCGAACCGGAACTCTGAGTTAGAGTCCTGAACTCTTAGGACTCTGAGATTTTAGATTTTAAAAGCCAAATGAAAGAATTTTCAAAAGATTTTATCAAGAAATGATGAAATAAGTCAGAAAACACAGTCAGGGTTAGACTCCTAACTCGACCGAACTCTAAAATAGAATCCTGAACTAACTGGACTCTGTAAAATGACCTAAATTTCGAAAACAAATGAAAAAGATTGAAAATGGAAGTAAAACAGACTTCAAAACAGACTCCTGACCGGATCAGGACTCTGAGACAGAGTCCTGATCGGACTGAAACTTTCAAAATTTTGAGAAATTTGATGAATAGAGGAATTCAGAAGCGACACCACATCAATGGGTCTCATCTGTGAATCGATTAAAATTTGAATTTTGAAATGAATCCAGATTGTTTCCTTGAGAAAATATTTCGAAATATAAAGTCCTGGGGTTGGAAAATGACAGAGTGTTGAATAAAAACCATGTTTTGAAATTGATTTTGAAATAAAAGCTTTAAAATTCAAATCTGGATTGAATGTTTTGAAAGCTGGAGTGCTGGATCTCAAGAATGAGATGCAATGCGATGAAATGATATGCAAAATGTATGCAGTGATATGCAATTACTTATGAAATGGACAAACACTAGATGAGTGTGAAAATTTGGGGTGTTTACAGATGCCCCTCTTTGTTGCTAAGCCGGTTGAAAGCCGAGCTTAGTGGCAAAGAAAACACGCCAAATTTGAACCATAAAAATGCCCCAGTTAGATAAATCTGACTGGGTATGAAGGAATTAATCCAAGTAATGATGATAGATATGAAATGGAGAATAAGAAGAAAATTTTATTTCAAAATGAAGTGAGATTCAGGTTTTGCCCTTAACCTGGATGGGACAGAAAATACCTCGTGTAGAAAGGAGGCTCAGGTTTAACCCTTAACCTGGCCGGGAAATGAAAATGGAATACCTTATCAAAGGAGGCTCAGGTTTAACCCTTAACCTCATCGGGCGGAAAATGAAATACCTCATCAAAGGAGGCTCAGGTTTGTACCCTTAACCTGATCGGGCAGAAAATGGAATACCTCATCAAAGGAGGCTCAGGTTTATACCCTTAACCTGATTGGGCAGAAAATGGAATACCTCATCAAAGGAGGCCCAGGTTTGTACCCTTAACCAGATCGGGCGGAAAATGAAATACCTCATCAAAGGAGGCCCAGGTTTGTACCCTTAACCTGCTTGGGCAAAAAAAATGGAATACCTCATCAAAGAAGGCTCAGGTTTGTACCCTTAACCTGATTGTGCAAAAAAAATGGAATACCTCATCAAAGGAGGCTCAGGTTTATACCCTTAACCTGATCGGGTAAAAAAAATGGAATACCTCATCAAAGGAGGCTCAGGTTTGTACCCTTAACCTGATCGGGTAAAAAAAATGGAATACGTCATCAAAGGAGGCTCAAGTCTGTACCCTTAACCTGATTGGGCAAAAAAATGGAATACCTCATCAAAGGAGGCTCAGGTTTATACCCTTAACCTGATCGGGTAGAAAATGGAATACCTCATCAAAGGAGGCTCTGGTTTGTACCCTTAACCTGATCGGGTAGAAAATGGAATACCTTATCAAAGGAGGCTCAGGTTTGTACCCTTAACCTGATTGGGTAATGAAAATGGAATACCTCATCAAAGAAGGCTCAGGTTTATACCCTTAACCTGATCGGGTAGAAAAAATGGAATACATCATCAAAGGAGGCTCAGGTTTATACCCTTAACCTGATCGGGTAGAAAATGGAATACCTTATCAAAGGAGGCTCAGGTTTGTACCCTTAACTTGATCGGGTAAAAAAATGGAATACCTCATCAAAGGAGGCTCAGGTTTATACCCTTAACCTGATCGGGTAGAAAATGGAATACCTCATCAAAGGAGGCTCAGGTTTGTACCCTTAACCTGATCGGGTAGAAAATGGACGGAATCCTCGAAAGAAGAGACCGTGATGAAACCTTCGGATTTCCGCACAATGAATCCGATATGGGTTTGGCAAAAGAAAGGAAATTGGGGTCCCTAAAGCTTGAAAAGGGTTTGTTTTTGGGCGTCTCATTGCTGAGACTAAATAGCTTTTGAAATTGCCTTTTGCTGAAATAGGTGGCTTAACCTCAAGCCGAAATTGGACTGCCTATGGTGGGACAGTGGGGACACAGGGAAGTGTGCGAATCTGAGAGCCCGTGCGCTCAGATTATACCAAAGAAGGGAAGGAATCTTGACAACTCTCGTTATCAAGTCCTAAAAGGGATAACAACTGATGTCAGGATGTGCCAAAGATGAACCTCAAGCTCTCGCTTCACGCAAGGATAGCCAGAAAATATTGTCAAATTGTTGAAAATTGTTGTTGATTCAAAATAATTGAAAATGATGCACTTTGTTTTGAAAGTATTCCCTCTTTTCTACCTGAAGTATTAACTCCGACTGGGCTTAACTCCGTAGAATCAAGATTCGAATTCAAATTGCTTGCGATTGGCTTTCTTTCAAGGAAGCTATCAATTTCTTTGATATGGACGAAAAAGAAAGTATTCTTGATATTGCGAGAGCTATTGGTGAAAGAATATTGATAAAAGAATTTCACAAAATTAAAGAAGATTCTTGATAGATTCGGCAGTCTGATATCCTGGGATTCTTTTCTCATGATGATCTTTCTGCACTCTCTTTTTAGCAGATTGGAGCTCTCTTGGATTTTTCGGGAATTACATCCTCCTTCATTTTGGAGATGTCCTGACTTGTCTCTCTTTTTTTTTTTGGAAGGGTACGTCACAAACTCCTTCATCTCAGAGATGTTTCGATCCTTCTTTTCTCTCAAGGATTATCTTGACGATTATTGGCTCATTGGTTGGGAATCTCTTGATGATAGCAGAAATTAAATATCTTTTAGGGTTTGTCGGTAGGCTCATCACACTCGCCTTCATCTTGACGGTCAACCAAAAGGAAAAGAAATCCGAGTCGGAACTCGAATCCCAAAGAAAAACTAAATCGGTTAGAAGGAAAAGAAATTCGATTCGGAACTCGAATTCTGAAGGAAAACTAGATTAACCAGAAGGAAAGAAGATTCAAGTCGGAACTCGAATCCCAAAGGCAAACTTAGACCGGTGTGGAAGGAAAGGAAATTCGAGTCGGAACTCGAATTCCAAAGGAAAACTAGGTTAACCAAAAGGAAAGAAGATTCGAGTCGGAACTCGAATCCCAAAGGAAAACTAAATTAGTGGACACTGAATTTTAAAGTATACCAGTGCAAACATCGGATTTTGAAAATGTGCCAATACAAGCATTATGTTTTGAAAAATTACCAGTACGAATACCGGGTTTTGGAAGATTACCAGTACGAGCGCTAGATTTTTGAAGGTTACCAGTACGAGCAATGGATTTTAAAAGGTTACCAGTACGAGCGCTGGATTTTAAATGGTTACCAGTACGAGCACTGGGTTTTGGAAAATTACCAGCACGAACACTGGATTTTTGAAAATTTACCAGCACAACACTGGATTCTGAAGAATTACTAATTGATTTTGATGGAAAATTTTCAGTCTTCACCCTCACGACGACTCAACTGTCGGGGTCTCAGGATTTATCCCTTATCCTGAATGGGTAATCGATGCAAACGCAAATGAATGCGAATGAATGCATGCAAATGCACATGAATGTAAATGGGTGCACATGCGTGCACAAGTGCGTGAAATGAGAGATTTGTTTATCCTGCCTGCATACGGAATATTTGTAGATAAAGACAAAATTTTAAAATGCCCCCGTGTAACTGGGAAAAAGAATTTTGATCATTATTGAAGAAAATTTGGAAGAATTACAAAGAATAGAGAATTGTTCAAGTATAGAATTTTTTCAAATGTCGAGCATTGATGGGATCTGGTAATTCTATTCCATCAGCATTGATGAGCCGATATGAATTGCGAGGTAGTGCCTCTTTGACAACATAAGGACCTTCCCAATTTGGCGACCATTTGCCACCCGGGCGGTGCCTGAGATAAGCTGTTGATCTGAGTACTAGATCATTGACCCGAAATTTTCTCTCAAGGACAGATTTAGAATATTGTCGGGCTATCCTCTGGCGATAGGATTGAGCATGCTCTGCTGCTCTGAGCCTTCTTTCATCAAGCAAATCAAGCTGTACCAGTCGCTGTTGCTGATACTGATCAAGAGGTAATTCTAGAAGTGATGCAAATTTCAGAGCAGGTTTCTGAACATGTAGAGGCAGTACTACTTCAGTTCCGTAGACAAGTTCTGACGGAGTAGCATTCGTTGGAGTTCGAATGGTGGTTCTGTATGCCCATAATGCATCATGAATCTTTTCATGCCAGTCACGGCCCGTTTCTAAAGTTCGCTCCAGGATTCGAATCAAAATCTTGTTGGTGGCCTCTGCATGACCATTCCCTTGAGGATAATAAGGTGCGGAAAAATGATGATGAATTTTGAACTTTGAGCAAAATGTCCTCATTCTCTCATTCTTGAAATGACTGCCATTATCCGACACAATATCATGCGGTATACCGAAACGACAAAGGATATTCTTATGGATGAAAGAAACCATGTGTCGACCTTCTACTGTGCGTAGAGTGACTGCTTCTACCCATTTAGTAAAATATTCTGTTGCGGCAAGAAAATATTTATGACCATTGGAGGCTGAAGGAGTGATGGGGCCTACAACATCAAAAGCTCACATGGAAAATGGCCATGGTGAGACGACAGATTGCAAATATGTCGCTGGCGCATGAATGGAAGGCGCATGCATCTGACATTGAACGCACTTCTTTACAAAACGATAGCAATCTTGTTGCATAGTTCTCCAATAATATCCTGCTCGGATGATTTGTTTGACGAGGGTCTGATGGCCAACATGACCACCGCAAACGCCTTCATGTGCTTCTTGCACAACTTCTTTGGCTTCTTCTTTGTCCAAACATCTGGAATACTCAGAACTGAATCCACAACGATAAAGGACGTCGGCAAGAATAAAATATCGAGCAGACATGCGTTGAATTGCTCGCTGCTCTCTCTTTGATAATTCTGGGGGAAATTCGCCAGTTTTAATGAAATTCTTGATATCATGATACCAGAGCTTCTTCTTTTGCTCAGCCTGGTTTATCTGCTCTACTGGGACGAAAGCAGGTTGATCGAGTCTGCCAATTTCAAATGAGCGACAAGATTCTCCGCTCATAAAAGACATGATGGATCCTAGATTGGCTAAACTGTCTGCAACTTGATTGAAATCTCTCTTGATATGAAAAAGTTGGAATTCTTCGAATTTGTTGGCAAGAGCTGAGACAATCTTCTGGTAAGGAAGTAATTTCTGATCTTTCACTTGCCATTCGGCCAGAACTTGATTGACGATTAACAAAGAATCGCCATAAGCATGCACTCTTTTAACATTGAAATCCTGTAGAATTTTCAGACCTTGTATCAAAGCTTCATACTCGGCCATATTATGAGTGCACTGAAAATCCAGTTTAAGAGAAAAGGGAATCATCTTCTTCTCTGGTGTAATTAGCAGAATTCTGATTCCTATGCCTGCCATATTCTTGGAACCGTCGAAGAATAAATTCCAAATTGGGGATTGTTGAATATTGCAGATCCGCTCATCAGGGAAATCATTCTCAGCTTTAACATCCTCAGCTAGAGGAAAATCTGCTAATTGGTCTGCAATTGCTTGGCCTTTGATAGATTGCTGAGAGACATATTCCAAGTCGTATTGCATTAATAGGACTTGCCATTTGGCGATTTGTCCGCTGAGAAATGGTTGTTCAAGAATGTACTTGAGAGGATTTAATTTAGATAGAATCTTGACTTCAGACGCCAATAGATAATGTCTCAATTTCTGACACATCCATACCAGAGCTAGGCATGTCTTCTCTATCTGAGAGTATTTCTTCTCATAATCAATAAAGGTCTTACTCACGTAGTAAATGGCATGTTCTATCAAGCTGCCTTCTTCGTATTGCGCCAAGAATCCGCCGCAAGCAACTTGATTAACTGAAATGTATAGCAATAGGGGTTTCCCTAATTCTGGCGGCTTTAAAACAGGAGGATTGAGAAGATATTTCTTGATGCGTTCGAACGACTGCTGACACTCTGGTCCCCATTCGAACCTCACTCCTTTTCTGAGCAAATGATTGAAAGGCTCACATCTCATGGCCAAATTAGAAATGAATCGCCGAATTGATTGCATGCGTCCTTAAAGGCTACGCAATTCTTTGAGATTAGTCGGGGGCGGCATGCCAATGATAGCTTTGGCCTTAGCGGGATCCATTTCTATCCCCTTCTTGCTGACCAAGAAGCCTAGCAACTTGCCTGATTCGACTCCAAAGACACATTTTTGTGGATTGAGTCTTAGCTTGTAAAGAATGAGTCGCTTGAAAACTTGATTGAGAGCTTCGATGTGATCTTCCTCTTCTTTGGATTTTACCAGAATATCATCGACATATGCATCCATAGTCTTGTGCATCTGATCATGGAAAATAACGGCCATAGCGCGCTGATAAGTGGCTCCAGCATTCTTGAGCCCAAAAGGCATGACTGTATAACAGAAACTGCCCCATGGCGTGGTAAAGGATGTTTTGGATTGGTCACGAGCGGCCAACTTGATTTGATTATATCCGGAGTATCCGTCCATAAAGGAGAACATAGCATGCCCGGCTGTGCTATCGACTAGGAGATCAATGTTTGGGAGCGGATAGTCATCCTTTGGAGTGGCTTTATTGAGATCACGGAAGTCGATACAGATTCGCACTTTCCCATGCTTCTTAGGAACTGCTACGATATTCGCCAACCAATCCGGGTAATCAATTGCTCGAATGAATCCTTCTTTAAGCAGATCCTCAAGTCCTTCCTTGACCTGTTGCTCGATTCGAGGATCCATTTTTCTCAACTTCTGCTTGACTGGTTTCGCCTCAGGCTTCAAAACGAGGCGATGTTCCACCAATTTCGGATCTAAACCTGGCATATCCTCATAAGTCCATGCGAATACTTCTTCATGCTGCTTGAGGAAATTAGTGAGCCTTTCTTTCTCTCCTGGACTCAAACCACTGTCAATCTTGAGAATTTTAGGATCGTCTTCTGATCCGATATTGATATCCTCAGTCGGATCTTGAACTAAGGATGATGGCTCATCTTGCTTCTGAACCGATGCAAATTCTGGCAGTTCTTGAAGAGCTTAATCGAACTCTGCGGATTCTTCTGACTGCTTTGCAGTTTGACCACATTCTGTTCTTATTCTGACCTGATGAATTACTGCTGACTTCAAGTAAGCTTTTGGATTAAAGACGAGCTTCTTGATAGATCGAGAAGACATTCTGAAGATTGGAGGATAAATTGATTTAGGGAAATTGCTCATCATGAAATAAATTGCTTTCATTGAAAATAATTAGAAAGATAAAAGAGCAAAACGATTTCAATTTTGTGAAGATTTAATATTGAGGAGTAAAGAGACAAACGGCACCAAGATAGACAAAGGGAACTGGCAACTTTATTGAAAGATAGAATTAATCAAAATGACAATGATGAAAATGAAATGGGAAGTCATCCCGACAAAAGAATAGAAAAGGAAAGACAAAGGAATTCTTCTAATGCGCTCCCTTAATGAAAAATGTCCCTTTCTGAGATCTTCGGCCATTAAAGCCTAATCTGGCTCTTTTAGGGCAGTGCTGAGGAATCACTGGTTCAAGACGACCATCTTCATTTTTGCCTAGGCCTCGAAAAGGCTGGTAGCCGTGCTTCACTAGTAAATCAAATCCCTTCTTAGCTTTCATAAATAGGGAGAATAGCGGATGATCCTTAAGTGTGTTGTAATCAATTCGTCCTCCAATCTTGAAGAACTGTGGACCTCCCCATCGGGTCGCAGCCACTGTATGCTCGGGTTGCTCTGCCGTCTGCATCTTGGTCATCATCTTTTTGAACATGACGTACATTTGGGGATCGATGCCATCATCCGCCTGCTGACCCTGACTCTGGATTGATCGAGGTGAGTCCATCTCTTCTTCTGAAGCTACTGAGTACGCGACACCTTCAACTGATGCAGCTTTCTTTCTGGATCTTGTATCAACTATCGGGTATCGTAAATGTTCTCTTGGATATTACTTATGCTCTCTGCAGGGTAGAACTGATGGTTAGGCTTCTGAAGGAAATTTGGTTTGGTGGAAAATATTTGTTGAGAATTTTGGTAGACAATTGAAATAATATCTCATTACTAGGGATTGAGTCATCTCTGGGATTACGACAATTGCGTTGCTATTCTTTGCAAGATAAACAACTGAAAATATGCCTTGTTACCTAGGCGAGGTCGTCAAACCAAAGTGAAATGTAAAGGAATTTTATTGAGGGGAAAAACATGATTTTATCAATAATACACTTGACAGAGGGGAGGGGGACAGACAATTTTCCACCACTCTACAAAATCAGAAGACACACGAGGACCAGGAAAAATAGTAAGACTGACAAAGGAATCCCAGCCATGTCTGGCAGAATGGTATGCTCCGGACCACTGATCTGATGCGAGATCGAATTCTGGCAGAACCCCGGCTAGTGGACGAATCTCTACGTGCTTTTGCCTCTGAGAGAACTGCCTGACACACTGCTCGGGATGATAGTATGCGCAGAAAAACGGGCCAAGTAGTCTGAATCGCTTGCCGTAAGCATAAGTATATCTGGGAGGTGATTCCTGGCGATCAAAGTAGTCCCATACGACCTCTTCCTCCTGAAGGTTGTCGATCAAGAACCGGTATCGCGCAACTGGAAGAAGCTTCTCTCCATTGTATCTGAATGAACTGGCTCGGACTGGCACATGCCGGAGGAACCAAGACTGCAAGGCATAGGTGCACCCTTCGACTAGGATCGACTCTTCGAGTGTGAAACGAGTCAACCCTCGGTATAGAAAAGCGAGTGCGGCCATGGCTATTGAGAGGTGGTTGGTCTGTCGACTTCCCCATCTCCTCATAAGCTGAACTATTCTGATATCCATGTAATTTCGTCCGTCGGGAAAGAAAGCTAATCCCATCGTGCACAGAACCATCGCGTGCTGAATTCTCTCTCGAGCTGTTCTGGACAGCGAGCTGATTTCCACAAATGCCCCATGTTGTCTGTAGATTTCGAGCAGGTCCACATATTCATTCCCATCTTCTTCAATCAGAGGCCAAGACTTGCGTCCCGTCATGCGAGCTAAGGCATCCTTTGGGTCCAGACCCTTAACATTAATCAGAAACTGTTTCTCCAATGGATCTCCAGGCTAACCGGCTGGCTCGGGCAATCCCATAATCTCTGAAAATTCATCCATCAGTACTGTCATCTCGCCCCACGGAAACCAGAAGGTAGAAGTGCTCGGATTCCACCGCTCTGCTAGTGCATGGATCAAGTTGTTGTTGACTGTCTGCTTTCCCACTGCGGACGCCAGTTCCAATCCACACTCGTCTAGATGGTCCGGAAACATACGAGAGAAGTTCTTGAACCGTGAATAGTACCACCGGGGAAAGAAGGATCCGGTGCTGAGGACTCGATGTTCGAGAAGACTTTGTTGCACCTCGTAGGAGATGTGACCCTCGGGGAAGACTGAATCAAGCTGACTGGATGCCATCGGACTGGAAGACATGGAAATTGGAATAAGAGTTGGAAAAATACAGGAAATTTGAGAAAAATGCAGGCAGGATAAAAATAAAGCAGGAAATTCGAGATCCAGAAGAAAGGAAAGATGGGAAATCACCTGGAGTTTTGAAGGAAATCAAGGGAAATTTGGAAAATCGTCCAGGGTTTGATGAAATATGAAGAAATAAATGGAAAATGAAGTATTTTGGAAAATCGTCCAAGGTTTAAAACATGGACAGTACATGGACATGGATTGGGGAATTTTGAGAAAATCGTCCAGTATTTTTAGAAAATTTGGAAAATATGGAAAATAAAAGGAAATGACTATAACATATTCAATCACATTCTGCACAAGCAAGTATGCACATACAGCATTCCCTAAAAGCTGACTCTAGATGCACAAATTTTGAAATAGCGGTAGGACCTTAATCCTAACTCTAAGGTTCAGATCAACTGTATCCAATCCAGTTATGCCTATATACTCAAGCCAAGGCTCGATGTACGTGGCATAAAATCAATTTCTCCGGTTCTAGGTTCAAGTTTTCCAACATCCTTGAGCACCTGCCGATATACGTTGGACTATGACCCTTGGTACGTGGCAGGAGGGTTTTCACCCAAACAGGTGGCCCAGTTGGGAGGCTCTGTCCCGAACTATGGTTCTGGAAGAGAGCCCAGCAACGTGAAGACCGGGACAATATAGGTGGGGGTGGTTTTTGAAAAACATGAGCACATGCAATCAAATAGAAGGCTCTAAGTCCTAAAGAAATAGATTTTTGAAATATTTGAAGAAGCAAGCATTGTTTTCATATAATTCCTAAATTGAGGAGTGTTGTATTAGACCTAAGTCTATGTGAGCATGAATAATTCTCCTCAATATGGTCCTACCAAACCATACCTAGTCTATATGCATTCCATGTCAGCTGGGTTCAGGTCTAGGCTCCTAGGTTCACATGATATCATAAAGCAAAGCTGACATTCCATGGAAATCGATTTTGACAATTTGAACTAAGTAGAGCATTAGATTGATCAGGCAAAGACAGGTCCCATCACGGTCGCCAAACCTGTTATCATCGCAAAATTTTTACTTTTTGCAAGTCAAACTGACCTTTGAAAAAGATCTTTGAAAATAACTCGCCTCCGTTTTTAAAATGCGGGAAAATTCCGTAGAATGGGACTCATCTGTCGGTACGAGGTTCAACCGTTCCTGCCACCTTTAACAGGGGTAATTGAACCAAGGATCAATCTTATGCTCTACTCTATTCAACTTGTCTAAATCATATTCTAATTTCTAAATGCACATAGAATCAAGCATGTGCTATGAATTTTCAGAAAATGCACATTTTGAAAACATGATGTTTGCTTTGAATGATTGAAATATCTTGGAAAATCGTGAATTGGGATTTGAAATATACTTCTGAGAGAAATAAAATCGATTTTGAGAAATCCTTGACATTTAGTGAAAATCGATTCTGAGAGACTTGGTTTCTCTGAATTCAAACTTGGAAATTGAAATTCTAACTTAGAAAAATTGAATTTGGAACTTGGGAAATACTTGAAATATTCTTTGAAATTCAATGCTTTTGGGAAAATCGATTTTGCTATAAGACTTAGGAGATTTTGAGGAATTCAATTTCCTTGACTTGGATTTTGAATTGGAGTTGACAAATGCATGAAATGAATGAATATGGATTTGAGGAATTGAGAAATACTTTTTGTATTTTTGAGAAATGCAGTGCATTTTGAAGTTAGTCTAAGAGTGTAGGCTGAATGTGGCTAATGTGAAGATTATAAATCTGAGTATCATTCGTATTCTGACTATGGCTATAAATACAAATTCCACCAAGTTTATAAACTTCATAAAAGCTAGTGCATGTGCCATTCGTGTAGACCATGGTGAGTTTGTAAAAATATGCATGAATCATCATCCATCACACATTAACATTATAAAAAAAAAACTATATGCAATGCTGCCTAAGCTAAGCAGGAAATGTAAATTCTTATTCCAAAGTTTAATTTAATTTACATCACTATTGAAATTTAAATACATGAAAAATAAAGTCTTCAATGTACCTGCAAAACTAGAAAACTTGGTTAATGAAAATATGTTGGCTTTTCTAGATTTATCCAACAATATCAAGAAATTGTTGGATTTTGCTAGATATAAGCCTTTTCCTTGATTCCCTTAAATCAAAAGTGATAAAGTATGAAATAAAATGGAATAAATAAGGAAGATAAGATATGAAATTTCGAAATTGGGGTCCAAATGACCAAAATACCCCTAATAACAAGACTATTGCCTTGAAATTAGGGTTTTTAGAAAGATATTTTGATAAAATGCAAGTTTTGGAAATTCAAATACAAATAAATTAGGCTAAAATATGATATGACATACTTAAACACATGAAAATTAAGGTTAGGGATTTAGAAATTTAGGTCAAATGACCAAATTTCCCCTGATAGCAAGACTATGGCCTTGAAATCAGGGTTTTTAGAAATAGATTTTGATAAAAACTTAGGTTTTATGCACTAAATGAAATCAAATGAACACAAAATTAAACCTAAAGCATCCTAATATGATTATGAACATGATTAAATCCTAAAAATATATGCTCATGCACGAAAATCCAATAATAGCACAAAAACTATGATTTTAGCAGTGTTTTTGGATCTTTCAGGAACCCAGTTTTGCAATTTGCTTAATCCAGGCATCCAATGGATTCCAAAATCCATAAAAATTGGTACTTGCACTTGTTATAACCTTAATGTCGAATTGCAATTATAAAAATAATTTTTTGATATTAAATTAATCCGAAAATTTCATTAAACCCTAAAATATGCTATTTTTGACCTAATTCACCAACCAGTTCTAATCCAAGACCTGAACCAGGGGTCAAATCTCCATGGAAATTTATGAAATTTTACATAGACTAACTAGGAAGCAAAACCGAGATTTCCCAATTTATAGATCAGAAAAATCATCTCCGGTTAGGGAGAAAGCCTTCCGGCAATCTGAGCTAAAATATATCACTCTTAACAGGGATTAAAACAGCTATTCCAGATTGAAAATACAAAAATAAATAGCAATTTTAAACAAACATCTCTGAAATTTTAGTGGTGAACAGTAGACATAAAAATAATAATACTCACTTTTTACAGATCTAGAATCGAATCTGTGGTTTGGGATTTATGACTAACACAAGTCTGATTAGGGTTTTGGTAAACCCTAACGAGTTTTAAATTTAGAAACAGATTCTCTAAAAGGGGAAAAATATTAAACAGTAATCAAAAAATCCGAAAATTTTACAGAAGACAGATCTACTCAATGTGAATCCATATCACTTTACAGATCTAAAATCGAATATAATATGAGAGAAATATCATAACAGCAAGTTACCTTCTTGATTTTAACCACGATTTTAAAGCTTTAAAAACCCGATTTTATTTCTGATTTTTTTGACATGATTCCCGAGATCCAAAACCTCTGATTTTTCTATAGTAACTCAATAACTCATGCATGCATCACATATAAAAAAATCAGAAATAAATAATGAGAAATTCAACCCGAAATAACATTATCTTTACTGTTCTAAACCTAAAATACACAGAAATTTAAGAAACTTGAAAAACCATGCATTAACTAATGTAAATAAATAAAATAAACCATAAAACAGTAAATAAAACTTATTTCTATGCTATAGAACGTAAAACAAACATGAATAAACCATGAAAATAAAATAAAAACAGGGAATCAATGGCTGGAATTTGATATCACCTTTAAAACATAGATTTAACCCATTAAAAAGGTAAATCATATATTTTATTGGTTAATAATGTAAAGAATCATATTAAAATTAATTCTAATGGATTAAAATCTCTGTAAATCATCCAAAACAGGGTTAGATCACCTTCTTGGATTGTTCTTGCTCATTCTTGATGGTTCTTGAGGTTGAATCCATGGTTTAATCCATGAAGGGGATGACACCAATGGCTAAAATTGATTTAAAACATGAAAAAGTATTAAACAAAACTAAAAAATATTAAAAATATTACCTTGGTGCTTGCAGCAATGGAGGAAGGGCTGGAGAGGAGAGAGAAGCTCCAAGAATCCAATAGGAGAGAGATGGATAAATCGACCCCCCTTATGGCATCTATTTATAGAAAATTTTTTAGGTTTAAAAATTGACAATTTTGAAAATTTTGGACTCTAAATGAGGGCGATTTTTGGGTGGAGTTACCTATATGCCCTTGGCCTAAATTATCCTAATTAATCCCTAATTAACCCCTAGCTAAACCTAAGAATCCCCCAAATGTGGTGCCACTTGGCATTTTCTCACATTGGGTTTTTAAAACACCTTTAAAAACCTTTAAAAACACTAGTTTTAAAAACTAACTTTCAAAAAATGAGTTTTTCAAAATAGTTTTGACTCTTCTAAACCTCTAACACTAACCAAGACATCAACTAACCCTAGTCTAGCCCTGACTGACTCGAATATGGCGCCACCCCGAGTGGGCCCTACTTGAGTTTTTACAAAAAGATGATTTTAAAACTTGAAATCGAAGGAGTTTTCAAAAGGATTTTCAAAAGTAATCTTTAAAATTAGGATTTTGAAATGGCATAGGGTTCTAACTGAGTTAGAATTCCTCTGGATATGGTGCCAACTGAGTGGGCCCACATCGAATTTTAGAAATTTTGAAATAAACACTGAAAATGGCTTTGAAAAGGGGTTAAAATCGATATTTGAACTTCAAGATTTCTGAAAATAGGGTCTCAAGCGAACCGGAACTCTGAGTTAGAGTCCTGAACTCTTAGGACTTTGAGATTTTAGATTTTAAAAGCCAAATGAAAGAATTTTCAAAAGATTTTATCAAGAAATGATGAAATAAGTCAGAAAACACAGTCAGGGTTAGACTCCTAACTCGACCGAACTCTAAAATAGAATCCTGAACTAACTGGACTCTGTAAAATGACCTAAATTTTGAAAACAAATGAAAAAGATTGAAAATGGAAGTAAAACAGACTTCAAAACAGACTTCTGACCGGATCAGGACTCTGAGACAGAGTCCTGATCGGACTGAAACTTTCAAAATTTTGAGAAATTTGATGAATAGAGGAATTCAGAAGCGACACCACATCAATGGGTCTCATCTGTGAATCGATTAAAATTTGAATTTTGAAATGAATCCAGATTGTTTCCTTGAGAAAATATTTCGAAATATAAAGTCCTGGGGTTGGAAAATGACAGAGTGTTGAATAAAAACCATGTTTTGAAATTGATTTTGAAATAAAAGCTTTAAAATTCAAATCTGGATTGAATGTTTTGAAAGCTGGAGTGCTGGATCTCAAGAATGAGATGCAATGCGATGAAATGATATGCAAAATGTATGCAGTGATATGCAATTACTTATGAAATGGACAAACACTAGATGAGTGTGAAAATTTGGGGTGTTCACAGATGCCCCTCTTTGCTGCTAAGCCGGTTGAAAGCCGAGCTTAGTGTTCACTTAGCCCCTTTTTAGAGAGAGTTTGAAGGGACTCGTGTCTTTGTGAACCATTTGCAAAACAAAATTCCAAATTTCACACAAGGAATCTTTTTTATAGGGAGAGACTCGACGGAGACTTGCTTTCCTTGTGGCCCCATAATTTCAGACTAGGCCATTTCATCATGAAGAACCCTCTTTTCAGGGAGAGTGTGATGAACTCGTTCCTTCATGACCAATTTACCAACCTCACCAATTCCGGCCCCCTTTCCATAAGAGAAGCCTAATGTTAGAAAGTTTTGACGAAAGCTTAATTTCTCTTAGAAAGTTCGTTTTGCAAACACCTTCTCTTCAGGGAAGAAAGGAGTAATTCCCAATTCTAATTTCTGAATCTTCTCCTTTGGGGAAAGGAGAAGAGAATTTCTGTCATGGATGTGTTGCGTTGTGCTTCAAATGCTCGCTTTCACAAAGGATTTCAAGAAAGTTTTGCCAATTTGTCATTAAATATTTGCTATTTCAAAAATCTTTATTGCACAAAATTATTACCTCAGAATACCCTCAGTATTACTTCCGAAAGGACAAAGCTTTCGCGAAAAAGGATTCAAAGTTCAAAATCTTTCTATTGGCCAACCAAAAGGATGAAGAATAAATCCGCGATATGGCCAGCAAAGAAAATTCAATGTTGTTGCAAAGCCATGAGTGATCGATATTGATCGCAGTCAATGGCACATTTTTAAAGACCATTCTTGAAAAATAAAGCAGTCGAAATATCCTAAGTGATACAGAAAAATCCACTCAATCTCCATATCTCTTCAATCACCTAAGCTGCAATTAAATATCTGCAAAAGGGATCTCTCAATTGTCGCCAAGATGAAGGCGAATTAAGCGAGTCGACCCCCGGGGCCGAAGAAGATTTGGATCATCTCCAAGATGACGGAGTTTGTGACGGATCCTTCCAGGGAAAGTTCAGATCACCGTCAAGATGAAGGCGAGTGTGATGAGCCTACCGACAAACCCTAAAAGATATTTAATTTCTGCTATCATCAAGAGATTCCCAACCAATGAGCCGATAATCGTCAAGATAATTCTTGAGAGAAAAGAAGGATCGGAACATCTCTGAGATGAAGGAGTTTATGACGTACCCTTCCAAAAAAAAAAAAGAGAGACAAGTCAGGACATCTCCAAAATGAAGGAGGATGTAATTCCCGAAAAATCCAAGAGAGCTCCAGTCTGCTAAAAAGAGAGTGCAGAAAGATCATCATGAGAAAAGAATCCCAGGATATCAGACTGCCGAATCTATCAAGAATCCTCTTTAATTTTGTGAAATTCTTTTATCAATATTCTTTCACCAATAGCTCTCGCAATATCAAGAATACTTTCTTTTCCGTCCATATCAAGGAAATTGATAGCTTCCTTGAAAGAAAGCCAATCGCAAGCAATTTGAATTCGAATCTTGATTCTACGGAGTTAAGCCCAGTCGGAGTTAATACTTCAGGTAGAAAAGAGGGAATACTTTCAAAACAAAGTGCATCATTTTCAATTATTTTGAATCAACAACAATTTTCAACAATTTGACAATATTTTCTGGCTATCCTGGCGTGAAGCGAGAGCTTGAGGTTCATCTTTGGCACATCCTGACATCAGTTGTTATCCCTTTTAGGACTTGATAACGGGAGTTGTCAAGATTCCTTCCCTTCTTTGGTATAATCTGAGCGCACGAGCTCTCAGATTCGCACACTTCCCTTTGTCCCCACTGTCCCACCATAGACAGTCCAATTTTGGCTTGAGGTTAAGCCACCAATTTCAGCAAAAGGCAATTTCAAAAGCTATTTAGTCTTAGCAATGAGACGCCCAAAAACAAACCCTTTTCAAGCTTTAGGGACCCCAATTTCCTTCCTTTTGCAAAACCCATATCGGATTCATTGTGCGGAAATCCGAAGGTTTCATCACGGTCTCTTCTTTCGAGGATTCCGTCCATTTTCTACCCGATCAGGTTAAGGGTACAAACCTGAGCCTCCTTTGATGAGGTATTCCATTTTCTACCCGATCAGGTTAAGGGTATAAACCTGAGCCTCCTTTGATGAGGTATTCCATTTTCATTACCCGATCAGGTTAAGGGTACAAACCTGAGCCTCCTTTGATAAGGTATTCCATTTTCTACCCGATCAGGTTAAGGGTACAAACCTGAGCCTCCTTTGATGAGGTATTCCATTTTCTACCCGATCAGGTTAAGGGTACAAACCTGAGCCTCCTTTGATGAGGTATTCCATTTTCTACCCGATCAGGTTAAGGGTATAAACCAGAGCCTCCTTTGATGAGGTATTCCATTTTTTTGCCCAATCAGGTTAAGGGTACAAACCTGAGCCTCCTTTGATGAGGTATTCCATTTTTTTTACCCGATCATGTTAAGGGTACAAACCTGAGCCTCCTTTGATGAGGTATTCCATTTTTTTTACCCGATCAGGTTAAGGGTATAAACCTGAGCCTCCTTTGATGAGGTATTCCATTTTTTTTTGCCCAATCAGGTTAAGGGTACAAACCTGAGCTTCCTTTGATGAGGTATTCCATTTTTTTTGCCCAAGCAGGTTAAGGGTACAAACCTGGGCCTCCTTTGATGAGGTATTTTATTTTCCGCCCGATCAGGTTAAGGGTACAAACCTGGGCCTCCTTTAATGAGGTATTTCATTTTCTGCTCAATCAGGTTAAGGGTATAAACCTGAGCCTCCTTTGATGAGGTATTCCATTTTCTGCCCGATCAGGTTAAGGGTACAAACCTGAGCCTCCTTTGATGAGGTATTTCATTTTCCGCCCGATTAGGTTAAAGGTTAAACCTGAGACTCCTTTGATGAGGTATTCCATTTTCATTTTTCGGTCAGGTTAAGGGTTAAACATGAGCCTCGTTTCTACACGAGGTATTTTCTGTCCCATCCAGGTTAAGGGCAAAACCTGAATCTCACTTCATTTTGAAATAAAATTTTCTTCTTATTCTCCATTTCATATCTATCATCATTACTTGGATTAATTCCTTCATACCTAGTCAGATTTATCTAACTAGGGCATTTTTATGGTTCAAATTTGGCGTGTTTTCTTTGCCACTAAGCTCGGCTTTCAACCGGCTTAGCAGCAAAGAGGGGCATCTGTAAACACCTCAAATTTTCACACTCATCTAGTGTTTGTCCATTTCATAAGTAATTGCATATCACTGCATACATTTTGCATATCATTTCATCGCATTGCATAGCATTGCATGTCATTGCATTTCATTTCCGAGATCCAGCACTCCTATTTTCAAAACATTCAATCCAGATTTGAATTTTAAAGCTTTTATTTCAAAATCAATTTCAAAACCTGGTTTTTATTCAACACTCTGTCATTTTCCAACCCCAGGACTTTATATTTCGAAATATTTTCTCAAGGAAACAATCTGGATTCATTTCAAAATTTAAATTTTAATCGATTCACAGATGAGACCCATTGAGGTGGTGTCGCTTCTGAATTTCTCTATTCATCAAATTTCTCAAAATTTTGAAAGTTTCAGTCCGATCAGGACTTTGTCTCAGAGTCCTGATCCGGTCAGGAGTCTGTTTTGAAGTCTGTTTTACTTCCATTTTTAATCTTTTCCGTTTGTTTTCGAAATTTAGGTCATTTTACAGAGTCCAGTTAGTTCAGGATTCTATTTTAGAGTTCGGTCGAGTTAGGAGTCTAACCCTGACTGTGTTTTCTGACTTATTTCATCATTTCTTGATAAAATCTTTTGAAAATTCTTTCATTTGGCTTTTAAAATCTAAAATCTCAGAGTCTTAAGAGTTCAGGACTCTAACTCAGAGTTCCGGTTCGCTTGAGACCCTATTTTCAGAAATCTTGAAGTTCAAATTTCGATTTTAACCCCTTTTCAAAGCCATTTTCAGTGTTTATTTCAAAATTTCTAAAATTCGATGTGGGCCCACTCAGTTGGCACCATATCCAGAGGAATTCTAACTCAGTTAGAACCCTATGCCATTTCAAAATCCTAATTTTAAAGATTACTTTTGAAAATCCTTTTGAAAACTCCTTCAATTTCAAGTTTTAAAATCATCTTTTTGTAAAAACTCAAGTAGGGCCCACTCGGGGTGGTGCCATATTCGAGTCAGTCAGGGCTAGACTAGGGTTAGTTGATGTCTTGGTTAGTGTTAGAGGTTTAGAAGACTCAAAACTATTTTGAAAAACTCATTTTTTGAAAGTTAGTTTTTAAAACTAGTGTTTTTAAAGGTGTTTTAAAAACCCAATGTGAGAAAATGCCAAGTGGCACCACATTTGGGGGATTCTTAGGTTTAGCTAGGGGTTAATTAGGGATTAATTAGGATAATTTAGGCCAAGGGCATATAGGTAACTCCAGCCAAAAATCCCCCCCCCCCCCCCTTTAGAGTCCAAAATTTTCAAAATTGTCAATTTTTAAACCTAATTTTTTTATTATAAATAGATGCATAAAGGGGGTCGATTTATCCATCTCTCTCCTATTGGATTCTTGGAGCTTCTCTCTACTCTCCATCCCTTCCTCCATTGCTTCAAGCACCAAGGTAATATTTTTTATATTTTTTAGTTTTGTTTAATATTTTTTCATGTTTTAAATCAATTTTAGCCATTGGTGTCATCCCCTTCATGGATTAAACCATGGATTCAACCTCAAGAACCATCAAGAATCAGCAAGAACAATCCAAGAAGGTGATCTAACCCTGTTTTGGATGATTTACAGAGATTTTAATCCATTAGAATGGATTTTAATATGATTCTTTACCTTATTAACCAATAAAATATATGATTTACCCTTTTTAATGGGTTAAATCTATGTTTTAAAGGTGATGTCAAATTCCAGCCATTGATTCCCTGTTTTTATTTTATTTTCATGGTTTATTCATGTTTGTTTTACGTTTTATAGCATAGAAATAAGTTTTATTTACTGTTTTATGGTTTATTTTATTTATTTACATTAGTTAATGCATGGTTTTTCAAGTTTCTTAAATTTCTGTGTGTTTTAGGTTTAGAACAGTAAAGATAATGTTATTTCGGGTTGAAGTTCTCTATATTTATTTCTGATTTTTTTATATGTGATGCATTCATGAGCTATTGAGTTACTGTAGAAAAATCAGAGGTTTTGGATCTTGGGAACCTTGTCAAACAAATCAGACATCAAATCGGGTTTTTAAAGCTTTAAAATCGTGGTTAAAATCAAGAAGGTAAATTGCTGTTATGATATTTCTCTCATATTATATCCGATTTTAGATCTGTAAAGTGCTATGGATTCACATTGAGTAGATCCGTCTTCTGTAAAATTTTCAGATTTTTTTATTACTGTTGAATATTTTTCCCCTTTTAGAGAATCTGTTTTTAAATTTAAAACTCGTTAGGGTTTACCAAAACCCTAATCAGACTTGTGTTAGTCATAAATCCCAAACCAAAGATCTGGTTCTAGATCTGTAAAAAGTGAGTATTGTTATTTTTCTGTCTATTATTCACCACTAAAATTGCAGAGATTTTTGTTTAGGATTTATATTTATTTCTGTATTTTCAATCTGGAATAGCTGTTTTAATCCCTGTTAAGAGTGATATATTTTAGCTCAGATTGCCGGAAGGGTTTCTCCCTAACCGGAGATGATTTTTTCGATCTGTAAATTGGGAAATCTTTTTTTTTCCTCCTAGTT
The DNA here is from genome assembly GCF_984573655.1 of Nuphar pumila. Classification (NCBI taxonomy): domain Eukaryota; kingdom Viridiplantae; phylum Streptophyta; class Magnoliopsida; order Nymphaeales; family Nymphaeaceae; genus Nuphar; species Nuphar pumila. Next base: position 104,973,551 of record NC_143252.1, on the reverse strand, counting down.
AGTCTCTGTAAAATTTCATAAATTTCCATGGAGATTTGACCCCTGGTTCAGGTCTTGGATTGGAACTGGTTGGTGAATTAGGTCAAAAATAGCATATTTTAGAGTTTAATGCAATTTTCGGATTAATTTAATATCAAAAAATTATTTTTATAATTTCAATTCGACATTAAGGTTATAACAAGTGCAGGTACCAATTTTTATGGATTTTGGAATCCATTTGATGGCTGAATTAAGCAAATTGCAAAACCGGGTTCCTGAAAGATCCAAAAACACTGCTAAAATCACAGTTTTTGTGATATTATTGGATTTTCGTGCATGAGCATATATTTTTAGGATTTAATCATGTTCATAATCATATTAGGATGCTTTAGGTTTAATTTTGTGCTCATTTGATTTCATTTAGTGCATAAAACCTAAGTTTTTATCAAAATCTATTTCTAAAAACCCTGATTTCAAGGCCATAGTCTTGCTATCAGGGGAAATTTGGTCATTTGACCTAAATTTCGAAATCCCTAACCTTAATTTTCATGTGTTTAAGTATGTCATATCATATTTTAGCCTAGTTTATTTGCATTTGAATTTCCAAAACTTGCATTTTATCAACATATCTTTCTAAAAACCCTAATTTCAAGGCCATAGTCTTGTTATTAGGGGTATTTTGGTCATTTGGACCCCAATTTCGAAATTTCATATCTTATCTTCCTTATTTATTCCATTTTATTTCATACTTTATCACTTTTGATTTAAGGGAATCAAGGAAAAGGCTTATATCTAGCAAAATCCAACAATTTCCTGATATTGTTGGATAAATCTAGAAAAGCCAACATATTTTCATTAACCAAGTTTTCTAGTTTTGTAGGTACATTGAAGACTTTATTTTTCATGTATTTAAATTTCAATAGTGATGTAAATTAAATTAAACTTTGGAATAAGAATTTACATTTCCTGCTTAGCTTAGGCAGCATTGCATATAGTTTTTTTTTTTATAATGTTAATGTGTGATGGATGATGATTCATGCATATTTTTACAAACTCACCATGGTCTACACGAATGGCACATGCACTAGCTTTTATGAAGTTTATAAACTTGGTGGAATTTGTATTTATGGCCATAGTCAGAATACGAATGATACTCAGATTTATAATCTTCACATTAGCCACATTCAGCCTACACTCTTAGACTAACTTCAAAATGCACTGCATTTCTCAAAAATACAAAAAGTATTTCTCAATTCCTCAAATCCATATTCATTCATTTCATGCATTTGTCAACTCCAATTCAAAATCCAAGTCAAGGAAATTGAATTCCTCAAAATCTCCTAAGTCTTATAGCAAAATCGATTTTCCCAAAAGCATTGAATTTCAAAGAATATTTCAAGTATTTCCCAAGTTCCAAATTCGATTTTTCTAAGTTAGAATTTCAATTTCCAAGTTTGAATTCAGAGAAACCAAGTCTCTCAGAATCGATTTTCACTAAATGTCAAGGATTTCTCAAAATCGATTTTATTTCTCTCAGAAGTATATTTCAAATCCCAATTCACGATTTTCCAAGATATTTCAATCATTCAAAGCAAACATCATGTTTTCAAAATGTGCATTTTCTGAAAATTCATAGCACATGCCTGATTCTATGTGCATTTAGAAATTAGAATATGATTTAGACAAGTTGAATAGAGTAGAGCATAAGATTGATCCTTGGTTCAATTACCCCTGTTAAAGGTGGCAGGAACGGTTGAACCTCGTACCGACAGGCGAGTCCCATTCTACAGAATTTTCCCGCATTTTAAAAACGGAGGTGAGTTATTTTCAAAGATCTTTTTCAAAGGTCAGTTTGACTTGCAAAAAGTAAAAATTTTGCGATGATAACAGGTTTGGCGACCGTGATGGGACCTGTCTTTGCCTGATCAATCTAATGCTCAATTTAGTTCAAATTGTCAAAATCGATTTCCATGGAATGTCAGCTTTGCTTTATGATATCATGTGAACCTAGGAGCCTAGACCTGAACCCAGCTGACATGGAATGCATATAGACTAGGTATGGTTTGGTAGGACCATATTGAGGAGAATTATTCATGCTCACATAGACTTAGGTCTAATACAACACTCCTCAATTTAGGAATTGTATGAAAACAATGCTTGCTTTTTCAAATATTTCAAAAATCTATTTCTTTAGGACTTAGAGTCTTCTATTTGATTGCATGTGCTCATGTTTTTCAAAAACCACCCCCACCTATATTGTCCCGGTCTTCACGTTGCTGGGCTCTCTTCCATAACCATAGTTCGGGACAGAGCCTCCCAACTGGGCCACCTGTTTGGGTGAAACCCCCCCTGCCACGTACCAAGGGCCATAGTCCAACGTATATCGGCAGGTGCTTAAAGATGTTGGAAAACTTGAACCTAGAACCGGAGAAATTGATTTTATGCCACGTACATCGAGCCTTGGCTTGAGTATATAGGCATAACTGGATTGGATACAGTTGATCTGAACCTTAGAGTTAGGATTAAGGTCCTACCGCTATTTCAAAATTTGTACATCTAGAGTCAGCTTTTAGGGAATGTTGTATGTGCATACTTGCTTGTGCAGAATGTGATTGAATATGTTATAGTCATTTCCTTTTATTTTCCATATTTTCCAAATTTTCTAAAAATACTGGACGATTTTCTCAAAATTCTCGAATCCATGTCCATGTACTGTCCATGTTTTAAACCTTGGACGATTTTCCAAAATACTTCATTTTCCATTTATTTCTTCATATTTCATCAAACCCTGGACGATTTTCCAAATTTCCCTTGATTTCCTTCAAAACTCCAGCTGATTTCTCATCTTTCCTTTCTTCTGGATCTCGAATTTCCTGCTTTATTTTTATCCTGCCTGCATTTTTCTCAAATTTCCTGTATTTTTCCAACTCTTATTCCAATTTCAATGTCTTCCAGTCTGATGGCATCCAGTCTGCTTGATTCAGTCTTCCCCGAGGGTCACATCTCCTACGAGGTGCGACAAAGTCTTCCCGAACATTGAGTCCTCAGCACCGGATCCTTCTTTCCCCGGTGGTACTATTCATGGTTCAAGAACTTCTTTCATATGTTTCCGGACCATCTGGACGAGTGTGGATTGGAACTGGCGTCCGCAGTGGGAAAGCAGACAGTCAACGGCAACTTGATCCATGCACTAGCAGAGCGGTGGAATCCGAGCACTTCTACCTTCTGGTTTCCGTGGGGCGAGATGACAGTACTGATGGATGAATTTTCAGAGATTATGGGATTGCCCGAGCCAGCCGGTCAGCCTGGAGATCCATTGGAGAAACAGTTTCTGATTAATGTTAAGGGTTTGGACCGAAAGGATGCCTTAGCTCGCATGACGGGACGCAAGTCTTGGCCTCTGATTGAAGAAGATGGGAATGAATATGTGGACCTGATCGAAATCTACAGACAGCATGGGGTATTTGTGGAAATCAGCTCGCTGTCCAGAACAGCTCGAGAGAGAATTCAGCACGCGATGGTTCTGTGCACGGTGGGATTAGCTTTCTTTCCCGACGGACGAAATTACATGGATATCAGAATAGTTCAGCTTATGAGGAGATGGGGAAGTCGACAGACCAGCCACCTCTCAATAGCCATGGCCGCACTCGCTTTTCTATACCGAGGGTTGACTCGTTTCGCACTCGGAGAGTCGATCCTAGTCGAAGGGTGCACCTATGCCTTGCAGTCTTGGTTCCTCCGGCATGTGCCAGTCCGAGCCAGTTCATTCAGATACAATGGAGAGAAGCTTCTTCCAGTTGCGTGATACCGGTTCTTGATCGACAACCTTCAGGAGGAAGAGGTCGTATGGGACTACTTTGATCGCCAGGAATCACCTCCCAGATATACTTATGCTTACGGCAAGCGATTCAGACTACTTGGCCCGTTTTTCTGCGCATACTATCATCCCGAGCGGTGTGTCAGGCAGTTCTCTCAGAGGCAGAAGCGCGTAGAGATTCGTCCACTAGCCGGGGTTCTGCCAGAATTCGATCTCGCATCAGATCAGTGGTCCGGAGCATACCATTCTGCCAGACATGGCTGGGATTCCTTTGTCAGTCTTACTATTTTTCCTGGTCCTCGTGTATCTTCTGATTTTGTAGAGTGGTGGAAAATTGTCTGTCCCCCTCCCCTCTGTCAAGTGTATTATTGATAAAATCATGTTTTTCTCCTCAATAAAATTCTTTTACATTTCACTTTGGTTTGACGACCTCGCCTAGGTAACAAGGCATATTTTCAGTTGTTTATCTTGCAAAGAATAACAACGCAATTGTCGTAATCCCAGCGACGACTCAATCCCTAGTAATGAGATATTATTTCAATTGTCTACCAAAATTCTCAACAAATATTTTCCTCCAAACCAAATTTTCTTCAGAAGCCTAACCATCAGTTCTACCCTGCAGAGAGCATCAGTAATATCCAAGAGAACATTTGCGATACCCGATGGTTGATACAAGATCCCGAAAGAAAGCCGCATCAGTTGAAGGTGTCGCGTACTCAGTAGCTTCAGAAGAAGAGATGGACTCACCGCGATCAATCCAGAGTCAGGGTCAGCAGGCGGATGATGGCATCGATCCCCAAATGTACGTCATGTTCAAAAAGATGATGACCAAGATGCAGACGGCAGAGCAACCCGAGCATACAGTGGCTGCGACCCGATGGGGAGGTCCACAGTTCTTCAAGATTGGAGGACGAATTGATTACAGCACACTTAAGGATCATCCGCTATTCTCCCAATTTATGAAAGCTAAGAAGGGATTTGATTTACTAGTGAAGCACGGCTACCAGCCTTTTCGAGGCCTAGGCAAAAATGAAGATGGTCGTCTTGAACCAGTGATTCCTCAGCACTGCCCTAAAAGAGCCGGATTAGGCTTTAATGGCCGAAGATCTCAGAAAGGGACAGTTTTCATTAAGGGAGCGCATTAGAAGAATTCCTTTGTCTTTCCTTTTCTATTCTTTTGTCGGGATGACTTCCCATTTCATTTTCATCATTGTCATTTTGATTAATTCTATCTTTCAATAAAGTTGCCAGTTCCCTTTGTCTATCTTGGTGCCGTTTGTCTCTTTACTCCTCAATATTAAATCTTCACAAAATTGAAATCGTTTTGCTCTTTTATCTTTCTAATTATTTTCAATGAAAGCAATTTATTTCATGATGAGCAATTTCCCTAAATCAATTTATCCTCCAATCTTCAGAATGTCTTCTCGATCTATCAAGAAGCTCGTCTTTAATCCAAAAGCTTACTTGAAGTCAGCAGTAATTCATCAGGTCAGAATAAGAACAGAATGTGGTCAAACTGCAAAGCAGTCAGAAGAATCCGCAGAGTTCGATTAAGCTCTTCAAGAACTACCAGAATTTGCATCGGTTCAGAAGCAAGATGAGCCATCATCCTTAGTTCAAGATCCGACTGAGAATATCAATATCGGATCAGAAGACGATCCTAAAATTCTCAAGATTGGCAGTGGTTTGAGTCCAGGAGAGAAAGAAAGGCTCACTAATTTCCTCAAGCAGCATGAAGAAGTATTCGCATGGACTTATTAGGATATGCCAGGTTTAGATCCGAAATTGGTGGAACATCGTCTCGTTTTGAAGCCTGAGGCAAAACCAGTCAAGCAGAAGTTGAGAAAAATGGATCCTCGAATCAAGCAACAGGTCAAAGAAGGACTTGAGGATCTGCTTAAAGCAGGATTCATTCGAGCAATTGATTACCCGGATTGGTTGGCGAATATCGTAGCAGTTCCTAAGAAGAATGGGAAAGTGTGAATCTGTATCGACTTCCGTGATCTCAATAAATCCACTCCAAAGGATGACTATCCGCTCCCAAACATTGATCTCCTAGTCGATAGCACAGTCGGGCATGCTATGTTCTCCTTTATGGATGGATACTCCGGATATAATCAAATCAAGTTGGCCGCTCGTGGCCAATCCAAAACATCCTTTACCACGCCATGGGGCACTTTTTGTTATACAGTCATGCCTTTTGGGCTCAAGAATGCTGGAGCCACTTATCAGCGCGCTATGGCCGTTATTTTCCATGATCAGATGCACAAGACTATGGATGCATATGTCGATGATATTCTGGTAAAATCCAAAGAAGAGGAAGATCACATCGAAGCTTTCAATCAAGTTTTCAAGCGACTCATTCTTTACAAGCTAAGACTCAATCCACAAAAATGTGTCTTTGGAGTCGAATTAGGCAAGTTGCTAGGCTTCTTGGTCAGCAAGAAGGGGATAGAAATGGATCTCGCTAAGGCCAAAGCTATCATTGGCATGCCGCCCCCGACTAATCTCAAAGAATTGCGTAGCCTTCAAGGACGCATGCAATCAATAGCGATTCATTTCTAATTTGGCCATGAGATGTGAGCCTTTCAATCATTTGCTCAGAAAAGGAGTGAGGTTCGAATGGGGACCAGAGTGTCAGCAGTCGTTCGAACGCATCAAGAAATATCTTCTCAATCCTCCTGTTTTAAAGCCGCCAGAATTAGGGAAACCCCTATTGCTATACATTTCAGTTAATCAAGTTGCTTGCGGCGGATTCTTGGCGCAATACGAAGAAGGCAGCTTGATAGAACATGCCATTTACTACGTGAGTAAGACCTTTATTGATTATGAGAAGAAATACTCTCAAATAGAGAAGACATGCCTAGCTCTGGTATGGATGTGTCAGAAATTGAGACATTATCTATTGGCGTCTGAAGTCAAGATTCTATCTAAATTAAATCCTCTCAAGTACATTCTTGAACAACCATTTCTCAGCGGATAAATCGCCAAATGGCAAGTCCTATTAATGCAATACGACTTGGAATATGTCTCTCAGCAATCTATCAAAAGCCAAGTAATTGCAGACCAATTAGCAGATTTTCCTCTAGCTGAGGATGTTAAAGCTGAGGATGATTTTCTTGATGAGCGGATCTGCAATATTCAACAATCCCCAATTTGGAATTTATTCTTCGACGGTTCCAAGAATATGGCAGGCATAGGAATCAGAATTCTGCTAATTACACTAGAGAAGGAGATGATTCCCTTTTCTCTTAAACTGGATTTTCAGTGCACTCATAATATGGCCGAGTATGAAGCTTTGATACAAGGTCTGAAAATTCTACAGGATTTCAATGTCAAAAGAGTGCATGCTTATGGCGATTCTTTGTTAATCGTCAATCAAGTTCTGGCCGAATGGCAAGTGAAAGATCAGAAATTACTTCCTTACCAGAAGATTGTCTCAGCTCTTGCCAACAAATTCGAAGAATTCCAACTTTTTCATATCAAGAGAGATTTCAATCAAGTTGCAGACAGTTTAGCCAATCTAGGATCCATCATGTCTTTCAGGAGCGGAGAATCTTGTCGCTCATTTAAAATTGGAAGACTCGATCAACCTGCTTTCGTCCCAGTAGAACAGATAAACCAGGCTGAGCAAAAGAAGAAGCCCTGCTATCATGATATCAAGAATTTCATTAAAACTGGCGAATTTCCCCCAGAATTATCAAAGAGAGAACAGCGAGCAATTCAACGCATGTCTGCTCGATATTTTATTCTTGCCGACATCCTTTATCGTCGTGGATTCAGTTCTGAGTATTCCAGATGTTTGGACGAAGAAGAAGCCAAAGAAGTTGTGCAAGAAGCACATGAAGGCGTTTGCGGTGGTCATGTTGGCTATCAGACCCTCGTCAAACAAATCATCCGAGCAGGATATTATTGGAGAACTATGCAACAAGATTGCTATCGTTTTGTAAAGAAGTGCGTTCAATGTCAGATGCATGCGCCTTCCATTCATGCGCCAGCGACATATTTGCAATCTGTCGTCTCACCTTGGCCATTTTCCATGTGGGCTTTTGATGTTGTAGGCCCCATCACTCCTTCAGCCTCCAATGGTCATAAATATTTTCTTGCCGCAACAGAATATTTTACTAAATAGGTAGAAGCAGTCACTCTACGCACAGTAGAAGGTCGACACATGGTTTCTTTCATCCATAAGAATATCCTTTGTCGTTTCGGTATACCGCATGATATTGTGTCGGATAATGGCAGTCATTTCAAGAATGAGAGAACGAGGACATTCTGCTCAAAGTTCAAAATTCATCATCATTTTTCCGCTCCTTATTATCCTCAAGGGAATGGTCAGGCAGAGGCCACCAACAAGATTTTGATTCAAATCCTGGAGCAAACTTTAGAAACGGGCCGTGACTGGCATGAAAAGATTCATGATGCATTATGGGCATACAGAACCACCATTCGAACTCCAACGAATGCTACTCCGTCAGAACTTGTCTACGGAACTAAAGTAGTACTGCCTCTACATGTTCAGAAACCTGCTCTGAAATTTGCATCACTTCTAGAATTACCTCTTGATAAGTATCAGCAACAGCGACTGGTACAGCTTGATTTGCTCGATGAAAGAAGGCTCAGAGCAGCAGAGCATGCTCAATCCTATCGCCAGAGGATAGCCCGACAATATGCAAAATCTGTCCTTGAGAGAAAATTTCGGGTCAATGATCTAGTACTCAGATCAACAGCTTATCTCAGGCACCGCCCGGGTGGCAAATGGTCGCCAAATTGGGAAGGTCCTTATGTTGTCAAAGAGGCACTACCTCGCAATTCATATCGGCTCATCAATGCTAATGGAATAGAATTACCAGATCCCATCAATGCTCGACATTTGAAAAAATTCTATACTTGAACAATTCTCTATTCTTTGTAATTCTTCCAAATTTTCTTCAATAATGATCAAAATTCTTTTTCCCAGTTACACTGGGGCATTTTAAAATTTTGTCTTTATCTACAAATATTCCGTATGCAGGCAGGATAAACAAATCTCTCATTTCACGCACTTGTGCACGCATGTGCACCCATTTACATTCATGTGCATTTGCATGCATTCATTCGCATTCATTTGCATCAATTTGCGTTTGCATCGATTACCCATTCAGGATAAGGGATAAATCCTGAGACCCCGACAGTTGAGTCATCGTGAGGGTGAAGACTGAAAATTTTCCATCAAAATCAATTAGTAATTCTTCAGAATCCAGTGTTGTGCTGGTAATTTTTCAAAAATCCAGTGTTTGTGCTGGTAATCTTCCAAAACACAGTGCTCGTACTGGTAACCATTTAAAATCCAGCACTCGTACTGGTAACCTTTTAAAATTCAGTGCTCGTACTGGTAACCTTTCAAAATCCAGCGCTCGTACTGGTAATCTTTCAAAACCCGGTATTCGTACTGGTAATTTTTCAAAACATAATGCTTGTATTGGCACATTTTCAAAATCCGGTGTTTGCACTGGTACACTTTAAAATTCAGTGTCCACTAATTTAGTTTTCCTTTGGGATTCGAGTTCCGACTCGAATCTTTTTTCCTTCTGGTTAACCTAGTTTTCCTTTGGAATTCGAGTTCCGACTCGAATTTCCTTTCCTTCCACACCGGTCTAAGTTTGCCTTTGGGATTCGAGTTCCGACTTGAATCTTCTTTCCTTCTGGTTAATCTAGTTTTCCTTCGGAATTCGAGTTCCGACTCGAATTTCTTTTCCTTCCAACCGGTTTAGTTTTCCTTTGGGATTCGAGTTCCGACTCGAATTTCCTTTCCTTCTATTTGATCTAATTTTCCTTCAGGAATCCGAGTTCCGACTCGAATTTCTTTTCCTTCTAACCGGTTTAGTTTTCCTTTGGAATTCGAGTTCCGACTCGGATTTCTTTTACTTCCATAATGGACCTGGTTTTCCTTCGAAGATTCGGGTTCTGATCCGAGTTTTCCTTTCCTTCAGAGTTGGTCTAGAAGATCCGAATCCTGACTTGAATCTTCTCCTAAATCCAATTCAGAACTGGTCTAGAAGATTCGAGTTCCGACTAGAATTCTCTTTCAAAATCCAATTCATCTAGTTTTCCTTGAAGAGTTGAATTCCGATTCGAATCTTCCCTCAAAAACGCCAATTTCAAAAATTCAAAAATTCAAAATTCCAAATTTCGACCTTCTGGTCACTCAATACCAATTCCAACAATTTCTCTTGCGAGAGACCCTTTTTATAGGGAGAGTTCGAGGGAGCTCGCTCTTTTCGCATGCTATCCAATTCGTTCACTTAGCCCCTTTTTAGGGAGAGTTTGAAGGGACTCGTGTCTTTGTGAACCGTTTGCAAAACAAAATTCCAAATTTTACACAAGGAATCCTTTTTATAGGGAGAGACTCGACGGAGACTTGCTTTCCTTGTGGTCCCATAATTTCAGACTAGGCCATTTCATCATGAAGAACCCTCTTTTCAGGGAGAGTGTGATGAACTCGTTCCTTCATGACCAATTTACCAACCTCACCAATTCTGGCCCCCTTTCCATAAGAGAAGCCTAATGTTAGGAAGTTTTGACGAAAGCTTAATTTCTCTTCGAAAGTTCATTTTGCAAACACCTTCTCTTCAGGGAAGAGAGGAGTAATTCTCAATTCTAATTTCTGAATCTTCTCCTTTGGGGAAAGGAGAAGAGAATTTCTGTCATGGATGTGTTGCGTTGTGCTTCAAATGCTCGCTTTCACAAAGGATTTCAAGAAAGTTTTGCCAATTTGTCATTAAATATTTGTTGATTTCAAAAATCTTTATTGCACAAAATTATTACCTCAGAATACCCTCAGTATTACTTCCGAAAGGACAAAGCTTTCGCGAAAAAGGATTCAAAGTTCAAAATCTTTCTATTGGCCAACCAAAAGGATGAAGAATAAATCCGCGATATGGCCAGCAAAGAAAATTCAATGTTGTTGCAAAGCCATGAGTGATCGATATTGATCGCAGTCAATGGCACATTTTTAAAGACCATTCTTGAAAAATAAAGCAGTCGAAATATCCTGGGTGATACAGAAAAATCCACTCAATGTCCATATCTCCTCAATCACCTAAACTGCAATTAAATATCTGCAAAAAGGGATCTCTCAATTGTCGTCAAGATGAAGGCAAATTAAGCGAGTCGACCCCCGGGGCCAAAGAAGATTTGGATCATCTCCAAGATGACGGAGTTTGTGACGGATCCTTCCAGGGAAAGTTCAGATCACCGTCAAGATGAAGGCGAGTGTGATGAGCCTACCGACAAACCCTAAAAGATATTTAATTTCTGCTATCATCAAGAGATTCCCAACCAATGAGCCGATAATCGTCAAGATAATTCTTGAGAGAAAAGAAGGATCAGAACATCTCTGAGATGAAGGAGTTTATGACGTACCCTTCCAAAAAAAAAAAGAGAGAGACAAGTCAGGACATCTCCAAAATGAAGGAGGATGTAATTCCCGAAAAATCCAAGAGAGCTCCAGTCTGCTAAAAAGAGAGTGCAGAAAGATCATCATGAGAAAAGAATCCCAGGATATCAGACTGCCGAATCTATCAAGAATCTTCTTTAATTTTGTGAAATTCTTTTATCAATATTCTTTCACCAATAGCTCTCGCAATATCAAAAATACTTTCTTTTCCGTCCATATCAAGGAAATTGATAGCTTCCTTGAAAGAAAGCCAATCGCAAGCAATTTGAATTCGAATCTTGATTCTACGGAGTTAAGCCCAGTCGGAGTTAATACTTCAGGTAGAAAAGAGGGAATACTTTCAAAACAAAGTGCATCATTTTCAATTATTTTGAATCAACAACAATTTTCAACAATTTGACAATATTTTCTGGCTATCCTGGCGTGAAGCGAGAGCTTGAGGTTCATCTTTGGCACATCCTGACATCAGTTGTTATCCCTTTTAGGACTTGATAACGGGAGTTGTCAAGATTCCTTCCCTTCTTTGGTATAATCTGAGCGCACGGGCTCTCAGATTCGCACACTTCCCTGTGTCCCCACTGTCCCACCATAGACAGTCCAATTTTGGCTTGAGGTTAATCCACCAATTTCAGCAAAAGGCAATTTCAAAAGCTATTTAGTCTCAGCAATGAGACGCCCAAAAACAAACCCTTTTCAAGCTTTAGGGACCCCAATTTGCTTCCTTTTGCAAAACCCCTATCGGATTCATTGTGCGGAAATCCGAAGGTTTCATCACGGTCTCTTCTTTCGAGGATTCCGTCCATTTTCTACCCGATCAGGTTAAGGGTACAAACCTGAGCCTCCTTTGATGAGGTATTCTATTTTCTACCCGATCAGGTTAAGGGTAGAAACCTGAGCCTCTTTTGATGAGGTATTCCATTTTTTTACCCGATCAGGTTAAGGGTACAAACCTGAGCCTCCTTTGATGAGGTATTCCATTTTCTACCCGATCAGGTTAAGGGTACAAACCTGAGCCTCCTTTGATGAGGTATTCCATTTTTTTGCCCAATCAGGTTAAGGGTACAAACCTGAGCCTCCTTTGATGAGGTATTCCATTTTTTTTGCCCAAGCAGGTTAAGGGTACAAACCTGGGCCTCCTTTGATGAGGTATTTCATTTTCCGCCCGATCAGGTTAAGGGTACAAACCTGGGCCTCCTTTGATGAGGTATTCCATTTTCTGCCCAATTAGGTTAAGGGTATAAACCTGGGCCTCTTTTGATGAGGTATTCCATTTTCTGCCCGATCAGGTTAAGGGTACAAACCTGAGCCTCCTTTGATGAGGTATTTCATTTTCCGCCCGATCAGGTTAAGGGTTAAACCTGAGCCTCCTTTGATGAGGTATTACATTTTCATTTCCCGGTCAGGTTAAGGGTTAAACCTGAGCCTCGTTTCTACACGAGGTATTTTCTGTCCCATCTAGGTTAAGGGCAAAACCTGAATCTCACTTCATTTTGAAATAAAATTTTCTTCTTATTCTCCATTTCATATCTATCATCATTACTTGGATTAATTCCTTCATACCCAGTTAGATTTATCTAACTGGGGCATTTTTATGGTTCAAATTTGGCGTGTTTTCTTTGCCACTAAGCTCGGTTTTCAACCGGCTTAGCAGCAAAGAGGGGCATCTGTAAACACCCCAAATTTTCACTCTCATCCAGTGTTTGTCCATTTCATAAGTCATTACAGATCATTGCATATCATTGCATGTATTCTGCATTTCATTTCATCACATCTCATTGCATTGCATAGCATTGCATGTCATTGCATTTCATTTTCGAGATCCAGCACTCCTGTTTTCAAAACATTCAATCCAGATTTGAATTTTAAAGCTTTTATTTCAAAATCAATTTCAAAACCTGGTTTTTATTCAACACTCTGTCATTTTCCAACCCCATGACTTTATATTTCGAAATATTTTCTCAAGGAAACAATCTGGATTCATTTCAAAATTCAAATTTTAATCGATTCACAGATGAGACCCATTGAGGTGGTGTCGCTTCTGAATTTCTCTATTCATCAAATTTCTCAAAATTTTGAAAGTTTCAGTCCGATCAGGACTTTGTCTCAGAGTCCTGATCCGGTCAGGAGTCTGTTTTGAAGTCTGTTTTACTTCCATTTTTAATCTTTTCCGTTTGTTTTCGAAATTTAGGTCATTTTACAGAGTTCAGTTAGTTCAGGATTCTATTTTAGAGTTCGGTCGAGTTAGGAGTCTAACCCTGACTGTGTTTTCTGACTTATTTCATCATTTCTTGATAAAATCTTTTGAAAATTCTTTCATTTGGCTTTTAAAATCTAAAATCTCAGAGTCCTAAGAGTTCAGGACTCTAACTCAGAGTTCCGGTTCGCTTGAGACCCTATTTTCAGAAATCTTGAAGTTCAAATATCGATTTTAACCCCTTTTCAAAAACATTTTCAGCGTTTATTTCAAAATTTCTAAAATTCGATGTGGGCCCACTCAGTTGGCACCATATCCAGAGGAATTCTAACTCAGTTAGAACCCTATGTCATTTCAAAATCCTAATTTTAAAGATTACTTTTGAAAATCCTTTTGAAAACTCCTTCAATTTCAAGTTTTAAAATCATCTTTTTGTAAAAACTCAAGTAGGGCCCACTCGGGGTGGCGCCATATTCGAGTCAGTCAGGGCTAGACTAGGGTTAGTTGATGTCTTGGTTAGTGTTAGAGGTTTAGAAGAGTCAAAACTATTTTGAAAAACTCATTTTTTGAAAGTTAGTTTTTAAAACTAGTGTTTTTAAAGGTTTTTAAAGGTGTTTTAAAAACCCAATGTGAGAAAATGCCAAGTGGCACCACATTTGGGGGATTCTTAGGTTTAGCTAGGGGTTAATTAGGATAATTTAGGCCAAGGGCATATAGGTAACTCCACCCAAAAATCGCCCCCCCCCCCCCCCTTTAGAGTCCAAAATTTTCAAAATTGTCAATTTTTAAACCTAATTTTTTTATTATAAATAGATGCATAAAGGGGGTCGATTTATCCATCTCTCTCCTATTGGATTCTTGGAGCTTCTCTCTACTCTCCAGCCCTTCCTCCATTGCTTCAAGCACCAAGGTAATATTTTTTATATTTTTTAGTTTTGTTTAATACTTTTTCATGTTTTAAATCAATTTTAGCCATTGGTGTCATCCCCTTCATGGATTAAACCATGGATTCAACCTCAAGAACCATCAAGAATCAGCAAGAACAATCCAAGAAGGTGATCTAACCCTGTTTTGGATGATTTACAGAGATTTTAATCCATTAGAATTGATTTTAATATGATTCTTTACCTTATTAACCAATAAAATATATGATTTACCCTTTTTAATGGGTTAAATCTATGTTTTAAAGGTGATGTCAAATTTCAGCCATTGATTCCCTGTTTTTATTTTATTTTCATGGTTTATTCATGTTTGTTTTACGTTTTATAGCATAGAAATAAGTTTTATTTACTGTTTTATGGTTTATTTTATTTATTTACATTAGTTAATGCATGGTTTTTCAAGTTTCTTAAATTTCTGTGTGTTTTAGGTTTAGAACAGTAAAGATAATGTTATTTCGGGTTGAAGTTCTCATTATTTATTTCTGATTTTTTTATATGTGATGCATTCATGAGCTATTGAGTTACTGTAGAAAAATCAGAGGTTTTGGATCTTGGGAACCTTGTCAAACAAATCAGACATCAAATCGGGTTTTTAAAGCTTTAAAATCGTGGTTAAAATCAAGAAGGTAACTTGCTGTTATGATATTTCTCTCATATTATATCCGATTTTAGATCTGTAAAGTGATATGGATTCACATTGAGTAGATCCGTCTTCTGTAAAATTTTCAGATTTTTTGATTACTGTTTAATATTTTTCCCCTTTTAGAGAATCTGTTTTTAAATTTAAAACTCGTTAGGGTTTACCAAAACCCTAATCAGACTTGTGTTAGTCATAAATCCCAAACCAAAGATCTGGTTCTAGATCTGTAAAAAGTGAGTATTGTTATTTTTCTGTCTACTATTCACCACTAAAATTGCAGAGATTTTTGTTTAGGATTTCTATTTATGTCTGTATTTTCAATTTGGAATAGCTGTTTTAATCCCTGTTAAGAGTGATATATTTTAGCTCAGATTGCCGGAAGGGTTTCTCCCTAACCGGAGATGATTTTTTCGATCTGTAAATTGGGAAATCTTTGTTTTTTATTCCTAGTTAGTCTCTGTAAAATTTCATAAATTTCCATGGAGATTTGACCCCTGGTTCAGGTCTTGGATTGGAACTGGTTGGTGAATTAGGTCAAAAATAGCATATTTTAGGGTTTAATGCAATTTTCGGATTAATTTAATTTCAAAAAATTATTTTTATAATTCCAATTCGACATTAAGGTTATAACAAGTGCAGGTACCAATTTTTATGGATTTTGGAATCCATTTGATGGCTGAATTAAGCAAATTGCAAAACCGGGTTCCTGAAAGATCCAAAAACACTGCTAAAATCACAGTTTTTGTGATATTATTGGATTTTCGTGCATGAGCATATATTTTTAGGATTTAATCATGTTCATAATCATATTAGGATGCTTTAGGTTTAATTTTGTGCTCATTTGATTTCATTTAGTGCATAAAACCTAAGTTTTTATCAAAATCTATTTCTAAAAACCCTGATTTCAAGGCCATAGTCTTGCTATCAGGGGCAATTTGGTCATTTGACCTAAATTTCGAAATCCCTAACCTTAATTTTCATGTGTTTAAGTATGTCATATCATATTTTAGCCTAGTTTATTTGCATTTGAATTTCCAAAACTTGCATTTTATCAAAATATCTTTCTAAAAACCCTAATTTCAAGGCCATAGTCTTGTTATTAGGGGTATTTTGGTCATTTGGACCCCAATTTCGAAATTTCATATCTTATCTTCCTTATTTATTTTATTTTATTTCATACTTTATCACTTTTGATTTAAGGGAATCAAGGAAAAGGCTTATATCTAGCAAAATCCAACAATTTCCTGATATTGTTGGATAAATCTAGAAAAGCCAACATATTTTCATTAACCAAGTTTTCTAGTTTTGCAGGTACATTGAAGACTTTATTTTTCATGTATTTAAATTTCAATAGTGATGTAAATTAAATTAAACTTTGGAATAAGAATTTACATTTCCTGCTTAGCTTAGGCAGCATTGCATATAGTTTTTTTTTTTATAATGTTAATGTGTGATGGATGATGATTCATGCATATTTTTACAAACTCACCATGGTCTACACGAATGGCACATGCACTAGCTTTTATGAAGTTTATAAACTTGGTGGAATTTGTATTTATGGCCATAGTCAGAATACGAATGATACTCAGATTTATAATCTTCACATTAGCCACATTCAGCCTACACTCTTAGACTAACTTCAAAATGCACTGCATTTCTCAAAAATACAAAAAGTATTTCTCAATTCCTCAAATCCATATTCATTCATTTCATGCATTTGTCAACTCCAATTCAAAATCCAAGTCAAGGAAATTGAATTCCTCAAAATCTCCTAAGTCTTATAGCAAAATCGATTTTCCCAAAAGCATTGAATTTCAAAGAATATTTCAAGTATTTCCCAAGTTCCAAATTCGATTTTTCTAAGTTAGAATTTCAATTTCCAAGTTTGAATTCAGAGAAACCAAGTCTCTCAGAATCGATTTTCACTAAATGTCAAGGATTTCTCAAAATCGATTTTATTTCTCTCAGAAGTATATTTCAAATCCCAATTCACGATTTTCCAAGATATTTCAATCATTCAAAGCAAACATCATGTTTTCAAAATGTGCATTTTCTGAAAATTCATAGCACATGCCTGATTCTATGTGCATTTAGAAATTAGAATATGATTTAGACAAGTTGAATAGAGTAGAGCATAAGATTGATCCTTGGTTCAATTACCCCTGTTAAAGGTGGCAGGAACGGTTGAACCTCGTACCGACAGGCGAGTCCCATTCTACAGAATTTTCCCGCATTTTAAAAACGGAGGCGAGTTATTTTCAAAGATCTTTTTCAAAGGTCAGTTTGACTTGCAAAAAGTAAAAATTTTGCGATGATAACAATTTGATGCTTGAATAGATCAAATTGCAAAACAGGGTACCTGAAAGATCCAGAAACACTGCCAAAATTGTGATATTTGTGATATTTCTTGATTTTCGTGTATAAGCTCATAATTTTAGGGTTTGTTTATGTTTATAATCATGTTAGGATGTTTCATTTTTTATTTTATATTTATTTCAATCATAAATCCTAAGTTTTTACCAAAATCTCTTTCAGAAAACCCTAATTTCAAGGCCATAGTCTTGCTATTAGGGGCATTTTGGTCATTTGACATAAATTTCGAAATTCTAAACCCTAATTTTCATGTTTTTAATCATGTCATATCATATTTGGTTTAATTTATCCTCATTTGAACTTTAAAAGTTGTATTTTACAAAATATCTTTTTGAAAACCCTAATTTTAAGGCCATAGTCTTGCTATCAGGGGTATTTTAGTCATTTTAACCCCAATTCCGAATTTTCAAATATTATTATCATTATTTATTTTATTTTATTTTATTTCTTATTTCATTAAGTTTATATCAGGGAGTCATGAAAAAAGGCTTATATCTAGCAAAATCCAGTAATTTTTAGATATTATTCGATAAACCTAGAAAAGCCAACATATCTTCACTAACAAGTTTTCTAGTTTTGCAGGGACATTGAAGACTTTATTTTCAGTCATTTAAATTCAATTAGTGATGTAAATTATAATTAAATTTGGAATAAGAATTTCAATTTCTGCTTAGAATAGGATTTGCATTGCATATAGTTTTAAATTTTGATATATAACTGCAATGTATGCCAATTCATACACATTCTTTACAAATTCACTATGGTCTACACAAATGGCACGTGCACTAGCTCTTAGGGAGTTGACAAACTCAGTGGAATTCGTATTTATGGCCATAGTCAGAATATGAATGAAACCCAGATTTGTGATCTTCGTATTAGCCACATTCAGCCCACACTCTTAGGCTAACTTCAAAATGCACTGCATTTCTCAAAAATACAAAAGGATTTTATCAATTCCTCAAAAACAAGTATTTCAAATCCATATTCATTCATTTGCAAATTCCAATTCCAATTCCAATCCAGAGAAATCAATTTTCTCAAAATTTTCTAAGTTTTATACAGAAATTGATTTTCTCAAAAACATTGAGTTTTCAAAGGATATTTCAAGTGTTTATCAAGTTCAAAATTTGATTTTATAAGTTATATTTTCAATTTCAAAGTTTGAATTCAAAAAAATCAAGTTTTTTTAAAGTTACTTGAAATTTCTCAGAAATCGATTTTCACAAAACACTTGAATTTCTTCAGAAATCGATTTTCATTTTCCTCAAAAATATTCTTTCACCATGATTCACGATTTTCCAAGTGACATCTTTTCCAAGTATTTTTCTAACTTTAAAGCAAACATCATGTTTTCAAATCTGCATTTTTCAAGAAAATCATAGCACATGCCTGATTCTTTGTGCATTTAGGAAATAAAGCATGATTTAGACAAGTTGAGCAAAGCTAAGCACACAATTGATCCTTGGTTTAATTACCCCTGGTAAAGGCGCCACGAACGGTTGAACCTCGTACCGACAAGCGAGTCCCATTCTTCGGAATTATCCCGCATTTTAAAACGGATGCGAGTTATTTTCAAAAACTTTTTTAGAGGTCAGTTTGACATGCAAAAGCAAAAAAAATTGCGATGATAACACCCATCTACACACAGGTGAATCTAAGACATTTGGGAGCCACCTAAAGAAAATGGTAACTCATTAATATATAATATTAATTTTATAAGTATTGTGACAAACTTGTTAACTAAATCTTTTATCATTTAACTTCGTAGGAAGCAGAAAAAGGAGGCATTGTACCATATAAGGATGTGTTTGTTGAAACACATAAATGGAAGACCACGGGAGACTTCGTATCAGAGAAGGCGAGAACGACAATGGTATGTATTTATTCTATTAATAATCATTGCAATATGCAAGTTATCATAATGTTATCATTAATTATTAATGCATACTTTAAACATTATTTTGTAGGAGGCATATGAGCAACAGATGGTAAAGCGATATGACAATGAAGCTACTCAACATCCATCATTTGATCCTACAACATGGGTGACTGCAGCAGGTGAACCCAAAAAGAGTCGTGTGTTTGGGTTTGAGAGTAATATGAACAGTTCACCTGTTATTGCTTCTTCCAGTTATGGCTCACAGACTTCTTCTGTCGACATAAGCTCCAAGCAACAACCTATTCTTTCTGGTGATGATGTACGCCAGATTGTTAAGGACACAATGCGTGACTGCTTTCATGAAATTGTCGTTGACGTTCTCTGAGCTGAGTTCAACAGTTTTTTGCTGAATAGGGGAACTTCGATTGCAGGTCCCTCTTAGGTATGAAAGTTTCATGCAATATATTGCATGTCGTTAGATTTCATGTAACTTTGATTGCCTTAACATATTCAGTTTTTTTTACTGCCTTAGAACACATATGAGCATGCTATAATCACATATTCAGTTTTTTGACTGTCGTAAAACACATATGAGCATGCTAGAATCACATATACAACTTTTTAACTACCTTAGAGCACATGTGAGCATGGTAGAATCACGTATAGAGTTTTTCTGACTGTCTTAGAATACATATGAGCATGCTATAATCACATATTCAGTTTTTTGACTGCCTTAGAATACATATGAGCATGATCGAATCACATATATAACTTTTCGCCTGCCTTAGAGCACATATGAGCATAGTAGAATCACATATAGAGTTTTTTGCCTGCCTTAGAACACATATGAGCATGCTATAATCACATATAAAGTTTTTTGTCTGCCTTAGAGCACATATGAGCATGATAAAATCACATATAAAGTTTTTTTGACTGCCTTAGAACACATATGAGCATGCTATAATCACATATTCAGTTTTTTAACTGCCTTATAATCACATATTCAGTTTTTTGACTGCCTTAAAACACATATGAGCATGCTAGAATCACATATAGAATTTTTTTACTGCCTTAAAACACACATCATTCATGATAGAATCATATATAAAGTTTTTTGCTTTGCCTGCTTTAGAGCACATATGAGCATGATAGAATCACATATAGAGTTTTTTTGACTGCCTTAGAACACATATGAGCATGCTATAATCACATATTCAATTTGTTGACTGCCTTAGAACACATATGAGCATGATCAAATCACATATATAGCTTTTTGTCTTCCCTAGAGCACATATGAGCATGGTAGAATCACATATAGAGTTTTTTTGGCTGCCTTAGAACACATATGAGCATGATATAATTACATATAGAGTTTTTTTACTGCCTTAGAACACATATCATTCATGATAGAATCACATATAGAGTTTTTTGTCTGCCTTAGAGCACATATGAGCATGATAGAATCACATATAGAGTTTTTTTACTGCCTTAGAACACATATGAGCACATGATATAATCACATATAGTGTATAATTTATTTCAATATATTTTGTTTATCAATACTGACTGTTCTTTTCTTGTGTAGGTTGCTAGCGATAATCAGTGCAACGGAGCTGAAGGGACAGATCAAGGCAATGAACAAGAAGATGCACAAAATCTTGGCGATGATTAGATTAATGTATTGAATTTGTTCTATTTTTTTTTGTTTCAAAAATGTAATTGTTGAATTATAAATAATTAAACTGGAACGATTAATTGTTTTAGTTTTCTTTTATATGAAATTTTATGTGTACTTTATTTTTTATTTACAGGAAATATAAATTGTACAAGAAATATAAATTGTAGCGTTCTCGATATTTAATTTTTAAATAATTTTTTTTATTTTTTTCTTGTTTGCGACGGATTAATGATGGATATATCCGTCGCTATACATATAATTTAGCGACGGCTATAAATTCGTCGCTAATCCGAGGTCGCCGTTTAGTACCAGCGGATTTGCGACGGAATCCGTCATTCGTTATTCCGTCGCAATTAGCGACAGAATTGGCGACAGATTTATTCCGTCGCTAATTAGCGTCAAAAAATTCATGACGTAAGCTATCCATCGCTACTTCGTTGCTAATCCGTCGCTAAGCCGGTTAGCGACGGAATGAGGTCGTTGCTAATCCACTGCTTTGTTGTAGTGATAATTTTACTAGTGGTTGCTAATACATTTATATTAGCAACTGCTTTCTCAAGTAACCTTCAATGATCTACTGCAACCACATTAGTGATTGCTATTGGGTAAGCAATAACAACAATACTTTTAGTGGTGGCATTTTCTAAGTAGCCTTTGATAATCTACTTGAGTCATATTATTGATTGATATTGAATAAACAATAACCATCACACTTTTAGTGACTTCTAGTATCTGTGCATTAGCAATCACTTACTCAAGTGACATTAGATAATCCACTTCAGCCATATCAGTGATTGTTATTATTGGGTAAGCAATAATGGTCGTACTCCTAAATGACCTTTTAAAATGATCTATTGCTTTTGGGTAAGCTGATAATGAAAAGAAAATAGCAGCGACTTAAAAGTCATTGCTATTAACATTTTTAACAGCCACAATGTAACGTCACCGCTGTTTACCTTTTTAACAGGGTATGCATGATTTTCTATTATTAGTTCGATTCTTAACAAATATAAAGATATATAACGGAGTACCTTGCATGGTTGGCTGCTCTCCAAAATTGAACTGGAGTGGGGCTTGAAGATTTGACCACTGCTTCAGGTTGCTTTATCATGTTGAAATGGCCTTATCATGGTAAGCAACACCAGCGTTGAAAAAAAAGAATATATAAGCCCACTGTTATGGCTGATGTAAGCGATTCCTTGGCTAAGCTAGGTGCTTTGGTAAAAGGACATGTTATTAACTTTTTGCTCTACATGGTGACGAGTTGCTTAGTGATTAAACAAGTAGTGATTGTTAATGCACTGTAGCACTTTGAAGTTAGAGTTTGAATGTAATAAATCATTTTGTTTCTAATACATTATGTGTATATGTATCATTTTTCTATGCAAGAATAAAATATATATATACATCAGTATCACCGATATCGTTGATAATTTGAAAATATCCCAATAATATCAACATTTTGAAATTAGCCTAAAATATAAGCAAAATATCACAATATTTTCAAAATAGCGAAAAAAATGTATAGAATATTTGGGTTGATAAACAACAATCAGCCCAAAGGTCAGCTTGTGTCTGATCTTTAGCTTGTAGTATACTATATGCCTTTACGTAACATTTTGTCTCACCTCTTCCAACAGCTCCACTCAAGTGACCAATAAATCTTTAAAAAAAAATGCTTTAAATGGCTCAAAAACTGTGCAATAAAAATATAATTTATTTAGGTATATAGGCAACCCTTAGAAGTGGCTGTTATAAAGAGCAAAAAGGGCGACACTTTTATGTGCATTCAATAACATAATATATATATATATATATATATATATATATATATATATATATATATATATATATATATATATATATATATATATATATATATATATTATGTGTGTGATAGCATTTGCTGTTATTTTTTATGAAACTGACCTTATAGATGCGACTGATATGTTTTTTTTAGTGGTAATCTACTCTTAGAACATGCAATTAAGACATATAGACATGTTTTTATAAGGGTTTAAAAATCAACATGCTATAATGTGCGATACTTTTCCAGGTCATAAAATCGTGTTTTTCCCTTGAAAAACATGACTCAAATGCTAGTCTCCAATATTTTGGATATGTTAAATCAATCTATGAGGTCGGATTGGATCAAAACAGCCTGTGCCATAGAGATCCAGAGGTGTATGTATCTTTAAACATTTTGTGTGTATTAAGTTCCTTATATTAACATTAGTAGCATTCAAAAATTGAAAAGATCAAAACACTTTTACAAGTTGTGGCATTTATTAAATACTCATTCACAAACGTTGAAACCAGTTTTTTCAGATTAACAAAAATATTGCAATAAATTACCAAGGTTTTATGTTGGAAAATATGCTGAAGTGTAGAATTTAATAGAATGATGAAATACATAAAAAAATATTATACACTTAAATAAAGTGCCAACATTGTGATAAAATCGCAATGTTATTAACATATTAGTAGAAATTTTGCTACTTTGAAGAATTTAGTAGTTTTGAAAATATATCATAATCCTAAATATTATAAAAGCAGAAGAAAGGGTATCAGGTGCAAAAAAAAATAGATGTTTTTATAACTTTTCCTTAATTGACACTCTTGTCATGTAAATTGAGAATGTAATTAAAATTTTATAAGGTTATTTGCATAAAGTTTTCATAAAAGAGGAAATGTTACTGAAATGATACAATGTAAAATTTCAACAATTAATGAGTTACTATTTGTAAATTCTCTCTCTCTCTCTCAAATGTCTTTCCCCTTAACAGCTATAAAATAAATTTATTTTGTATTGTTTCAAAATTATCAATATGTTTATGACAGCTAATCGAAAAGCCCTCGTGCAATATGATTGCACAAAAATTGTGCAATTAGGCAACTGGTCGCCCTCCATCAGGTCTTGGGCCCCACACCTGACAGGCCTGTCCCAAGATGGAGGGTGATTAGGTGCTTAATACACAAATATTTGTGCAATCATATTGCACCTGATCTTTTCATATTAGAAAAAGGATTGTCAAAGTAGTAATCAATATAATATTCTAGCATGATATAAGCGATATAATGATCTTTAATAATAATTTTCATCAAAAGTGTGCCATGATATAGTGCTCACCATGGGCCCGTGACGCAGCACAAGTAGGGTCGGTGCAATGTATTGTAAGACACAGAACTAGGGGGTGTCAATGGGTCGGGTTTGACCCAGACATGACCTGTACCAAACCTTAAAGGGTCAAGGTTTGGCGATAAATAAGAAGGTCTAATTAAAATCCTGGTCGAACCGGAAGGGTCAGATTAATATATGGAGTCAGGTATGGTTTGTGAAATTTTATATCAAATCCAAGTCCCACCTTAGTTCCAACTAAGATCCACAAATTTTTAATATAGAAAAGATATTATTTTACCATGTATGGATCAGGTCTGGTTCATGTAATCCTTATAAGATCCAGGTATGGTTT
This sequence comes from Nuphar pumila, assembly GCF_984573655.1. Classification (NCBI taxonomy): domain Eukaryota; kingdom Viridiplantae; phylum Streptophyta; class Magnoliopsida; order Nymphaeales; family Nymphaeaceae; genus Nuphar; species Nuphar pumila. Next base: position 104,949,139 of record NC_143252.1, on the reverse strand, counting down.
CTCTTATGGTGGTTCTGATTGAACCCGAGTCCAGACCCGATGCTATCATCTCAAATCAGGTCTGGGTTTGGTTCTACTTGGGTCCGAACAAAACCTGATCCATTGACACCCTACCTGGAACCATGATTGACACTCGTCTTGGTGGGCCCTGGCAATCGCTGATAAGGTCGATGGCTGCTAGGATTATCAATGGGTCGGGTTTGTCTTGGATACTTGATCACACTCAACTGGAATATCAAGATAGGAACACAAAAATACTGACTTGAATTTTATTGGGGTTGATCTTGTTACGACAATGAAGCCATACATGATACTTCAAGTACAAGGTTTTGATGATGAGCAAGTGGAATCAACTGCATTTCAGCTAAGGCTATGAAGAAATTGAAGAAATCAGTGAAGAATCTTTGAAGACTAGTGTGCAAATGTTTAATTCATTAAAAGTCTTAGATTCTTGTAAGAGCCTTACTTAGAGTGCATATTTAGGTTGCATTTCACCTTAAAAGTCTTTAGAAAAACTTTTCTAAAAAGAACCCTCATGAAAATCTTTTTAGAAAACTCTTTTCTTAAATTTTCATGTTTATTAGTCGACTAATAGACTTACCAGTCGACTAATCCTTTCGCGCCATATTTTCCAAAAAGTCATTTTTGTCAAATTAGTCGACCGAAGGTTTTATCAGTCGACTGGACAGAATGTCTGTTTTCTGGAAAATTAGCAGCAGTCGACTAATGGTTTTATCAGTCGACTGAACAGAACATGTGTTTTCTGAAAAATTTAGCAGCACTCGACTAATGCTTTTTATCAGTCGACCGAACAGAATGTTTGTTTTTCAGAAGTTTTTAGCAGCAGTCGACTAAAAGGGTTTTCAGTCTACTGATGATATTATCAGTCGTCTAACTTTTCTCAAGTCGACTAAGTTTTAAAAGTTCAGTTTTTCAAACGGCTCGATTAACAGATCAGTCGACCGACGATAACAGTCAGTCTACTAATAACTAACTATTAGTCGACTAACTGATGTTTCAGTCGACTAATTTTGTCGTTTTCCTGAAACTTCAAAAAGGTGTGTCTTTTCATTTTTCAAACGTTTTGATGGTTCAAATAGACAATTTTGACACCCTTTCATACTCTCAACGTATGGAATCTTTGAACTATAAATTGAGTGCATTTTACACTCAAATACAGAGAAACAACAAGAATTCAATCGATTTGAATCATTTACTTATTGATTTTCACTCCTATTCTTTCAAGTATTTGTTTTCTCACTCACGTGATATTTTCACTTCAGTTTTTCACTCAAATCACTTTGAGAAATAGTGAATTCGTGAGTAGAGTATTTCAACAACCTCAAAAGCCAATTGCATCTCATTTGCATTCAAAAGGAAGGCTCATAGGTTGTATTGTAAGTTGTTATTTCTTTTGTGTAAAAAGAAGGACTCCTTGGTGTAAAGGAGTTGTTTGCTTTCAGTAGGGTTGTTACTGAAAGTGGGACCGGTTATGGTCTGTGTGATCTTGTAGTTTACAAGGTTGATAGTGGAAATCTCAAGCGGGTTTTGCTTGGGGACTGGATGTAGGTCGGGATAGACCGAACCAGGATAAAATCTTGTGTTCTTTGTGTGTTTGCTTTGAGACTTGCAAAATCATTCAATATTCTGCAGAAATTTTTAAAAGCACTATTCACCCCCTTTCTAGTGCTCGTTGCCTCGATCCTAGTGCACTTTCATTTGGTATCAGAGCACAGGTTTGCTATTACTTTGATTTGACCATCATCTAGCCTGGCAACTACAACATCTCAGCACAAAGAAGGAAGCTCCTCTGTTCGTCCTCCTCTCTTCGACGGAACAAACTATGGATACTGGAAAGTAAGAATGACAATATTCTTGCAATCCATGGATCTAGATATTTGGAGAGTTGTTTCAGAAAAGTACCAAACTCCATCAACTGATTTCAGCCGATGGACCGATGAAGAAAAGAAGACTGCTTCACTTAATGCCAAGGCTATGAATGCATTATATTGTGGCATTGACAAGGTAGAATTCAATCACATCTCTCAATGCTCTACAGCTAATGAAATCTGGCATACTCTTCTTGTGACACACGAAGTACGTCAAAGGTAAAAGAATCTAAAATTGCTTCTTTAGTTCATAAATTTGAATTGTTCAAAATGAAGCAAAATGAATCTATATCGGACATGGTAACTAGAATGACCGATATAACTAACACTTTGAAATCCCTTGGAAAAGAATATTCACAAGTGGATTTAGTCAGAAAGATTCTAAGGTGTTTAACTCCTGAATGGGAGAGAAAAACCACTGCTATTGAAGAAGCAAATGATCTCAATACTCTCACTCTTGAAGACTTAGTTGGTAACCTAATGACATATGAGGTCCAACTTCAAGACAGACAAGAATAAGAGCCTAAGAAGAAATCTCTTGCTTTTAAGGCTACTTCTGACTCAGAAAATTCAGAAGAAGATGAAGATATTTCCCTCATCACAAGGCAATTCAGAAGATTCATCAAAAAGGGAAGATTTCAAAGAAAGGTAAAGAAAGCAGATTCTTCCATTCCCAATGAAGTAAAGTGCTTTAACTGCAAAAAGGCAGGACATATCAAGAAAGATTGTCCTCTTCTCAAAATCAAGCCCAATGACCAATTCAAGAAGAAAAAGGCATTTCAAGCATGTTGGGATGATAATGACTCCTCTTTTGATGAAGAATCAAATGAAGAAGTCGCCAACATGTGTTTTGTAGCACAAGAAGATTCGGTAAGTCAATTTGACTATGATGAGTTATTTGAAGCATTTAATGATTTATATGCTAAATTTAAGAGTCTTAGTTCTAAAAATAAAGAGTTAAAAACTGAAAATTTAACTCTTGACTCTCAAAATAAAGTGTTACTTCAAGAAATATAAGATCTCAAGAAGGAAAATTCTTGGCAAGCACTTGAGATAAAAGAAATTGGAGTTAGAACCAATCTCTTACAAAATGAAATATTTAGTCTTAAAGAAAAGTCAAATGGTCTTCTTTCTATAGTGACCAAATTCACAAATGGTCAAGAGAATCTAGAAAAACTTCTTGGTTCTCAAAGATGCTGGGTTAATAAAACCGGATTGGGATATAGCTTCTTTGATACTCAAAATAGACCAAACTATGTGGTGAAAAATCAAAGACATTATTCTCAACCTTTTGTTCATAAAACTAAACTTTCTAGTTCTAATAGAAATGCATCTAGATATGATTATTCTAGAAATGTTTATTCTAAATCTTTTTATAGAAAGAATATCTATTATCAAAGGAAACCAAAATCCAAATGGATATGGGTTCCTAAGACTAACTCTCATGGACCCGAAAATAAAAAGAGGTCAAATGCTCTGTCTTCTATTTTTGTTGTAGGTACACAACATAAGGAGCAAATGGATATTGGACAGCGGTTGTTCCAAACATATGACTGGAAGGCCGGAGTTATTTTCCACCCTTCAAAATAAGGATGGAGGAACCGTCACCTTTGGTGACAATAACAAGGGAAAAGTAATAGGTATTGGTAATATTGGTAATCCAAAATTTCTCTTGATTGAAAATGTTCTTTTAGTAGATGGTTTAATGCATAATTTATTATCTATTAGTCAATTATGTGATAAAGGTTTGCATGTTTCTTTTGAAAATGAATTATGCTTAATTTCTAATTTTCAATCTAAAAAAATCATTTTTAAAGGTAAAAGAAGGAACAATGTGTATGAACTATATCTAGATGAATTACCCACTTTTAATGAAAATGTCTTATTTTTTCAAATGAAATTCAATGGTTATGGCAGAAGAGACTTGGACATGTTAACTTTAAAATTATTTCAAAGTTATCCAAGAATGATCTTGTAAGAGGCCTACCTAGAATACCATATAAGAAAGATCACTTATGTGATGCTTGCCAAAGGGGTAAACAAATCAAGAGTTCTTTTAAAGCAAAAGATATAGTTTCAACAAAACGTCCTCTTGAACTTTTACATTTAGATCTATTTGGACCATCTAGAATTCAAAGTTTGAATGGTAGCAAGTATGCTTTTGTTATAGTAGATGATTATTCTTGGTTTACATGAGTGATTTTTCTAAAAAGCAAAAATGATGCTTTTTCGGAATTTTCTAAACTTTGTAAAAGAATTACAAATGAAAAATCTACATCTATAATGAAAATTCGTAGTGATCATGGTGGTGAATTTGAAAATGAATCTTTTCTAAAGTTTTGTGATTTACATGGTATATCTCACAACTTTGCTTTTCTTAGAGCGGCTCCACAAAATAGAGTTGTTGAAAGAAAGAATAGAACTTTGCAAGAATGTGCTAGAACCATGCTTCATGATAAAAATTTACCAAAATACTTTTGGGCTGAAGCAATAAATACAACATGTTATGTTTTAAACCGTGTTCTTATTCGACCAATTTTACATAAAACATGTTTTGAATTGTATTATGATCGTATACCAAAGATCTCATATTTCAAAAATTTTGGTAGTAAATGTTTCTTGTTAAATACCAAAGATAATCTTGATAAGTTTGATTCAAAATCAGATGAATCAATATTTCTTGGATATTCTTCTAGAAGTAAAGCATATCGTATTTTCAATAAAAGAACATCTTGTATTGAAGAATCTTTACATGTTGCATTTGATGAGAATTGTGAGCAAGTTATGCCTCTAAGCGAAGAAGAAGAAGCAATACTTCAAGAAGAACCCTTGATAGAGAGTACTTCTCAAGAAAATATTCCTCTTCAACTGGTTTGAAAAGAAGTTCCTAATCATCCACATGAACAAGTTATTGGTGAAATAAAGAGTGGTGTCCAAACTAGAAGGCAGTTAGAAAAATATATTGCAAATGTTGCTTTCATATCTAATTTAGAACCAAAGAATATCAATGAGGCTTGTGTTGATGAATTTTGGCTTTTGGCCATGCCTGAAGAACTTAACCAATTTACTAGGAATGATGTTTGGTATCTAGTTGATAGACCAAAGGATCATCCGGTAATTGGAACAAGATGAGTCTTCTGAAATAAGCTGGATGAAAATGGTGAAGTCATTCGTAACAAAGCAAGGCTAGTAGCACAAGGCTATAATCAAGAAGAAGGCATAGATTTTGATGAAATCTATGCACCAGTGGCTCGATTAGAGTCAATTCGAATGATGCTTGCATTTGCTAGTTACATGAACTTCAAGTTATATCAAATTGATGTTAAGAGTGCATTCTTAAATGGACACATCAATGAAGAAGTTTATGTAGAGCAACCTCCAGGCTTTGAAAATGAGAAATATCCAGAAAAAGTCTACAAATTGAAAAGAGCTTTGTATGGACTCAAACAAGCACCAAGAGTGTGGTATGAAAGACTACGAAATTTTCTAGAACAATCTGGTTTTTCCATTGGTCGGGTAGACTCCACTTTATTTATTAAACATTTTAATTCAGATATTCTTATTGTGCAAATTTATGTTGATGACATAATATTTAGTTCTACTAATGATTCTCTTTGTAAAGAATTTGCTAAAGCTATGCAGGAAGAGTTTGAAATGAGCTTGATGGGCGAATTAAACTACTTCCTTGGACTTCAAATAAAGCAAACTGAAGAAGGAATCTTCATTAATCAGGCTAAGTATACAAAAGAACTTCTCAAGAGATTTCGGATGGACTCATCGAAATCAAGAAGGAATCCTATGAGTACAACTACTTCTCTTGATAAAGATGAAAATGGTAAAAGTGTAGATACTAAGCTCTACAGAGGTATGATCGGATCTCTATTATACTTAACTGCTAGTCGACCTGATATTATGTTTAGTGTTTGTATGTGTGCAAGATTTCAAGCTAATCCAAAGGAATCTCATTTAATTGCAGTAAAACAAATTCTTCGTTATTTGAAAGATACTTCAGATTTCGGTTTGTTTTACCCAAAATCATCTTCCTTTGATTTAGTTTCATATAGTGATGCAGATTTTGCAGGAAGTAAATCTGATCGCAAGAGTACTAGTGGAACTTGTCATTTCTTGGGAAATTCCTTAGTCTCTTGGTTTAGTAAAAAGCAAAATTCAGTATCACTCTCAACAACTGAAGCAGAATATATAGCGGCTAGTTTAGCATGTTCACAAGTACTTTGGATGAAACAGACCTTAAAAGATTTTGGTTTGAATTACTCCACAACAACTATTTATTGTGATAACACTAGTGCTATAAATCTTTCGAAAAATCCTATTCAGCACTCAAGAACTAAGCATATTGAAGTTAGACATCATTTTTTAAGAGATCATGTGTTAAAAGGAGATATTTCGTTAAATTTTATTTCCACTAAAGAACAACATGCTGATATCTTCACTAAACCTCTTAAAAATGAAGATTTTATGAGAATTAGGAGAGAACTAGGTATTTGCTTGTTTTTGGATTTATAAAAATGCTGATTTTTGAACAAAATCGCACTATATTAGTCGACCGATAAAATTCTAGTCGACTGGTGTTTTAAATTTTAGAATGTATCGCACCATATTAGTCGACCGATATATTTCTAGTCAACTGATGATATTTTTAGAATAAGTTGCACTTTTTAGTCGACCGATAAAGTTTTAGTCGACTAAAATATTTTTTAAAAATGTTTTAAATGAAGGGACCCGACACCCCTTGGATTTCTTTTCACCCATTTTTTTTTAAAAAAAAAAAGGCATCGTTTCACTTCGTTTTCGTACATTTTCGTTTTTCTTAAAAACGAAACCCTTAAACCGAAAACCCTTCTTTCTCTTTTGCCTCTCTCTCTTCCGAAAAACCCTCGGAGTGTCGTTCGATTCCATCTTCGCCGGGATTTTCTTGCCGTAACAGGGAGACGCCGGAATCTTCTGGCCGTGATCTTGAAACGCCGGAATCCTCTTGCAGTGACTGGCGTATCTTCAAAACACGTCAGAACTCTCTTGCCGTGACAGTGTATTGCCGGAATCCTCTTGTGGCCGACCTCTCCTCGCCGTCAACCACCGCATCGTCTTTCGTTTTTGAACGCCGGAAAGCTTTTTCCCCTTGTCGGACATCATTTGGAAGCCGACATTTTTTTTGGTAAATTTGTTTTTTTTTAACCATGCCTCGTACGAAGTCTGCATCTGCAAAAGGTTTAGGTTCTCCTCCTCCTACACCTACTTCAAGACATGGTTTTTCACTAAGATTACTTCGCAATCCTCTTCTCTATGATACTTTTGGATCAATTTCTGCACTACCTATTTTACCAGGCCGAAATGTTCTATTTCACTTGTTTTCTCATTACAATATAAGAGAATTATTTTCTGGAATTTCACATCTTTTTTATGCTTGTGCAGATACCCTTCACTATCCGTTTCTTATTCACTTGTTTTACACGAATTTACAAATTGATCATGAAACTAGAATTTTGTCCTCTCTTGTTCGTGATGTTGAAATCAAGTTTGATTCGAAATTACTTGGAGAAATTCTTGAAATTCCACCTTCAGACACTCTTTTCAACACTATTGAATTGAATGATGAAAGAGTTTTTGAACAAATTCTTCTTACAGGAGCACCTCACTGCCCTCCTTTCAAAAATACTAATCTTCCAACTCGTGCACGCATTGCTGGACGAATCCTTGCCCACAATGTTCTACCCAAAACTGGTTCTTTTGATTATTATTCCACAGATCTATCTACGACTCTTTATGTTTTATTTGGAAATATTTCTGTCAACTGGGCCAATGTGTATTTTACAAACTTGTGGAAACAAAAACCATTTCTTCCTTATGGTTGTCTTTTAACCCGTATTTTTAGACATTTCAAAGTTCCTTTAACAAATGAAAAATACATTGAGCAAAAAGTGTTCTTTGATCAAACAATTTTTAAAAGAATGAAAATTAAATATCTGCCTCCTTTAAATGTTGATCAAACTGAACCATCTGATCCTAATGAACCATCTATTTCTGAACCTTCACCTTCTGCGACACCTTCATCTCATGCAAAAAGAAAGAAATTTTCGACAAATCAAGACCATGATGAAGTTATGCAGAGACTGGAAGCTTTGAAGCTGCATCAACACACTTCTCGTGAAGATGTGACTCAACAATTTGCTTCAATTCAGAAGGATGTAACCGCCATTAAGGATTTGCTAAACTCTCTTTTCTGATCTTTGTTGTCTAAACTTTCATACTTTATGGGTTGTAATATTTTTAAACTTGTATCTCTATTTTGCTTATGCTATTTCTGCCCTCACTCTTTTTTTATTCTGACAAAGGGAGAGAAAAAGATGATAGCAATTACATTGCAGGAGATCTTGCATGAGAAATGCAAAATTAAGAGAAAAAAAAGCTTTGAATGAATGTATTTCTAAATGCATGAAGAAATGATGAATGAAAATGCAAACCAATCAATATGTGATATATGTGCTTTAAATATGCTATATGTGCTTTAAATGTGCTAACTTTTAATGTTTTGCAGCATATTGATAGGGGGAGTAAAATCTCCATCTATGCATCTAAATGCTTCATCTTTGATTAAGTTTGTCATCATAAAAAAGGGGGAGATTGTTACGACAATGAAGCCATACATGATACTTCAAGTACAAGGTTTTGATGATGAGCAAGTGGAATCAACTGCATTTCAGCTAAGGCTATGAAGAAATTGAAGAAATCAGTGAAGAATCTTTGAAGACTAGTGTGCAAATGTTTAATTCATTAAAAGTCTTAGATTCTTGTAAGAGCCTTACTTAGAGTGCATATTTAGGTTGCATTTCACCTTAAAAGTCTTTAGAAAAACTTTTCTAAAAAGAACCCTCATGAAAATCTTTTTAGAAAACTCTTTTCTTAAATTTTCATGTTTATTAGTCGACTAATAGACTTACCAGTCGACTAATCCTTTCGTGCCATATTTTCCAAAAAGTCATTTTTGTCAAATTAGTCGACCGAAGGTTTTATCAGTCGACTGGACAGAATGTCTGTTTTCTGGAAAATTAGCAGCAGTCGACTAATGGTTTTATCAGTCGACTGAACAGAACATGTGTTTTCTGAAAAATTTAGCAGCACTCGACTAATGCTTTTTATCAGTCGACCGAACAGAATGTTTGTTTTTCAGAAGTTTTTAACAGCAGTCGACTAAAAGGTTTTTCAGTCTACTGATGATATTATCAGTCGACTAACTTTTCTCAAGTCGACTAAGTTTCAAAAGTTCAATTTTTCAAACGGCTCGATTAACAGATCAGTCGACCGACGATAACGGTCAGTCTACTAATAACTAACTATTAGTCGACTAACTGATGTTTCAGTCGACTAATTTTGCCATTTTCCTGAAACTTCAAAAAGGCGTGTCTTTTCATTTTTCAAACGTTTTGATCGTTCAAAATGGACAGTTTTGACACCCTTTCATACTCTCAACGTATGGAATCTTTGAACTATAAATATGAGTGCATTTTACACTCAAATACAGAGAAACAACAAGAATTCAATCGATTTGAATCATTTACTTATTGATTTTCACTCCTATTCTTTCAAGTATTTGTTTTCTCACTCACGTGATATTTTCACTTCAGTTTTTCACTCAAATCACTTTGAGAAATAGTGAATTCGTGAGTAGAGTATTTCAACAACCTCAAAAGCCAATTGCATCTCATTTGCATTCAAAAGGAAGGCTCATAGGTTGTATTGTAAGTTGCTATTTCTTTTGTGTAAAAAGAAGGACTCCTTGGTGTAAAGGAGTTGTTTGCTTTCAGTAGGGTTGTTACTGAAAGTGGGACCGGTTATGGTCTGTGTGATCTTGTAGTTTACAAGGTTGATAGTGGAAATCTCAAGCGGGTTTTGCTTGGGGACTGGATGTAGGTCGGGATAGACCGAACCAGGATAAAATCTTGTGTTCTTTGTGTGTTTGCTTTGAGACTTGCAAAATCATTCAATATTCTGCAGAAATTTTTAAAAGCACTATTCACCCCCCTCTAGTGCTCGTTGCCTCGATCCTAGTGCACTTTCAGATCTGTCAAGTAACATGTGAGTAGGGCTGGTAAAAGAGCATAACTAAACGCGCTTTAAGTGTTCAAGCTTGGCTCATTCTTGTGGCGAGCTGAGCTGAGCTGAGTTCGAGCTCATAATCAGACCTAGCTAGTTAAAAGAGTAGATCTCAAGATGGTTTGTTTACAAAAAAAAAAAATCATTGTTGTAGAGCTGGAAGAAGTAAGATTACAAAAAAATTATATGTAACATATATCTAAAATATATTTCTTACTACCTAACGAGCTTATAGGAGTCGAGCCAAGCTGAGTTTGAACGTACTACTTACTAGCCGAACACCAGCCACGAGCGGTTTGGCTTAATTCCTAGTCTTACATGTGAGTTTGGATTGAGCTATGAGTTTTGCCAAATATCTAACCCATGAAAAATATGTTTTATAGTATCTGAGTGTTTTCTTATATAATTTCATATATGGAAAATATCTTTTTTAGCTCATATTAAAAGTATGTTGTCTAATTGGTTGGAGTGACCGGATCGGACCCTTGTTGTCAAATCCAGGTACTATGTATCTGAATCCAGTTTGGGTCTGAAACAAATAGGGTTTGGTCCAGTTGGGTCCAAGACGGACTCAGGTAGAGGTGTAGCTGAATCTAGGTTTGAATCAATAGGCTCCAGTACCACAGAGGCTCATCGTAATCGACTCCAGGACTTTGTTGTGAGATCCAAGTGTGATACGAATTTGAAACAGAATCCATTGTATAGGGTGCGTATGAATTCATTGGATTCAGACCCGAGGATCTCTAGTCCGCTACCCAATTGGACTGGACATCATTGATTTTTCTCCCCAGGAGAATGACCTAAAATGAGGATCTCAGATCCTCGGATCAGAGATTTGAGCGAGTGGAATCAAGACATGGGCCCCACACTTTAATTGCGTGTCCATCCATGGCGTTCAAACTAGGGCTGGAAATGGATCCGATCCCAATCCGTCATGTTAATTTTTTGATATGGATTCTTTAATTAAAATCCGAATGTGCATACAGATCGGATTTAGATCAGTTCAATAATTCAGATCAACATTTTAAGTCGGATTTGGAGTTGATCCAAATTAAAATCTGACCCGATTGATTTTTTTACATGTAAATAGCTTATTTTTTTTGTTCTATTTTTTCTAGAACCAGCATGTATTTTGGATTCAGATTCAACTTTACCTCTTTGGATCTGATCTGGATCTACTGTTTACATTTCAGATTTGAATTCGGACCTGATAAGACAGCCCAAATCCAACCCGTTTGCACCCATAATTCAAAGCTTTCCTAAGAGTTCAATTAGTGTGACAAATCTGGCGAGAAATTGCCTGAAAGTTAAAAATGACAATTTCTTGCGATAGTTTCAATTTCTCATGATTTTTTTTGTCAGAAACATAAATATCGTGTTATAAACATGATATTTATATTGTATCGCTTATTTTATCATAAAAAACCATGTTTTTTATTTGTATTTTTATAAAAATTTTAATATATTTTTATTGCCAAAATTTTGCCAAAAAACACGAAATTTAAAAAAAAAAAACCTATTTTTTGTGAGTTTTTTGGCTGCCGATAATTTTTTTTGATTTTAACATCTTTTTTTTATAGGCAAGCTGGGGTTAGGCAGATACCTACCAGTTATACAACGATAAGAATGGGATTCGAACTTGCAAGTAACGTGCACTAACTGCTCCTACCAGACAACCGGAGCACCCTGTCGCTATGAGTCCGATGTAATATTGAGTCAAGCCCGATTAGACCCATACCCGAACTGTTTGGGTCCCTAAATTGAATGCCGGATTTTCTATGACCATCCCAACGTCTAATGAAGGCCCATACCCATTCCCGTGTACTTGTGGTTCAATATTTTAATATCCTCAAAGTTCTTAGTAGACGCAGGATGACCACAAAAGATCCCATTAATTTGGGATCTTCCACGTAGTGTGGAAACAGATCCACAGCCCCCCCCCCCTTAGGGATGCCAGTGGACCCTGGCGGTCTTCACATCTGCCTCCATCTCAAAATCCTGTCTTCCATCCCGGCCTCTATTTCCGTTTCATATCTTCCATTCCTGGTCCATTGTCATCCCTAAATAAGAATTGAGGACGGGCCAAGGCGGGGATGGAGACGGGGGCAGAGGAAGGCGTAAGTCCATCACCGCCTCCATCTCTGCACCGGTTTTGATTTTAACTTCCATCTCCGGTCCAAACGGGTCAAGGCAGGTCCCCTCTGTCCACTGCCATCTATAGCCCCCCTATGTAAGAACCCTGAATATCCGGATATTGAAAATTTGAAAGTTCCCCGAACTAGCAGGAGAGATTGGAATAAAAAACCAGGATATCGTGCTGCTTTGCAATTGGGCCTTAAAAGATGGAAAGTTCCAATTGGGCCTTAAAAACCAGGAGACAATTATTGAAGGAAGAGTCAGGCATGGCCCAACGTTTGTGCCGCTCGAGGAAACCTCAGGAAAGCCAAACACCAGATTCAACGACGCAATTTGGTTGGAAAGAAAGGACAGAAGGTAGAAAAAAAAAAAAAGGATCTCGGAAGATCTTTGGATTCTCCTTGTTCTCACCTTACGGAAAAAAAACTCGATACCAATATTGTCCTCGTGTCTGGCCCGTTAATTACTAATTCGCCATTCTTACTACGATTTTTTCCCAATAAAATTAGCAGTTAGGTACGACCCGGCACCATTAGAGAAAACAGATGAAAAAACAAAAAGGTCAGCTTATCTGCCGTGTTTTGATCCACCATTTACAGGTTATGTCACTAATGCGTCAAGCGGGGTCCTACATGTAGGAACATGTAAAGAGGCCAATGAGGCTTGGGCCTAGGGGCCCTGGGCCAAAAAAAAAAATTTAGGGGTTCATTTTTAAGGTCAATGAGTATTGTTTAGGTAGTTTATATAAATATTTTATATATTTTTATTTAATATAATATAAATATTTGGAATATTATATTTATTTAATGTGAATGCAAATTTTATTGTTATTTTGATTATTTAAAAAAAATTCGAAACCCCCCCCCCAAACTCTTACTATTAATAAGGGGCTCATTTTTTTCCTCCGCCTCAGGCCCCATAAAGCACAGGTACGGCTCACACAACACGCCAAGCAAATATGCTATGTGACATGTCATTATGTGCGTTCACATAATTTGTAAATTTAATATTTTTTTAATAACGGGGAACCCTCCCCAAAGCAAGGAAAACCCTAGGTGGAGCCAGTGTGACAAATATAGCGAGATTTATGAAAAATCTCAGAAATTGCCTGAAAGTTTAAAAATTACAAATATCAAAATGGATTTTTTCCAACATATTTGTTTTCCACAACAAAGCCTCATTAATATTCGGTTATATTACAATAACGCTAAAAAGAAAATAATCCGCCATAAAAACAGAATCTGAAAAAATAAATCCCTAACCTTGAGTGGGCTAGGTCCAACTTCTACCGTTTTTCACCATAAAAAGAAAATTTCTTATCCAAATTCTCTAGTGCTTAAGAGTATTAGGGATGTCAGTGGACGGGGCAGGAGTAGCGGACAAGGTTTTCACCCCTGCCCCGTTCCAAAATCCTGCCGTCCATCCCCGCCTTCACCCTCACACGGGTTATGATTTTAACCTCCCTTCATCCCTGTAACCCTGTTTCGTGTCCTCCCATCCCCAGTCCAGATGAGGTGGGGGTGGGGCCTCATTTTCGCTCGGTTTATTACCATCTCTAAACAAGGATTAGGGACGGGGCAAGGCAGAGACGGGGCAGGGAAAAGTGTAAGTCCATCCCGGCCTTCGTTCCCGTTTCATGTCATTCATCTCCGATCCAAACGGAGTGAATCGGAGCCCCGTTTCCCCGGTCCACTGCCCTCTCTACTCTTCCCCAGCTGAGTACGGCTTGTTTGACAGGTGCATTTCTGATATTTATGAAGAATGCTGAGGCATTTTCCGTGGGAGCCATACTATAAAAGGGGGTCCTCGGCCTCTGTCGTCGCGTGGGCCGATCGAGAAGGGAGAGGGAAACGCCGAGCGGCAAAGTCGGAGGGAAACCCCAGTTTCTCTCTCACTCATTTCCGTCTTCCCTCTCCTTAATTTCCTTCTCTCCGATCTTCCCTTTCTCCTCTCCATCATCTCCATGGCCCTCTCAGAGAACGCTCGGCAATCGTTCCTCCCTAGCTTCCTCTACTCCTCTTCGGCCTTCTCCTCCCTCAAGGCCCTCGAGAACCCTGGCCTCGCGTCGTCGTTGATGCCAGCATCGTCTTCGATCTCCGCCTCACAGAAGCCGCCAACCTCCGGCAGATCGTTCGTCGTCCCCGCGCCGAGCGAGCCCAGGAAGATCGAGATGTACTCTCCGGCCTTCTACGCCGCCTGCACCGCCGGGGGGATCCTCAGCTGCGGACTCACGCACATGTCCGTCACGCCGCTCGATCTCGTTAAATGCAATATGCAGGTAAGGGTTTTCATTATGTTTTCGTGATATTATTTGTATCGGTTAGGGTTTTGTTTGGTCGATTGTTAAATCGATAGTCGGTTGTGCGTATTTAGTAGTTTTTATCAGATCGCGTGACAAATTTATTCTGTTTCGTGGATATCTGATTTATGTTGAGAGAGAGAGAGAGAGAGAGAGAGAGAGAGAGAGGGTTTTATGGTAAATGGGGTTTTCGTATTTTTTGGTTTTATTTTTAAATTCTGACTGTGCAGATGTGATATACTTGCTTGATTTTATAGGGATGAGCTTTTCCAGCGGTCGATTCTTCTATGAGTGGGTTTTTATAAGGCTGAAAAATTAACGGTCCAAGATCTTTATAAAATTTCAGAACTCCAAATATCATTTTTTCATGAAAAACACATGAACCAGGTGTCTATTGCCAGGAAGTTGGCAATGCGGAACACATCTATGTGATAGAATCGCCAAAAAAAAGAACACCACATATATATATATATATATATATATATATATATATATATATATATATATATATATATATATATATATATATATATTAGGTCACGTTATGACCCTCCTAAAAATCATAGTTCTAGGTGTTTTATGCTAGTTATGAATCGTTAGATGTGTTTATCATAAGAAGCAAGCCTTGTTTCAAATTGATTTGATGGAAAATATGAATATTTTAACATCGAATTTTAATAATATATCAGCCATAGATTATTTTACTTCTTGAAAATGCACATATGAGCATAAACATGCTTAATCAAAAACATGTTTTCTATTGAATAAGCAATGATAAACGCATCTAACT
This sequence comes from Nuphar pumila, assembly GCF_984573655.1. Classification (NCBI taxonomy): domain Eukaryota; kingdom Viridiplantae; phylum Streptophyta; class Magnoliopsida; order Nymphaeales; family Nymphaeaceae; genus Nuphar; species Nuphar pumila. The sequence goes on along the minus strand of NC_143252.1, from coordinate 104,933,916 downwards.
GTCTAGATCTCGCATAACACCTAAAACTATGATTTTTTGAGGGTCCTAACATGACCTAACGGAAAAGGGGCATCACAATCCCCATTCTCTATACAATGTTCTAGATGCACGAATATGTATTTATGTTGATGGGTCCCTTAGATCAGATTTTCTTTATTCCTTTTCTTTCATTTGGGCGAATCACTTTCTGCTTTGTGATTAAAGCTATACGCATCTGATTCCTTTTACATTCAGACACATATAGCAGGAAACTTCGGGATTATGGATTTTCACATATTTTTGAGTCCTCCTTTGTGAATTTATTAATCTACCGATTTTCCGTATTTATTCACATTAACTGATATAGTTCTTGCGATTTTTTTTACTGTGGAAGAATTTGGTTTATTCCCTCCTTTTGTTTTTCAAAGCTGCAATCTTTTATCGATTTCTATATGTAAAATTTCAGATTGATCCTGCAAAATACAAGAGCATCAGTTCTGGGTTCGGTGTGCTGCTTAGAGAGCAAGGTGTTAGGGGGTTCTTCAGGGGATGGGTGCCTACGCTGCTCGGATACAGTGCCCAGGGTGCATGCAAATTTGGATTCTATGAGTTCTTCAAGAAATACTACTCTGACATCGCAGGTCCTGAATATGCTTCAAAGTATAAGACATTGATTTACCTTGCGGGATCTGCATCTGCTGAGGTGATAGCTGATGTTGCACTTTGCCCGATGGAGGCAGTGAAAGTCCGTGTTCAGACTCAGCCAGGATTTGCCAGAGGTTTGTCAGATGGATTACCTAAGTTTGTTAAATCTGAAGGGGTCCTTGGGTAAGGTTTTTGATTTACATAGTTCATTTTTTTTGTTTGTTATATGAATTCATGCTAATTATTCTCGTATCTTGTCATGTTGGCAGGCTTTACAAGGGGCTTGTTCCTCTCTGGGGGCGTCAAATTCCATGTAATAAAAAGATCCCCTTTATTTAAATTTATTATCCTCTTCTCGTTTTGCTTTTATATCATTGTTATTGGAGATGGTGGAAAATTGGATATTTTCAAAAAGGCAAAAACTTTTTGATGAACTGGTTTCTTGGTTTGGTGAGACGCACTTAAGTTTCACAATGATCAGATCTAATTGGTTTTATCAATTATATCAGTCTTGAAAATTTGCTAGCTTTTCATTTGACTGTGTAAGTTGTCATGATTTTCTTGTGGATGGTTTCATGTATTTTCAAAATTTTACCTCTATGAAGTTGTCAGTCTTGAGGTTCGCCAAGGAAGATTATTTGTTATCATTCGTTTGTGTTTTTATTGTTGTTTGGCTAGTTCTGGTTTCTCTGTATTTGATTTTTGGTGTCAATTTTGAGGTGATCATCATATAGCACGTAATTTTAGTGACACATTTTGGTTTCTTTCACTCTATTTATGTGATTGAGGATTTTAAACAGTCACGTCTATTATCTTTCATTGAACATATTATTATTTGTTTTTTCAATAAGACTCATATACTACCTTAAACCTTCACAAGCCAATGGCTCAGCCTGTTTCAAGGGGATACTATTAATCAGGTCAGGTCCAAATGTGGGTGTTCTGACTGTGATAGCTTTTTTAATCTGATAAGCATTTCAAATTTTGCTCCTTATGTGCTATTTATTTAAACAAGCCATTTTCACTTCGGATGGTTCTGATCTGAAAAGTGGATTAGTTGGTGGGGCTTTCTTGTTTGTGCTCAAGTATATGGTTGCCTATGTAACCAGTGATGAGTGTGATAGCCTAATTCTGTGCCATTGAAAGCTGATCTGGATCTTTAGATGGTAGGCACATGGAGTTGGAGGAAGTTATGACTACACTTAAAAAATCAAAACTCCTGGTGTATCATATTTTACTGACTATGCCATTCCCATTGTTATGTATAAACGCTAAACTTCTAGACATGGATACATGTGCATATATCGTTTTAGGAACTTAAAAATGTGGGGTGCTGATTTTTAGAGGATCCCAGTTCTCACAGGAGAACTGCTGTAGAAGTTCTGGTTCAAATTAAATGGTGCAACTAGTGAATCATATCTATTGTTGGAGGAGGTGTTGGATCTCCAATTGTTTGATATTGGGTGTAGAAACTTGCACGACAATTACTCACCATTGTAAGCAAGCTTTTCCTTGGCAAGTGATGTTCTTGAAAAGTGTTGCTATTGATGTTATCTCAGATATGTGTTCTTATGGACATTTCGTCTGTCCTTTTGGATTACACTCTATCCTTCATTGTGTTTGTTCATTATGGTTACATTTATTTTTTTTTTCTATTTTTTCCCCACATCCTCCTTTCCCCTCAAATAGATCTTATAGATTTCTTTATTGAATTGATCTTTAGTTGAAACTCTGGAGATAAAACATTGTTTCAGCAAATTTGGCCGAATAAGATATTCAGAACTCTGAAAATTTGGTGTGATGCAAATGCTACAATCAGTCAAATTAATTTGTTGGTTGTGAGCCAAAGATTGATGGTGGTTTGATCTCATTGAAGGCATAGAACTTTTACTGTAATTGAAGAAATCAGGAAGTCATAAATGTTTCAATCATCAATCCTCTAGTGCATTTTATGTTTTTGATCCAAGATTATTGCTCTATTATTACTGCTGCACGTCCGATATCGATTATGGGTTCAGCCTGAGATGGTGAAACCTGGGTTTTAGATTTGGCAATGGCTCTGATGATATTTAGATGTATGCTCACAAGATGTTACCTGTGTTGCAGATACCATGATGAAGTTTGCTTCTTTCGAAACCATAGTGGAGATGTTCTACAAGTATGCTATTCCCATACCTAAAGATCAATGCAGCAAAACAACGCAACTGGGTATCAGCTTTGCTGGTGGCTATATTGCTGGTGTATTCTGTGCTATTGTTTCCCACCCTGCTGATAATCTAGTATCTTTCCTCAACAATGCTAAGGGAGCAACAGTTGGGGATGTAAGTCTTCTCTTTAGTTCTCTTTTGTGTATCTCAGTTGATAGATTTTTTTTGGTAACTGAATAATGGAATCTGGTGTATGCTGCAGGCCGTGAAAAAGCTTGGTCTATGGGGTCTATTCACCCGTGGGCTTCCATTGCGTATCGTCATGATTGGAACACTCACTGCCTCTCAGTGGGTAATTTATGACGCTTTCAAGGTTTTCGTTGGCCTGTAAGTTCCAAACGTTCTGCAGAAGTATTGCAAAGTTTCATTTGTTTTTGCAGTTTTTCGTCAGTGTCTAAAACCAAGATATGATGTACAGGCCAACTACCGGTGGTGTTGCTCCTGCTGCAGCCCCTGCCAAAGAACTTGCAAAGATGTGAGACCAACTTGGACGATCGAAAGAGCAAGTGTTTAGGAGAGTTAAAAATAATTCTAGATAACCGACTCCATTCTAATAGGTGTGGAGCTGTAATTTTTTTTTCAAAGATGCATATTTTTTGGGTTTGTTTCAGGGGTGGTTTTGATCTCATCCTTCATAATTAGAGGGTTGATTAAACCTCGGTTGCCTCTGCAATTTAGAAGGTAAGCCTCTCGGTGGGTCCTCCTTGAGAGTGAGGAAATGTATTTTTTTGTTAACCAATATGTAGCTGGTGATGGCCGGTTCTAGGATTGTTTTGATGTTCCTCATAAAATTGCCCTTTTTCCTATGCTGTAATAATTCTTGGTACTTGACTGTTGGCCCCCTCCCTCCTTATTGCATTAGGGAGAGGTGATTCTGTCATCCTGGCATGCGCGACATTTGGAAGCATCTATTTTTTAGAGGGAGGATCAGGTAAGAGACACCTCAGACGGTAACAGTCAGAGGCACCTTGGATGCCGTTCATCTTCAAAACGACATCCATCAAACAGAGAATAAAGCTCATTGTGGGTTCATTTTTAAATCATTCAGATGCCATCCAGCCAAAAGGTGAGGCTCGTCCAAATGATGAGCATATCATCCGTACAGGTTTGGATGCTGTTTATCTTGAAGTCAACGGCATCCGAAGGTGCTGTGACGGTATTACCAGATACCATCTCCATGTGTTTTATGGTCGCCTCGTCCCTACTGTTGATTTCTCAGTCACGCTATTGTCTTAGACGTTGTCAGTATGGGTATCGGCTCTGAATTTTTTTGGAAACCCATTCATCTGCCGATATCAATATTCAACTGAATCGTTTCGTATCAGCCAATAATAAATTATTGCGTGTAACACGTACGTGTTAAAATTATTAAAATAATATTTAAAATTACTTTTTTTTTGTATTTTTTATATTTATTAAAAAATAACCGATTCAGGGGTGAAGCTTATCGAATTTCTGCCATACGATGCGTATAGGCCGATACGCATGAGTCTGGATGTTGGATGTCAGACCATAAAGGCCACAAGACAAGGAAAATGAGTGGCCTTTGGTTCCAAAGGCATTTATGGTAAAAGTTTTTTTTTGGAAAGGCAAACTGGGGTTAGGATTAAAGTGGATCCTGTCAAAAGCTGGGTGACGTTTGTGGTTAGTTTACAACAACAAAACCCACCCCTGTACACAGAGGTGGTATGGTATCCCATGTGGTAAGCTGGGTCCTGTGCCAAGTTGAAGGCCCAGGTTGCCCTCACTTGTACTGTAGCTACAGTACAGAGGGAGGGGTGGGTTTTGTGGTAAGTCCGATCAACGATCCGTAAAAAAGGAACTCTTTCTCTACTTGTCTGCTACTCACTGCTAAAATTTTAGAATTTTCTGATATGAGTTTTTATTTTTCTCTGGATTTGAAACTAAAAGTATCTATTTTGATAGATTTTATATTTGTTAAATTCAAGTACAGATTGCTGAAACTATATCTCCCTAACCGAAGATGATTTTTCTGATATGTAAATAGGTGAATATTTGTTTTTCTGTCTATTAGTTATCTGTAAAATTTTATGAATTTTCATGTTGATTTGACACCTAATTTGAATCTGACACTGGGACATGTATGTGCCCATAGGTAAAAATAACATATTTTAGGCTTTTTGTGCAAATTTTGAATTGAAATAATGTTAAAAATAATTTTTTATATATCCAGTTTAATTTCAGGGTTATCAAAAGTGCATGTGTCAATTTTTATTAATTTTGGAGTTCATTTGATGCTTGAATCGATTATATTGTGAAATAGGGTGCTCGCAGGATCCCGAAACACTGGAAAAATCATATTTTTTATGTTATTTTTAATTTTATTTATATAAGTTCATGTTTTTAGGGTTTTTCATGTTTAGAATCATGTTAGGACACTACATATTGGCTTTAATTTGAGTCTTTTTGAACCTTAAATTCAAATTTTTTCCAAAATATTTTCTAAAAACCCTGATTTTAAGGCCATAGTCTTGTTTTCAGGGGTATTTTCATCATTTTTCCTTAAATTTCGAATTTCAAAGTTGTTTATCTTTATTATTTCTTCAATTTTATTTCATATTTCATTGTGCTTATCTCAGGAAAATCATGTAAAAATGATTATATCTAGAAAAATCCATTAATTTTCAGATATTACTCGATAAATCTAGAAAAGTCAACATATCTTCACTAACAAGTTTTCTAGTTTTGCAGGGACATTCAAGGCTGCATTTCTCATTTTTATTTTTCTATATTTAAATTCAATTAGTGATGTAAAATTGTAAATAAATTTGGAATAAGAATTATATTTCTGCTTAGAATAGGATGCATTGCATATAGTTTGCTTTCGTATAATTTCAATATCTGTTGTATGATTCATGCACATTATTTTAAATCTACTATGATTGACATGAATGGCACGTGCACAAGATTTTAGGGAGTTGACAATCTCGGTGGAATTCGTATTTGTGGCCATAGTCAGAATACGAATGAAACTCAGATTTGCGATCTTCGTATTAGCCACATTCAGCTTACACTCTTAGGCTAACTTCAAAATGCACTGCATTTCTCAAAAACTCAAAAGGATTTTCTCAATTCCCTCATAAAGTATCTTTCAAATCCATATTCATTCATTTCAATCATTTTAAGCAATCATATGCTTTCGATTCAATTCAGAGAAATCAATTTCCTCAAATTTTTCTAAGTCTTTCTCAGGAATTGATTTTCGCAGAACTTTGAGTTTTCGAATGATATTTCAAGTATTTCCCAAATTCAAATCATGATTTTCCAATGTTTTGACATTCTCAATTTCATTTTCAAAGTTTATAAATCAATTTTCTCAAAGTCTTTGAAATACCTCTGAAACTGATTTTCTTGGGATTCTCAAATCCTCTTTAGAAATCGATTTTCTAAAAAAAAAAACAATTCCAATCTCAAAAATCGATTTTGTCAAAGTTTTAGTTTTCTTGAGAATCCATTTTCCATTTCAAAAATCATTTTCCAATGCAATTCCCGATTTCTAATGAAATTCATGATTTCTCCAGAATCATTACTTTTCCCAAGTATTCCCAAGCATTTTCCCAAGCAAACATCATATTTCTCAGACTGTGCATCTTTTCAAAACTTTATAGCACATGCCTGATTCTCTGGAAAAATAGAACACGATTCAGATAATTAAACTTAGTTAAAGCACACTATTGATCCTTGGTTCAATTACCTCTGGTAAAGGCGCCAGGAATGGTTGAACCTCGTACCGACAAGCGGATCCCATTCGATGGTTTTTTTCTGCAAATTTTCAAAATGGAGGCGAGTAATTTTCAAAACCAATTTTCAAAACTTTGGTCGAGTTTGACTCGCAGAATCGTTTCTCTCACTCGCAGAGGGATGAAAAAATTTTACGATGATAACAGGTTTGGCGTCCGTGATGGGACCTGTCTTCGCCTAATCAATTGTGTGCCTTAGTTCAGTCCAATTATCAAAATGGTGTTCTATGGAATATCAACTGTTACTTTCTGATATCATATGAACCTAAGAGCCTAGACTTGAACCCAGCTGACATGGATTGCATGTAGACTAGACATGGTTTGGTAGGACCAATTGAGGAAGAAATTTTCATGCTCGCATAGACCTAGGTCTAATATAACCCTCCTCAATCTAGGATTTGTATGCAAACAATGTTTGCTTGTTCAAAATTTTCAAAAATCTTTATCTCTTTAGGTTTTAGAGCCCTCTGTTTGTTTGCATGTGCTCATATTTCAGAAACTACCCCACCTACTTCTACCCGGTCTTCACGTTGTTGGGCTTTCTTCCAGAACCATTGTTCGGGACAAAGCCCCACAACTGGGCCACTTATTTGGGCAAACGCCTCCCTGCCACGTACCAAGAGCCATAGTCCAACGTATATCGACAGGCGCTCATGGATGTTGGGAAAACACAAGCCTAGAAACAGAGATAAATTTTTATGCCATGTACATCAAGCCTCGGTTTGAGTATATCGGCATAACATGATTGGACACAGCTGATCTGAGCCTAGAATCAAGATTAGGGTCTTCCAGGTTTTTCAAAATTGATGCATTTAGAGTCAGCTTTTTAGAGAATGTTGTATGTGCATGATGTGATTGAATGTATTAATTTTCCTCTTTATTTTCCCATATTTTTCCCAATTTTTCAAAAGTATTGGACGATTTTTCAAAATGCCTCATTTTGCATCTTTTTATTACATATTTCCTATTTTCTCAAAACCCTGGATAATTTTTCCAATTTCTCAATTTTTTCTCAAAACTCTAGGTGATTTTCCACCGTTTCGTTATTCTGGATCTCGAATTTTCAGCTTCATTTTTTTATCCTACCTGCAATTTTTTAAAATTCCTATATTTTTCTAAGTCTTATTCCAATTTTCTCTGTTTTTCAGTCTGATGGCATCCAATCAGCTCGATTCTGTCTTTCCTGAGGGTCACATCTCCTACGATGTGCGACAAAGTCTTCCCAAGCATCGAACTCTACACACCGGATCCTTCATTCCCCGGTGGTATTATTTTTAGCTCAAGAATTTCTCTCGTATGTTTTCGGACCATTTGAGCGATTGTGGGTTAGAACTGACATCCGCAGTGGGGAAGCAGCCAAGAGAATTCCTGGATTTTCCAAGCATTTTATCAAGTCTATTCTAGAAAAAGGTGAGACATCTGCATCAAAGTCGATAACTGCCCTATCTAATGTATCGATTCTGGACTTAGCACAGGCTTCATCCAAGCATCAACAAGTGTTGGATGATTTATTACAGAAGATCAAAGTGAAGCCCAACACTACTCCTGAAGATATGACCCAGATCATCAATCAGGCCATGACTAATGCTTCGATTACCTTTTCAGATAAGGATTTTTTGAAGCTTCATGCATTTCACAACAATGCTCTGTATGTTGTGATTCAAACCAGAGGAATGATCATTCCTCATGTGCTGATCGATGGAGGCAGTAGCCTCAATATATGCCCTGAAATGACAGCTAAAGCTTTGGGCATTAAAGAAGAAGAATACATCCTGAACCCAATCACCATCTACGAGTTCGATAATCATGGCCAAACAGCAAAAGGAAAGATCTTCCTGGAAATCTTCATCGACTACTCCGTTCATTCAGTCCTTTTTCATGTGGTCAATGTGCCACCTTCATACAATCTGTTGTTGGGTCGAATATGGATCCATAATGCAAATGTAGTACCATTCACTCTTCATCAGTGTGTTAAGTGATCAAAAGGTGGTATGATCACAACAATCTTGGGAGAAGATCCAGAATAGAGACTTTTGCAACCCATGATTCTCAGACCCACTTTCACTGCCGACATCCCTAGTATTAGGGAAATTGATGAAGTCAACCTTGGGAAAAGTCTGAGGATATTACAGATGGCAGAATCACCAAAGCATACTGTAGCCTTGGCTCGATGGAAAGGACCACAATTTTTTAAGATTGGAGGTCATCTGGATTACAGCACTGTCAAAGATCATCCTCTATTTCCATAATTTATGAAAGCCAATAAGGGGTTCAATCTATTATTGAAACATGGTTACCATCCTTTCAATCAATTTCCCTAATACTAGGGATGTTGGCAGTGAAAGTGGGTCTGAGAATCATGGGTTGCAAAAGTCTCTGTTCTGGATCTTCTCCCAAGACTATTGTGATCATACCACTTTTTGATCACTTAACACACTGATGAAGAGTGGATGGTACTGTATTCACATTATGGATCCATGTTCGACCCAACAACAAATTGTATGAATGTGGCACATTGACCACATAAAAGAGGACTGAATAAACAGAGTAGTTGATGAAGATTCATAGGAAGATCTTTCCTTTTGCTGTTTGACGATGATTGTCGAACTCGTAGATGGTGATTGGGTCCGGGATGTATTCATTTTCTTTAATGCTCAAAGCTTTAGCTGCCATTTCAGGGCATAAAGTGAGGCTACTGCCTCCATCGATCAACACATGAGGAACGATCATTCCTCTAGTTCGAATCACAACATACAGAGCATTGTTGTGAAATGCATGAGGCTTCGAAAGATCCTCATCTGAAAAGGTAATCGAAGCATTAGTCATGGCTTGATTAACGATCTGGGTCATATCTTCAGAAGTAGTGTTGGGCTTCACTTTGATCTTCCGTAATAAATCACCTAACACTTGCTGATGCTTGGATAAAGCCTGTGCTAAGTCCAGAATCAAGACATTAGATAGGGCAATTATCGACTTTGATGCAGATGTCTCACCTTTTTCTAGGATGGACTTGATGAAGTGCTTGAGAAATCCTGGAATTCTCTTGGCTGCTTCCCCACTACGGATGCCAGTTCTAACCCACAATCGCTCAAATGGTCCAGAAACATTCAAGAGAAATTCTTGAGCCAAAAATAATACCACCGAGGAATGAAGGATCCAATGCTGAGAGTTCGATGCTCGAGAAGACTTTGCCGCACCTCATAGAAGATGTGACCCTCAGAAAAGACAGAATCCAGCTGACTGGATGCCATCAGACTGAAAAACAGAGGAAAATTGGAATGAGACTTAGGAAAATACAGGAATTTTGAAAAATTGCAGGTAGGATAAAAAAAATGAAGCTGGAAATTTGAGATCCAGAAGAACGAAAGGGTGGAAAATCACCTAGAGTTTTGAGAAAAAATGGAGAAATTGGAAAAATTATCCAGGGTTTTGAGAAAATAGAAAATATTTCATAAAAAGATGGAAAATGAGGTATTTTGAAAAATCGTCCAATATTTTTGAAAAATTGAAAAAAATATGGGAAAATAAAGAGGAAAATGAATACATTCAATCACATCCTGCACAAACAATTATGCACATACAACATTTCCTAAAAAGCTGACTCTAAATGCATCAATTTTGAAAGGGCTGTAGGACCCTAATCTTGATTCTAGGCTCAGATCAGCTATGTCCAATCATGCTATGCCGATATACTCAAGCCGAGACTTGATGTGCGTGGCATAAAAATTTATCTTTGTTTCTAGGCTTGTGTTTTCCCAACATCCATGAGCGCCTGCCGATATACGTTGGACTATGGCCCTTGGTACGTGGTAGGGGGGCGTTAGCCCAAATAAGTGGCCCAGTTGTGGGGCTTTGTCCCGAACAATGGTTCTGGAAGAAAGCCCAGCAACGTGAAGACCGAGTAGAAGTAGGTGGGGTGGTTTCTGAAATATGAGCACATGCAAACAAACAGAGAGCTCTAAAACCTAAAGGAATAAAGATTTTTTAAAATTTTGAACAAACAAACATTGTTTACATACAAATCCTAGATTGAGGAGGGTTATATTAGACCTAGGTCTATGTGAGCATGAAAATTTCCTCCTCAATTGGTCCTACCAAACCATGCCTAGTCTACATGCAATCCATGTCAGCTGGGTTCAAGTCTAGGCTCCTAGATTCATATGATATCAAAAAGTAACAACTGATATTCCATAGAACACGATTTTGTTAATTGAACTGAACTAAGGCACATAATTGATCAGGCGAAGACAGGTCCCATCACGGTCGCCAAACCTGTTATCATTGTAAAATTTTTTCCTCCCTCTACGAGTCAAACTCGACCAAAGTTTTGAAAATTGGTTTTGAAAATTACTCGGCTCCATTTTGAAAATTTGTGAAAAAATCCATTGAATGGGATCCGCCTGTCGGTACGAGGTTCAACCATTCCTGGTGCCTTTACCAGGGGTAATTTAACCAATGATCAATAGTGTGCTTTAACTAAGTTTAATTATCTGAATCATGTTCTATTTTCCTAAAATGCACAGAGAATCAGGCATATGCTATGAAGTTTTGAAAAGATGCACATTGTGAGAAATATGATGTTTGCTTGGGAATACTTGGGAAAAGTAATGATTCTGGGAAAATCATGAATTTCATTGGAAATCAGGAATTGCAATAGAAAATGACTTTTGAAATGGAAAATGGTTTAGCAAGAAAATTAAAACTTTGAGAAAATCGATTTTTGAGATTGGATTTTTTTTTAGAAAATCAATTTCTAAAGAGGATTTGAGAATCCCAAGAAAATCAGTTTCAGAGGTATTTCAAAGACTTTGAGAAAATCGATTTATGAACTTTGAAAATGAAATTGAGAATGTCAAAACATTGGAAAATCATGATTTGAATTTGGGAAATACTTGAAATATCATTTGAAAACTCAGAGTTATGAGAAAATCAATTCCTGAGAAAGACTTAGAAAAATTTGAGGAAATTGATTTCTCTGAATTGAATTGAAAGCATATGATTGTTTGAAATGAATGAATATGTATTTAAAATATACTTTCTAAGGAAATTGAGAAAATCCTTTTGAGTTTTTGAGAAATCTTGTGCATTTTGAAGTTAGCTTAAGAGTGGAGGCTGAATGTGGCTAATACGAAGATCACAAATCTGGGTTTCATTTGTATTCTGACTATGACCATAAATACGAATTTCACCAAGATTGTCAACTCTCTAAAAGCTTGTGCACGTGTCATTCATGTCAATCATAGTAGATTTAAGATAATGTGGATGAATCATACAACATATATTGAAATTATACGAAAGCAAACTATATGCAATGATCATATTCTAAGCAAAAATGTAATTCTTATTCCAAATTTATTTATAATTTTACAGCACTAATTGAATTTAAATAAAGAAAAATAAAAAATAGAAATGCAGCCTTGAATGTTTATGTAAAACTAAAAAACTTATTAGTGAAGATATGTTGGCTTTTCTAGATTTATTCGGTAATATCTGGAAATTACTAAATTTTTCTAGATATAAGCATTTCCCCACGATTTTCCTGAGATAAACATAATGAAATATGAAATAAAATTGAAGAAATAATAAATATAAACAACTTTAAAATTCAGAATTTAAGAAAAAATGATGAAAATACCCCTAAAAACAAGACTATGGCCTTGAAATCAGGGTTTTCAGACAATATTTTGGTAAAATTTTGGATTTAAGGTTCAAAAATACTCAAATTAAAGCCAAATCGAATATGCAGTGTACTAACATGATTCTAAACATGAAAAAACCCTAAAAAAATGAACTTATATAAATAAAATTAAAAATAACACAAAAAACACGATTTTGCTAGTGTTTCGGGATCTTACGGGCACCCTATTTCGCAATATAATCGATTTAAGCATCAAATGAACTCCAAAATTAATAAAAATCGACACATGCACTAATGATAACCCTTAAATTAAATTGGAATTATAAAAATCTATTTTTAACATTATTCCAATTCAAAATTTGCATAAAAACCCTAAAGAATGTTATTTTTACCTGTGGGCATGTACCTATCTCAGTGTCAGACCCGAATTAGGGATTAAATCACCATGGGAATTTATAAAATTATACAGATAACTAATAGACAAAAAAACAAAGATTCTTCTTTTTACAGATCAGAAAAATCATCTTCGGTTAGGGAGATATCATTTCGACAATCTGTACTTGAATTTAACAAATATAAAATCTATCAAAATAGATACTTCAGGTTTCAAATACAGGGAAAATAACAAACCACATCAAAAAATTCTAAAATTTTAGTAGTGAGTAGCAGACAAGTAGAGAAAAAGTTTCCTTTTTATGGATCATTGATCAGATCTCCGATTAAAGAGATACAATCAACACAATTCAACTTAAGGTTTAAATAAAACATAACGAGTTCTGAGAAGTTGATCCTACTTTCTGTGAGAGGAGAAATAGCAGACAGTGACAGAAAATCACAATAAATAATAGATTTTAATACGAAGCTACTGTAATTTATGGATTGCAAATCGAACCTCGAACGACAGAAATATTGCATCTGCAACTTGTACCTGAATTTCAATAGCGATTTTAAATAATTGGAATCATGATTCGACTTTGTATTTTTCTGACAAGGTTCCCGAACACAAAACCTTTTGATTTTTTTACAAAGACTTACTGACAAATCTGTGGACTAAACATAAAAAAATCAGAAATTTTTGACGAAGATTTAAACATGAAATAGCATGAATATAAAATCTATCAAAATAGATACTTCAGGTTTCAAATACAGGGAAAATAACAAACCACATCAAAAAATTCTAAAATTTTAGCAGTGAGTAGCAGACAAGTAGAGAAAAAGTTTCCTTTTTATGGATCATTGATCAGATCTCCGATTAAAGAGATACAATCAACACAATTCAACTTAAGGTTTAAATAAAACATAACGAGTTCTGAGAAGTTGATCCTACTTTCTGTGAGAGGAGAAATAGCAGACAGTGACAGAAAATCACAATAAATAATAGATTTTAATACGAAGCTACTGTAATTTATGGATTGCAAATCGAACCTCGAACGACAGAAATATTGCATCTGCAACTTGTACCTGAATTTCAATAGCGATTTTAAATAATTGGAATCATGATTCGACTTTGTATTTTTCTGACAAGGTTCCCGAACACAAAACCTTTTGATTTTTTTACAAAGACTTACTGACAAATCTGTGGACTAAACATAAAAAAATCAGAAATTTTTGACGAAGATTTAAACATGAAATAGCATGATTTCTATAGACCTAGAATCAAAACATACAAAAATCTAATAAAACACTAAGAAAACTGATTTAAACATGGAAACTAATAAAAAAATACATGAACAGCCTAACAAAACTTAATTTAATGCTTGAATATATGAAATAAACACCAATATAATAGGAAAATTAAAAAAATACAGAGAATCCATGGCTAAAATTGATTTACCCTTTGAAAATATGGATTTAGCCCATTTAACGGAAAAATCTCAAATTTCATTGGTTAAGAACGTAGAAAACGTACCTCTAAACGATTCTAACAGATTAAAATCCTGGAAAACATCCTCAAACTGAGTTAGATCATCTTCTTGATTCGTTTTTTGGGTTCTTGGATGAAACCCATGCTTAAATCCATGAAATAGGAGGCGCCCATGGTGGAATCCATGGTAAAACACTAAAAACAAATAATAAAAATTATGAAAAACCATTAAAGAGTCTTACCTTGGGGGTTGCAACTGCTAAGGAGGAAGAAGAGGTGCTGGAGAGGAGAGATAAGCTACAAGAAAATTTAAGAGGGAGAGTAATAGGGGTCGACCCCCCCTTATGTGCTCTATTTATATAAATTTTTAGGTTTTAGTTATAGAGTTTGGAAAATTTCAAACTCTTTACTAATTAGACTTCTTAGGGGGGGGGGGGAGGGGCGATTTTCATGAGAGATTAATATCCTACCCCTACCCCTAACTACCTATTATGAGTCCTAATTAAACCCTAAAATACTCCAAATGTGGCACCACTCCTTGTGGGCCTCATTTGGGTTTTTGAAAACCCTAATTTTTAAAGTTTTAAAATCAAAGTTAAAAACAAAAGTAAAAATGAAAGTTTTAAAAACAAACTTTGACTCACCTAGACATCTAACCTAAGTAGGACACTGACTAACCCAAATCTAACCCTGACTTCTGCAAATGTGACGCCACCCCGAGTGGGCCCCACTTGAATTTTAAAAAAGAATTTTTAAACTTGAAAATAAGAGGGTTTTCAAAAGATATTCAAAAGTAGACTTGAAATTGAAAGTTTTGAAATGACACAGAATTCTGACAGGGTCAGAACTCGTCTAGATATGACACCAACTGAGCGGGCCCCACATCAGAGTTTTGAAAATTTTGAAATAAAGACTGAAAATAGCTTTGAAAAGGGGTTAAAATCAACAACAGAAATTCAAAGATTTTGAAAATATAGTTCTAAGTAGACTAAAACTCCAGACCAGAGTCCTGAACCAATTAGGACTCTGAGATTTTAGAATTTTGAAAACCAAATGATGAAGTTTTTGAAAGATTTTATCAGAACTGGTAAAATAAGTCAGAAAATATAGTCAGAGTTAGAATCCTAACACAATCAGAACTCTGAAATAGAGTCCTGAACCAACTAAAACTCTGCAAAATGACCTAATTCTTTTGAAAAACAAGTTAAGAAAATGAAGATGAAGGTAAAACAAGATTCAGAATAGAGTCCTGATCAGATTAGGACTCTGAGACAAAGTCCTTATCGGACTGAAACTCTAGATTTTGAGTCTTTTCTGAAAAACAAATGAAAGATTTTGCAAAACCAGTGTAAATAGCTACAAGCAGTGAAATCAAGACAGAGTCCTAATCCAACTAGGACTCTAGGAGCAGAGTCTTAATTTGCCTAGGACTCTCAGAATTCTAGATTTTCTGAGAAAATAGATGAGAGGATTTTAAAAAATAAGTAAAAATGAGGTAAATATTGAAGTCAAGTTAGATTCCTGGTTCGATCAAGACTCTAAGGAAGAGTCCTAATTCGATTAGAACTCTGAGAATTTTAGTTTTCTGTAAATAAAATGATGAGATTTTAAAAAGAACTTTTGAAAACCAGTGAAAATGAAGTGAGAAAATGAACTCAAGATAGAGTCATGATTCGATCAGGACTCTTGAATAGAATCCCAGAATTTGGGAACGCTGTGATAAAAGTGTAACAATTTTAAAATTTGGAAAGATAAATGAAGAGATTTTGGAAAGATTCTCTCAAAATTGAAATCAGGGTCAGAGTCCTAATCCAACTGGGACTCTTTGAATAGAGTCTTGGTTCAACTAAAACTCTGAATTTTTTACTTCTTTTTGAAAGATTTGGTTAAAAACAGGCAGAATAGCAATAAAAGATAGAGTCGTAATCCGACTGAAACTCTAGAAAAAGAGTACTGATCCGATTAGAACTCTATAATTTTGGCTAAAATGGAAGATTTTGAAAATCAGATGAGAAGGTTTTCGAAAACAAGTGTAGAATATAAGTAAATGGTAAAATCAGGATAAAGTCCTGATTCGATTAGGATTCTAGGAAAGAGTCATAATTTGGCTGAAACTCTAGGATTTTGGCCAAAGGAAGGATTTTGAAAGGTTTTCTCAAAAACATGAGAAAAAGGTAGAGTTCAGATCTGATTAGGACTCTGAAAAAGAATCTTGATCCCATTAGGACTCTGAGATTTTAACCAAAAAAATAAAGAAATTGAAAGGGGATATGACTACCACTGATTTAAAACCAAAATAGAATTTTGAAAAATGTTTAAAAATATGAAAAGACAGAGTCCTGATCCAACTAGGACTCTGTGATTTTTGAGAAATTTTATAAATGAAAGAATCTAGATGTGACACCACCTAGATGAGTCTTATCTGAGGATTGAAATCAATTGAAATTGAGTTTAAAACAAATCCAGATTATTTTATGAGAAAAACACTTCAAAATATAAGATCCTAGGGGTTGACAAATGGTAGAATGTCGATTTAAAACCTAGGTATTTGAAATTGATTTCGAAAGAAAAGTTTTAAAGCTTGAATATGGATTTAATATTTTGAAAACTAGAGTATTGGATCTCGATAATGAGATGCAATGTAGTGAGATGATATGCCAAATGCATGCAATGATATGCAATGACATATGAAATATAAACATTGGATGAGAGTGAAAATTTTAAGTGTTTACACAGGCCATATCCCCGAAATGAGGAGTGATAAGGTGAGTATAAAAAGCATGCTGTAATTCAATCCTTTCCCAACCCAAAGCAAAAAAACCTTACCTTTCTTGTTAGACCTGTCACTTCCCTACACATGCATAAGGAGGCAAGGCAACTCACTCATCATCTGTTGGTTGAGGGCTCTTAGGGTGTTCTGTATGATTCTGTGGTCTGGGCACAAATTTTTATACATCATATGGCACCTGATTCTAACTCGAATGTTGCAAGTTCAAAATCCTACAGTTAGGATGAATAATAACTTGTGGGTGTCTATTTACCTAACCTAGAGTGGGGTGAGCAATCTCACCACAAAACCCACCCCTCCCTCTGTACTGTAGCTACAGTACAAGTGAGGCAACCTGGGCATGGGATACCATACCACCTAGGTGTACAGGGGTGGGTTTTGTTGTTGTAAACTAACCACAAAGAGACCCAGCTTTTGACAAGATCCACTCTATGCCTAACCCCAGTTTGCCTTTCCAAAAAAAAAAAAACTTTCAGCATAAATGCCTTTGGAACCACAACCACTCATTTTCCTTGTCTTGTGGCCTTTATGGTCTGACATCCAACATCCAGACTCATGCGTATCGGCCTATACGCATCGTATGGCAGAAATTCGATAAGCTTCACCCCTGAATCTGTTATTTTTTAATAAATGTAAATTTTTTTAAAAAAAGTAATTTTAAATATTATTTTAATAATTTTAACACGTACGTGTTACACGCATTAATTTATTATTATTTTTGGGTTGATACAAAATGATTCAATTGAATATCGATACCGGCAGATGAATGGGTGTCCAAAAAAATTCAGAGCCGATACCCATACTGACAACGTCTAAGACAATAGCATGACTGAGAAATCAACAGTAGGGACGAGGCGACCATAAAACACATGGAGATGGTATCTGGTAATACCGTCACAGCACCTTCGGATGCGGTTGATTTCAATATAAACAACATCCAAACCTGTACGGATGATATGCTCATCACTTGGACGAGCCTCACCTTTTGGCTGGATGGCATCTGAATGATTTAAAATGAACCCACGACGAGCTTTATTCTCTGTTTGATGGGTGTCGTTTTCATGATGAACGACATCCAAGGTGCCTCTGACTGTTACAGTCGTGTCTCTTACCTGATCCTCCCTCTAAAAATAGATGCTTTCAACTTGAATGTCGCTCCTCACCCTATTGCTTTCCTTCTTGGATTTAAATCATGATTTTTCATGTTTTAACATTCTCAATTTCATTTTCAAAGTTCATAAATCGATTTTCTCAATGTTTTTGAAATACCTTTGATACTGATTTTTCCGAGATTCTCAAATCTTCTTTAGAAATCGATTTTCTCAAAAAAAAAAAAATTTCCAATCTCAAAAATCGATTTTCTCAAAGTTCTAGTTTTCTTGAGAATCCATTTTTCATTTCAAAAGTCATTTTTCAATGCAATTTCTGATTTTAAATGAAATTCATGATTTTCTCAGAATCATCATTTTTCTCAAGTATTTTCAAGCAAACATCATATTTCTCAGAATGTGCATCTTTTCAAAACTTCATAGCACATGTCTGATTCTCTGTGCATTTTAAGAAAATAGAACATGATTCAGATAATTGAACTTAGTTAAAACACACTATTGATCATTGGTTCAATTACTCCTGGTTAAGGCGTCAGGAACGGTTGAACCTCGTACCGATAGGCGAATCCCATTCTACAGGTTTTTTTTCACAAAATTTCAAAACGAAGACGAGTAATTTTTAAAACCAATTTTCAAAACTTTGATCTAGTTTGACTCGTAGAATCGTTTCTCTCTCTCACAGAGACAAGAAAAAAATTTGCGATAATAACAATCTGTCAGTTGTGAGGCTCAAGACCTGATGGAAGGCGATCCGATGAGTAAGACACAAATTTTTCTGCCATCATATGGCACCTGATACAGACTCTTTAGGAAACGTGCACTGCTGCTACCAACCACACTGGTGAAAAGATCATGTGCAATATGATTGCACAAATATTTGTGCAATAAGCACCTGACCACCCTCCATCTTGGGGACAAGCCTGTTAGTTGTGGGGCTAAGGCCTGAATAATTGCTGAAGTTTTCCTAGGTAGTTTGTGCCTGGTCCGAAGATTGCGCATTAGGGGAAGAAAAATATGATTGTGAAATCATGTTGAATGTTTGAAGATGATTTTGATTAACTAAAAGATGGTCATATAAACAGTTGTTTACTGGCTAAATAAGTTACTCAGATGGTCATTTAGCATTATAAATGATATGAAATGGATCGAGTTGAGAATTCCAATTGGGACTTCCGGGGCATTGTTTGGCCTGGAAAGCAGAGGCTCTTTGATGAAAAACCGTAGTGGCATTGGTACTCGATACATCTGTATTTTTATCAAATATATTTTTTGATTTTTTACTCATCGAAACCGCCCCAGGCGCAGAGACCTAACCATGCTGGCTCAGCTTGCCGTGCTTACGGTTGCTGTCCTGTCAGCATAAAACTTCAAGAGCTTACCCCTCGACCCCTGGGAGTCACCAAGCTTTGGCTTACACAGGTGTAACACCCATGGGATTTGAACCTAGGCTGCTAGAAACCATGAATAGAAGTATCAAATGTTGAAGAGACTCATCTCAGTTATTTGAGAAACTCATTCAGTTTTTAGTATAACCCATTTTTATTATATCATAAATGAATATTAAACTCATCTTTGTGAGCATCTCTGCATACGAACAGTAATGTCATAGAAAAGAAGAAGTTTTCAATGACATACCTATTGTTGGAACTAAGGCTGTCAATGCATCGGGTATGACCTGATTCCAATCCTGATTAGATCTGATTGGGCATGGGTTCGGGCTTAGTGTTTTAGGCCTGGTTAGCCAATCAGATTAGACCTAAATGATTCGATTAGCAGATGAACTCGAGTTTGTTTTATAAATTTTGAAACCAGATATTTTAGGGGGCTAGTTTGTGCTGTCTGAACCATGAATACCAGATTTTGTCCCGCACAAGTCAGGTCCAGCCAGACCCACTGCCAGAAGGTCAAAGTTGGGTTCAGGTCTCCATACTCGCTTCATGGGTCTGGGTTTGACTGGTATTAGCCTAGCTGACAGAACCAAAATATTTTGTGTTTATTTATCCATCCAATCCCTTGCATTCCAGAGGATCCAGATTGACTTAGAGAACCTTGTTTGACTACTAGTCTAGGCCTACCACTGGTTGGATCTGAATCGAGCAAGGCTGAACCCACGCCCGTCTAGCATGTCAGAGATGCTTGTTTGGTTGCACCACTAGGACGTTGAAACCAGATCCATTTTACATATTCCAACCGGATCTGCGCCACATTCTATGTAACTCACGTATTTTCGAAAGACATTGATAATGGACTTGTGTGGATCCATAGTTGATCAGATATGGATCCCAATTTGGATCCACATGCTCCATGTTGGTTGGATTCACCCGAAGGTTTTTAACTGTGAGAATGGATCCTGAACCACCAGATGCTCTCGAAGTCTGGTATGGCTCGATTCCAACCTGAATCAGATGCGATAGAGGACATGCCCGGTTTGATCACGATAAGATGATCCAAGTAGTAAATTGAATTGGATGCACAGGAAGTGAGCTCTGTCACAGTGACACACCAATTAGGGGGCATGTCATGGCTGACACGAGTTGGGCATACGACACACTGACACGACTCTGATGCATATGGACATTTTTTTTCATATAGGAACGGAAAAACCACCCCCAAGGAGGGTAAACCCGGGCACGCCCCTTGACCCTTGACCCCAGGGAGCCGGCTTATGCAAGGGGGATAATGCCCGTGGAATTTTAATATTTTTAGTAAACATGATGGCTAGTAAAGTTGTGCAACAGCAAGCTGAATCGAGCCCGAGCTTGGGCTGTTTGAGCATGGCTAGAAGTTTGCAAACCCACACTCAATCTCAACCGAGCCAAACTTGAGTGAGCTTGCCCAAGCTTGAGCTCAGCTTGGCTAAGCTCATGTCAAACAAGGAAATCACTACTCCAAACATGTTTACGGTTTTTTTTTACTCGATGAAACCGCCCAGGCACAGAGACCGAGCTACGCTGTCTCAGCCTGCCATACTTACGGTCTCTGTCCATGTTGGCATAAAACTCCAAGGGCATACCCCTCAACCCCAGGAGTCACCAAGCTTCAGCTTCCGCTTCCGCAGGAGGGTCACGCCCATGGGATTTGAACCTAGACCGCCTGCCAAAAGGTCTAGGCCCATCCCACTATATATGCCAAACCCCTTTCATCATTTTGTATGTTATATACTAATATACTGAAAACAAGGTTAAATAAGCCTCAATAGGCTTAAACTGGTCTTTGAGCTTAGGTTCGTTTATCTAACCTATGTTTAAGCATAAGCTCGGTTCCTTTTTAAGATGAATAAGCTCGAGCCCTGCTTTAACCTAGCCAAGCTCGACCGACTCAGCACGTTGTGCACCCCTAACCAGAAGCAGTTCTATGTATGGCCCTAGTTCTTTCTTAACCAATGTATTTTTTCTTTTCCTAAATGTGCCTTGCAAAATAAACAAAACTAGGGATATTATCTTGGAAGAAAATTACATCAAACTATTAGTTTCCCATAGCCTCACAATAAGGGAAGGCAGTGGGACCAGGCTCTGCTGATCTAATCCAGATACATTTCGAATTGGGCAGACTTGCCCGTTGTCGGGCAGTTTTGAGATCCAAAAATCCTGGCCCAAGTCCTATCTAGAACTCCCTTCCATATGGATGTGTGTGTAGGGTGGACATTGGGTCGGATAACCAAAGCTAACATGGGCCAGGTTAAGATTGCCTGTGCAGTCCAAATCAAAATTAAACCCGGTCCATGCTATAATTCAGTTTGGGTTCAAGTCAGTCCGGATCGGGTGCAATATGATTGCACAAATATTTGTGCATTAAGCACCTGATTGCCCTCCATCAGGCCTTGGGCCCTACAACTGAATGAACAAATATTTGTGCAATCGTAAAAAAGAATTCAACAATGTCCGGCCCAGCCCAACTTGAGTTGTCTGGGTTCGATAGGGCCCGAGAAAAAACCGATAAGAGCCCATGTTCAGTCCAAACCCAGAAAGGGTTGGGTCAAGTTGTTGGATGCTCAGGCTTGAGGCGGTTGGATTTCCTGGTTACCTGAATATGCTGGCAAATCTTTGCAAGTACGGCTGGGAAACAAGACGAGCAGCTTGCTGAACAGCTCACTGAGCCAAAATTTACAAGCCGAGCTATGAGCCAGCTCATTTAAGTATACAAGCCAAGTATGAACAAGGAGAGCTTGGCTCGTATGAGCTCGTTTTATATATTATTATATTTTATACATATATTCTATATAATACTATATATTATACATATTATGTAGGTTTTATACATGGAAAAAAATCTTCAGAAACAATTTTTTTAAGAGAATGATCCAACTCGTAAAGCTTGGGTCTTTATGAGCTCAGGCTCAGCTTGGCTCATGACAAGTTCACAAGCCAAGCCCGAGCAGGGGTGTACTGTTAATGTGCCGAACCCAAGCAGGGGTGTACCCTTAACGACCTGAGCCCAAACAGGCCAAGCTCGGCTAGTTTGCCAGCCCTACTTGCAAGCAAACACTAGATTGCTGAACGCATCAGCAGACCTTTAAATGGCAACAAGACCAGTAGTCGAGCTAAGAGTTGCCATCGATGGGATACCATTTTGTAAGAGCAGATCCAATACTCGGGCCGAGTAGTTAAAAAAGTACTACTCACACAACATAGAAAATCACTGAACCCGGTAGGGAAAATCTCTACATGCTAATCTGCTCTCCTTTTTTGCTCGTTTGAGGGCACGCTTTTGACACTCAAGAAAAAAAAATGACAAAGAAGAAATAAACATAGAAGTTATATATTTATATAAAAAAAAGAATCACTATATATGAAACCATGAACCGTAGTGATGAACAATGGAGAAACCATGCATGTTCTTGGTCTAAAAAAGCATGCCCCCTTTGACAACCTTATTCCTAACTAAGAGCTTCAATTGTTACTAGAAACAATAGACAGATAAATGAAATAAAATAAACAATAAAAACGAAGGAATGAAAAGGTGAGTGTTCAGTTGCAATTTTGGGGCAATCTGATATAGGGTTAAGTATATCATACATTTGCATTCTTTTTGAGGGTAGCTCCATTGACTCTTATTTCAGTCTATCCATGCATAAAGTAGGGTGATAAAAAATAACACTAAAACCATAGTAAAAAATAACACTAAAACCATAGTATATGTGGTTAAGTTGGCCACAATAGGTAGAACCACATATAATGACATATTTCATTTCTTCTTGTTGAGAAATCTGTGTGTTTGTGTGTATTTTTGCGTGTGTGAATTGTTTCTGTATCATTTTTAAAATTGAAAATACTCATTCATCATAATGTGAAAAAGGGCAAATATTTTTGTCTAAAAAAGGCAAATATTTTGAAATTTGATTATAAAATTTATTATCATAATTTGATAAAATTGAACAGGAGTTAATAATAAATAATAACAAAACTAACTCTTTGTTTGGTAGTTTTTAATAAAATAGAGGTAATATCAAGAAATTTAAAACCTAAGATCTATTTTTGAAATTAAGAGTAAAAGATTAGTTCAAAACTAAATTTTCTCTACAATTAAAACCAAACCAACGTGGGTGTTTTTCTTTTTAAAGAAAATCTGGTGTTTGGTAAACCCCACCAGATATTATTCAAGGTACCAATGGGGTTTTGAACCTGGTCCCAACACAGGGAAACGTGCACTGACAGCTCCTAGTAACCATGCGAGGATGTGAATGTAGGTGTTGTTTGTGTAAGACAAAAGTCCATTTCTTGCAGATGGATTCAATCTCTCCACCTAACTTTACATTTTTATGCATATAATTGCCTTCCCCTCTCTCCCTCATATTCCGTCACCTGAGTTCTGCTACCCTACCCCCATTCCAAAAAAAACCCCATTTTTAACGTGTCTCTCTCTCTACACATAAAACCATAGAAAAACAAAACTCCAGCCGAAATTCATCATTCTCATAAATACCATTGTCAACCCAAATATCTTTCTCCCTTTAACAATGAGAATTATTGAATGAATTGTTTCTATGTATTTATAGGTCTTTCGTGATATGATACCTAAAAGAAAATATGATAGCAGAAAGGGAGCCAAATCTCCATCTTCAAATACTTATTCAGTTGTGATAAAATGTATACTGAAATAAGTTATGTGTGTATACGGTATTACATGTGCGTGTTTATGCTGAATTACAATTAGCCATGAATACAAGTTGATGAGAACTAGCCAGATCATTGTAAAGAAGAAGAGTTATTCGATCATGATTTTTTTATGGACACTTTGTTGATAAGTATTAGGTTTACATGTTTGTTTGTTTATTTATGTATTAGATAGCCATTCATGTTAGGTTTGCATGTTTGTTACATTTGTATGTAGATTTATTTAAATCTAACATGAATATGCCACAAATGTTAATTATATAACATATACAAAGATTCATAAGCAAAATTAAAAAAATACACAAATGAAATATGACAGGAAGAATAAAACTACCAAAGGCTATTTACTTGACCACATATTTCTTGGTGAGTCCCAAAAGTGATAGTTCTCTTAATTTTTTTATCAACTAATAGAAACTAGCTGATTATAATTAATTGTTCACAACAAATGGTTGTCTCTTATGCTTCACGATTATGGGCTCATTCTTTCTTGGAGAACCAACACTTGTTGTATTCTTTTAAAGAATGTGACAAGGTATCTATTAAACAACATTATATACTTACATTTACATTTACACTACATGCGATGTGCGCTTATGACTTTAACTCAATTTATATTATAGATCTTAATTCCTCTCAATTGAAACAATAAACACTAAAATCCGTGAAAGATACTCATTAAAAAAAACATCAGGTTGTACAATTCTACATATCTGGTTGGATCTTCACATGCTTTGATCCACGACTCCCCACAAGTGGCCCCAAAGTTGAAGTTGGACGACTCTTCCTTGCCACAACATGCTTTCAATGCAGTCTCAAATACTGGCAATTCAGCAAGAAGAAAAGTTAAGAAAAAAAATTCAACAATGATAATAATTCATGTTGTTTTAAACAAAATAAAGGAGAGGAAAAACATTAGCATACTACAAACTAGCAACACAATACTAGGCAGAGATGGAGCTTGGATCATTACATGTTTAAATTAGACAGAGTCAAATCACACTTTGGTGACCTTGCTTTGTCAAACCAGTCAAACCAATTAAATGTGTAACACCCCAACAATTTGGAGATGAAATTTTGGATTTTTTTTTGAAATAGCGGAAGTGACGAGTCCAAGTGTCAGACAAATTACAGATAAGACAGAGAAGTACTGAATCATTTCATTCATTAATTGAAAGTGTCAACTACATCTCATAAATGAAAAATACTAATCAACTAATCAGAGTCTGAACAAGAAATACTGAAAAAAGAGATCTCTTGGCCATATCCAAATGCAATGCCACGATGCTCCGATTTACTCACTACCTGAAAAAGATTCAAAGTAGAAGGGTCAGACTGAAAGTGTACTAGGATCGAGGCAACGAGCACTAGAGGGGGGGTGAATAGTGCTTTTAAAAATTGTCTGCGGAATATTGAAGGATTTTGCAATTTGAAAAGCAAACACACAAAGAACACAAGATTTTATCCTGGTTCGGTCTATCCCGACCTACATCCAGTCCTCAAGCAAAACCCGCTTGAGATTTCCACTATCAACCTTGTTAACTACAAGATCACACAGACCAAAACCGGTCACACTTTCAGTAACAACCCTACTGAAAGCAAACAACTCCTTTAAACCAAGGAGTCCTTCTTTTTACAGAAAATAAGTAACAACTTACAATACAACCTATGAGCCTTTCTTTTGAATGCAAATGAAATGCAATTGGCTTTTGAGGTTGTTGAAATACTCTACTCACGAATTCACTATCTCTCAAAGGGATTTGAGTGAAAAACTGATGTGAAAATATCAAGTGAGTGAGAAAACAAATACTTGAATGAATAAGAGTGAAAAGCAAGAAGTAAATGATTCAAATCGATTGAATTCTCGTTTTTTTTAGTGTAAAATGCACTCATATTTATAGTTAAAAAATTTCATACGTTGAGAGTATGAAAGGGTGTCAAAACAGTCCATTTTGAACGATCAAAACGTTTGAAAAATGAAAAGACACGCCTTTTTTGAAGTTTCAGGAAAACGACAAAATTAGTAGATTGGAACATCAGTTAGTCGACTAATAGTTAGTTATTAGTAGACTGACAGTTATCGTCGATCGACTGATCTGTTAATCGAGTCATTTGAAAATCTGAACTTTTGAAACTTAGTCGACTGATAATATCATCAGTAGACTGAAAAACCTTTCAGTCGACTACTACTAAAATCTTCTGAAAAACAAACATTCTGTCCGGTCGACTGATAAAAGCATTAGTCGACTGCTGCTAAATTTTTCAGAAAACACATGTTCTGTTCAGTCGACTGATAAAACCATTAGTCGACTGCTGCTAATTTTCCAGAAAACAGACATTTTGTCCAGTCGACTGATAAAACCTTCGGTCGACTAATTTGACAAAAATGACTTTTTAAAAAATATGGCGCGAAAGGATTAGTCGACTGGTAAGTCTATTGGTCGACTAATAAACACGAAAATTTAAGAAAAGAGTTTTATAAAAAGATTTTCATGAGGGGTTCTTTTAAGAAAGTTTTTCTAAAGACTTTTAGGTAAAATGCAACCTAAATATGCACTCTAAGTAAGGCTCTTACAAGAATCTAAGACTTTTTAATGAATTAAACATTTGCACACTAGTCTTCAAAGATTCTTCATCAAATTCTTCAATTTCTTCATAGCCTTAGCTGAAATGTAGTTGATTCCACTTGCTCATCATCAAAACCTTGTACTTGAAGTATCATGTATGGCTTCATTGTCGTAACAATCTCCCCCCCTTTTGATGATGACAAACTTAATCAAAGATGAAGCATTTAGATGCATAGATAGAGATTTTACTCCCCCTATCAATATGTTGCAAAACATTAAAAGTTAGTACTTTCAAAGCACATATATCACATATTGATTGGTTTGCATTTTCATTCATGATTACTTCATGCATTTATAAATGCATTTATTCAAAGTTTACTTTTTCTCTTAATTTTGCATTTCTCTTGCAAGATCTCTTGCAATTTTAATTTAATGCTATCTTTTATCTTTTTCTCCCCCTTTGTCAGAATAAAAAAGAGTAAGGGCAGAAATAGCATAAGCAAAATAGAGATACAAGTTTAAAATATTACAACCCATAAAGTATCAAAGTTTAGAAAAGACAAAACATAAAGATCAGAAAAGTGAGTTTAGCAAATCCTTGATTGAAGTAATCTCTTTCTGAATCGAAGATAGTTGTTGAGTCACATCTTCACGAAAAGTGTGTTGATGCAGCTCCAAAGCTTCCAGTCTCTGCATAACTTCATCATTGTCTTGACTTGTAGGAAATTTCTTTCTTTTTGCATAAGATGAAGGTGTCGCAGAAGGTGAAGGTTCAAAAATAGATGGTTCAGTAGGATCAGATGGTTCAGTTTGATCAACATTTAAAGGAGACAGATATTTAATTTTCATTCTTTTAAAAATTGTTTGATCAAAGAACTCCTTTTGCTCAATATATTTTTCATTTGTTAAAGGAACTTTGAAATGTCTGAAAATATGAGTTAGAAGACAACCATAAGGAAGAAATGGTTTTTATTTCCACAAATTTGTAAAATACACATTGGCCGTGGCCAAAATAAAAAAAAGTAACAATTTTGTAAATTGAGCCAAAATAATCAAAAGTGAATAAAAAAAGGGATAATGAAGGGTGTCTGCACAGGCATAAAAAAGATGTGAAATACCTGGAAATAATTCTCTTATGTTGTAACGAGAAAACAGATGAAACAGTACATTTCGGCCTGGTAAAATAGGTTGTGCAGAAATTGATCCAAAAGTATCATATAAGAGAGGATTTCAGAGTAATCTGAATGAAAAACCATGTCTTGAAGAAGGTGTAGGAGGAGGAGAACCTAAACCTTTTGCAGATGCAGACTTCGTACAAGGCATGATTAAAAACAGATTTACCAAAAATGTTGGCTTCTAAATGACGTTCGACAAGGGGAAAATGCTGTCCGGCGTTCAGAAACGAAGGAAGATACGGTGGCTGACGGCGAGTGTCAAGGCTGCCACAAGGGAATTCCAGCAATGGCTGAAGATACACCGTCACGACAAGAGTGTTCCGGCGTGTTTTGAAGATGCGCCAGTTACTGCAAGAGGATTTCAGCGTTTTAAGATCACGGCCAGAAGATTCCAGCGTCTCCTTGTCACGACAAGAAAATCCCGGCGAAGATCGAACGACACTCCGAGGGTTTTTCGGAAGAGAGAGAGAGAGAGGAAAGAGACCAAAAAGGGGTTTTCGTTTTAAGGGTTTCGTTCCTTTAAAATAAAAATGAAAAGGTGTGAAAATGAAATGATGCCTATTTTAAAAAAAACGGGTGTTAAAAAAACTCCAAGGGGTATCAGGTCCCTTTATTTAAAATTTTTAAAAAATTTTAGTCTACTAAAACTTTATCGGTCGACTAAGAATGTGCGACTTATTCTAAAAACATCAGTCAACTAGAAATATATCGGTCGACTAATATGGTGCAATACATTCTAAAAATTTTAAAGCATCAGTCGACTAAATTTTTATCGGTCGACTAATATAGTGCGATTTTGAGATTTTGTTCAAAAATTAGCATTTTTATAAATCCAAAAATGAGCAAATACCTAGTTCTCTCCTAATTCTCATAAAATCTTCATTTTTAAGAGGTTTAGTGAAGATATCGGCATGTTGTTCTTTAGTGGAAATAAAATTTAACAAAATATCTCCTTTTAACACATGATCTCTTAAGAAATGATGTCTAACTTCAATATGCTTAGTTCTTGAGTGTTGAACAGGATTTTTTGAAAGATTTATAGCACTAGTGTTATCACAATAAATAGTTGTTGTGGAGTAATTCAAACCAAAATCTTTTAAGGTCTGTTTCATCCATAGTACTTGTGAACACGCTAAACTAACTGCTATATATTTTGCTTCAGTTGTTGAGAGTGACACTGAATTTTGCTTTTTACTAAACCAAGAGACTAAAGAATTTCCTAAAAAATGATAAGTTTCACTAGTACTCTTGCGATCAGATTTACTTCCTGCAAAATCTGCATCACTATATGAAACTAAATCAAAGGAAGATGATTTTGGGTAAAACAAACCAAAATCTGAAGTATCTTTCAAATAATGAAGAATTTATTTTACGGCAGTTAAATGAGATTCCTTTGGATTAGCTTGAAATCTTTCACACATATAAACACTAAACATAATATCAGGTCGACTAGCAGTTAAGTATAATAGAGATCCGATCATACCTCTGTAGATCTTAGTATCTATACTTTTACCATTTTCATCTTTATCAAGAGAAGTAGTTGTACTCATAGGATTCCTTCTTGATTTCGATGAGTCCATCCCAAATCTCTTGAGAAGTTCTTTTGTATACTTAGCCTGATTGATGAAGATTCCTTCTTCATTTTGCTTTATTTGAAGTCCAAGGAAGTAGTTTAATTCACTCATTAAGCTCATTTCAAACTCTTCCTGCATAGCTTTAGCAAATTCTTTACAAAGAGAATCATTAGTAGAACCAAATATTATGTCATCAACATAAATTTGCACAATAAGAATATCTGAATTAAGATTTTTAATAAATAAAGTGGAGTCTATCCGACCAATGAAAAAACCAGATTGTTCTAGAAAATTTCGTAGTCTTTCATACCACGCTCTTGGTGCTTGTTTGAGTCCATACAAAGCTCTTTTCAATTTGTAGACTTTTTCTGGATATTTCTCATTTTCAAAGCCTGGAGGTTGCTCTACATAAACTTCTTCATTGATGTGTCCATTTAAGAATGCACTCTTAACATCAATTTGATATAACTTGAAGTTCATGTAACTAGCAAAAGCAAGTATCATTCGAATCGACTCTAATCGAGCCACTGGTGCATAGGTTTCATCAAAATCTATGCTTTTTTCTTGATTATAGCCTTGTGCTACTAGCCTTGCTTTGATACGAATGACTTCACCATTTTCGTCCAGCTTATTTCGGAAGACCCATCTTGTTCCAATTAGTGGATGATCATTTGGTCTATCAACTAGATCCCAAACATCATTCCTAGTAAATTGGTTAAGTTCTTCAGACATGGCCAAAAGCCAAAATTCATCATCACAAGCCTCATTGATATTCTTTGGTTCTAATTTAGATATGAAAGCAACATTTGCAATATATTTTTCTAATTGCCTTCTAGTTTGGACACCACTCTTTATTTCACCAATAACTTGTTCATGTGGATGATTAGGAACTTCTTTCCAAACTGATTGAAGAGGAATATTTTCTTGAGAAGTACTCTCTATCAAGGGTTCTTCTTGAAGTATTACTTCTTCTCCTTCGCTTAGAGGTATAATCTGCTCACAATTCTCATCAAATGCAACATGTAAAGATTCTTCAATACAAGATGTTCTTTTATTGAAAATATGATAAGCTTTACTTCTAGAAGAATATCCAAGAAATATTGATTCATCTGATTTTGAATCAAACTTATCAAGATTATCTTTGGTATTTAACAAGAAACATTTACTACCAAAAATTTTGAAATATGAGATCTTTGGTATACGATCATAATACAATTCAAAACATGTTTTATGTAAAATTGTTCGAATAAGAACACGGTTGAAAACATAACATGTTGTATTTATTGCTTCAGCCCAAAAGTATTTTGGTAAATTTTTATCTTGAAGCATGGTTCTAGCACATTCTTGCAAAGTTCTATTCTTTCTTTCAACAACTCCATTTTGTGGAGCCGCTCTAAGAAAAGCAAAGTTGTGAGATATACCATGTAAATCACAAAACTTTAGAAAAGATTCATTTTCAAATTCACCACTATGATCACTACGAATTTTAATTATAGATGTAGATTTTTCATTTGTAATTCTTTTACAAAGTTTAGAAAATTCCGAAAAAGCATCATTTTTGCTTTTTAGAAAAATCACTCATGTAAACCGAGAATAATCATCTACTATAACAAAAGCATACTTGCTACCATTCAAACTTTGAATTCTAGATGGTCCAAATAGATCTAAATGTAAAAGTTCAAGAGGATGTTTTGTTGAAACTATATCTTTTGCTTTAAAAGAACTCTTGATTTGTTTACCCCTTTGGCAAGCATCACATAAGTGATCTTTCTTATATGGTATTCTAGGTAGGCCTCTTACAAGATCATTCTTGGATAACTTTGAAATAATTTTAAAGTTAACATGTCCAAGTCTCTTCTGCCATAACCATTGAATTTCATTTGAAAAAATAAGACATTTTTCATTAAAAGTGGGTAATTCATCTAGATATAGTTCATACACATTGTTCCTTCTTTTACCTTTAAAAATGATCTTTTTAGATTGAAAATTAGAAATTAAGCATAATTCATTTTCAAAAGAAACATGAAAACCTTTATCACATAATTGACTAATAGATAATAAATTATGCATTAAACCATCTACTAAAAGAACATTTTCTATCAAGGGAAATTTTGGATTACCAATATTACCAATACCTATTACTTTTCCCTTGTTATTGTCACCAAAGGTGACGGTTCCTCCATCCTTATTTTGAAGGGTGGAAAATAACTCCGGCCTTCCAGTCATATGTTTGGAACAACCGCTGTCCAATATCCATTTGCTCCTTATGTTGTGTACCTACAACAAAAATAGAAGACAGAGCATTTGACCTCTTTTTATTTTCGGGTCCATGAGAGTTAGTCTTAGGAACCCATATCCATTTGGATTTTGGTTTCCTTTGATAATAAATATTCTTTCTATAAAATGATTTAGCATTTCTAGAATAATCATGTCTAGGATTATAAGCATTATAAGTTTCATGATTAGATGCGTTTCTATTAGAACTAGAAAGTTTAGTTCTATAAACAAATGGTTGAGAATAATGTCTTTGATTTTTCACCACATAGTTTGGTCTATTTTGAGTATCAAAGAAGCTATATCCCAATCCAGTTTTATTAACCGAGCATCTTTGAGAACCAAGAAGTTTTTCTAGATTCTCTTGACCATTTGTGAATTTGGTCACTATGGAAAGAAGATCATTTGATTTTTCTTTTAGACTAGATATTTCTTTTTGTAAGAGATTGGTTCTAACTCTAATTTCTTTTATCTCAAATGCTTGGAAAGAGTTTTCCTTCTTGAGATCTTCTATCTCTTGAAGTAACACTTTATTTTGAGAGTCAAGAGTTAAATTTTCAGTTTTTAACTCTTTATTTTTAGAACTTAGACTCTTAAATTTAGCATATAAATCATTGAATGCTTCTAACAAGTCATCATAGTCAAATTGACTTACCGAATCTTCTTGTGCTACAAAACACATGTTAGCAACTTCTTCATTTGATTTTTCATCGAAAGAGGAGTCACTATCATCCCAACATGCTTAAAATGCCTTTTTCTTCTTGAATTGATCCTTGGGCTTGATTTTGAGAAGAGGACAATCTTTCTTGATATGTCTTGCCTTTTTGCAGTTAAAGCACTTGACTTCATTGGGATTGGAGGAATATGCTTTCTTTACCTTTCTTTAAAATCTTCCCTTTTTGATGAATCTTCTGAATTGCCTTGTGATGAGGGCAATATCTTCATCTTCATCTTCTTCTGAATTTTCTGAGTCAGAAGTAGCCTTAAAAGCAAGAGATTTCTTTTTGGGCTCTTCTTCTTGTCTGTCTTGAAGTTGAACTTCATATGCCATAAGGTTACCAACCAAATCTTCAAGAGTGAGAATGTTAAGATCATTTGCTTCTTCAATAGCAGTGGTTTTTCTCTCCCATTCAGGAGTTAAACACCTTAGAATCTTTCTGACTAAATTCACTTGTGAATATTCTTTTCCAAGGGATTTCAAAGTGTTAGTTATATCGGTCATTCTAGTTACCATGTCCGATATAGATTCATTTTGCTTCATTTTGAACAATTCAAATTTATGAACTAGAGAAGCAATTTTAGATTCCTTTACCTTTGACGTACCTTCGTGAGTCACGAGAAGAGT
Organism: Nuphar pumila; assembly: GCF_984573655.1. Taxonomy (NCBI): domain Eukaryota; kingdom Viridiplantae; phylum Streptophyta; class Magnoliopsida; order Nymphaeales; family Nymphaeaceae; genus Nuphar; species Nuphar pumila. The sequence goes on along the minus strand of NC_143252.1, from coordinate 104,900,877 downwards.
ATGCCAGATTTCATTTGCTGTAGAGCATTGGGAGATGTGATTGAACTCTACCTGGTCAACGACACAATATAATGCATTCATTGCCTTGGCATTAAGTGAAACAGTCTTCTTTTCTTTATCGGTCCATTGGCTGAAATCAGTTGATGGAGTTTAGTACTTATCTGAAACAACTCTCCAAATATCGAGATTCATGGATTGTAAGAATATTGTCATTCTCACTTTCCAGTATCCATAGTTTGTTCCATCAAAGAGAGGAGGACGAACAAAGGAGCATACTTCTTTGTGCTGAGATGTTGTAGTTGCCATGCTAGATGATGATCAAATCAGAATAATAGCAAACCTGCTCTGATACCAAATGAAAGTGTACTAGGATCGAGGCAACAAGCAGTAGAGGGGGAGTGAATAGTGCATTTAAAAATTGTCTGCAGAATATTGAAGGATTTTGCAATTTGAAAAGCAAACACACAAAGAACACAAGATTTTATCCTGGTTCGGTCTATCCCGACCTATATCCAGTCCCCAAGTAAAACCCGCTTGAGATTTCCACTATCAACCTTGTTAACTACAAGATCACACAGACCAAAACCGGTCACACTTTCAGTAACAACCCTACTGAAAGCAAACAACTCCTTTAAACCAAGGTGTCCTTTTTACAGAAAATAAGTAACAACTTACAATACAATCTATGAGCCTTTCTTTTGAATGCAAATGATATGCAATTGGCTTTTGAGGTTGTTGAAATACTCTACTCACGAATTCATTATCTTTCAAAGGGATTTGAGTGAAAAACTGAAGTGAAAATATCAAGTGAGTGAGAAAACAAATACTTGAATGAATAGAAGTGAAAAGCAAGAAGTAAATGATTCAAATTGATTGAATTCTTGTTTTTTTTAGTGTAAAATGCACTCATATTTATAGTTAAAAAATTTCATACGTTGAGAGTATGAAAGGGTGTCAAAACAGTCCATTTTGAACGATCAAAACGTTTGAAAAATGAAAAGACACGCCTTTTTTGAAGTTTCTGGAAAACGACAAAATTAGTCGACTGAAACATCAGTTAGTCGACTAATAGTTAGTTATTAGTAGACTGACAGTTATCGTCGGTCGACTAATCTGTTAATCGAGCCGTTTGAAAATATGAACTTTTGAAACTTAGTCGACTGATAATATCATTAGTAGACTGAAAAACCTTTCAGTCGACTACTGCTAAAATCTTCTGAAAAACATTCTGTCCGGTCAACTGATAAAAGCATTAGTCGATTGCTGCTAAATTTTTCAGAAAACACATGTTCTGTTCAGTCGACTGATAAAGCCATTAGTCGACTGCTACTAATTTTCCAGAAAACAAACATTTTGTCCAGTCGACTGATAAAACCTTCGGTCGACTAATTTGACAAAAATGACTTTTTAGAAAATATGACGCAAAAGAATTAGTCGACTGGTAAGTCTATTGGTCGACTAATAAACACGAAAATTTAAGAAAAGAGTTTTATAAAAAGATTTTCATGAGGGGTTCTTTTAGAAAAGTTTTTCTAAAGACTTTTAGGTAAAATGCAACCTAAATATGCACTCTAAGTAAGGCTCTTACACGAATCTAAGACTTTTTAATGAATTAAACATTTGTACACTAGTCTTCAAAGATTCTTCATCAAATTCTTCAATTTCTTCATAGCCTTAGCTGAAATGCAGTTGATTCCACTTGCTCATCATCAAAACCTTGTACTTGAAGTATCATGTATGACTTCATTGTCGTAACAGAGACTTCTTTGTCTGCGTAAGAAGTATTATATTCATATGTTGTGCTGAGTGCCCCATGTACAAATATGTGCAACAATTTAAATTCTGACTATCATGCAGTTTAGAAAAATTCTTCAAAAATTTAGGCATGCTTTCTAGGTCACTATAAAAGAAGGAAACAATGTGATATCTAAGTTCATTCACGTAGGCATGATTTTGTTTCTATCATTTCTACAGTTCTGAACTACTATTTATAACCTTTACACAGTGATTATTACTAGAACAATTCAACACTCTTTATGTTTATCTTACTGTTACCAGTACACACAAACATTTGACATCATATCAGACCTAAATCATATGGGAGTCTGTTATTTAGTAACCCATATGACTAGTCGTACAAATATCCAAAAGGGGACGATCCGTGACCGAGAAAAAACTCCCCAGTGGCTAGAAAATAGAATTAGGATACACCCTTGACACTTCTGCAGAAGACTCAGATCTACCACTTAGAACACATTGATAGTCCTGGCCCCCTAACTCCGTGGAGTGGGAACCGGGTGAGACACCTAGTTCTCACAAAACTCGAATGTCCATGGATCTTGTACCACCTACCCTCTCCAAGGTAGACCATGGGTCCGGTAACATACACCATCTTTCAGGTGTACCCAGAGCCCAGAGAATCTAGTAATCATACACCATCTTCCAGGTGTACCCAGAATCTTGAAGGCGTTATATTTATGTTTAATTTAACCTTTTCTTTATAACCATGTGAGAGTCATCGCACCACGAGGGGTCCGATAACATACACCATCTTTTAGGTGTACCGAGAGCCTTACAACTATATGGATTTTCATACAGTTTTACTCTTTGTTTAATTTCCTGTGAGAGCCATCGCACCACAAAGGATTTTCAAAATCCCAAACCCGTCTCAAGGTTCACATACATTGTATGCAGTTTAGAGACAGGGTGCCATGAACACCACCAAGGAGCGATATTTCACAGGACTCGGCTTGACCCTGGAGCCACAATCAATATTTAAACTTTAGCTAGGGTGCACACATCTGCAACCCACGAGCTATGCCAGCCTTGTGGCTTAATTCACCTGTTATATATATATATTCCTTTCTTGCGTATCTTCATTTAGAATCATAGCGACTTATCGCACCATGATGACTTCCTGAGTCCTTTCGCAACACGACCACTTTGTTACCTATATTGAGTCAGACCAACAATGTAGTACTCAACTTGCCACCAGAGGCTTGACAAGTAGAGTCAGGCTCACGGGTCCTGCCTGCCACACCCGTGTGAGCAGAGACCTGGTAGTTCCCCCCCAAAAAAGGGTTTTTCCCATCGCTACTAAACCCTAGATAGTGGTGTACGGTCACCATTGGGTCCCACATGACACAACACCCCTATGGTTAAAACCGCTTGCCACCCATAGTGGTCCAAAACATCATCGCAACAGGTTCAATCCCTGCGTCATAATGCCTCGGATTTCTGCCTGGAAATCATGTAAGGTAATGGCGAGGGTCCCACTGACCTCGGACCTCCCTACTCCTGCAGCCACCCAAGGCGGTGACCCACGGTCTGCTTCAGCTGACCACCAGGCATCGGTAGCAGGCCTACAACTTCATACCCTCGGCTGATAGAAGCCACATCCACTAGACCACTTATCTAATCTGGTGTGACAGTTGTAGCCTAGTTACGTCTGGAACCAATTCAGGCTCCCAACCAAGCGTTGGGTGCCCGCAACCAAGCATTGGGTGCCCCCAATGCCAGCAAAGCCGGTCTGGCCCAAACAAGGTAAGGCGAATACAACATTCGAAGTGTATAAACAATAAAATTGGACCCATAGTTTTCTACTGCTAAGCATAAAACCTCAATCCAGTGTGATATGAATCTGGGTTGGTTGTGGTTTAGCAAGTGTAAAGATTCTGGTTAGACCAGAATCATGTTTATCTACTACCAGCCATTTTCACCTGTCTATGCAGATGCCTTATGAAGACATTTGGGGTCAGTACTGATTTTGATCCAGAAAAAAAATGTTGAGTTGCGAATGAATTCACTGTTCTTTGACATTGCAATACAACAATCATCTTATTTAAACCATGTTCAACCGAATAGTGGGAATAACTATTTCTACCACTACATAATTGTTTTGATTATTTAGCATGAAGGTAATTGTTATCATCGCAAATTTTTTACTTTTTGCGAGTCAAACTGACCTTTGAAAAAGATTTTGAAAATAACTCGCCTCCGTTTTAAAATGCGGGATAATTTCGAAGAATGGGACTCGCCTGTCGGTACGAGGTTCAATCGTTCCTGGCGCCTTTACCAGGGGTAATTGAATCAAGGATCAATTATGTTCTTAGCTTTGCTCAACTTGTCTAAATCATGTTCTATTTCCTAAATGCACAAAGAATCAGTCATGTGCTATGAATTTCTGAAAATCCAAGTTTGAAAACATGATGTTTGATTTGAAATCAAAAATACTTGGAAAATTCTTGGAAAATAAACTCTTTGAAAATCATGAATCATGATTGAGATACTGTATTTGAGAAAGTGAAAATCAATTTCTGAAGAAATATAAGGATTTTGTGAAAATCGATTTTGAGAAATGTGAAATAACTTTGGAAAACTTGATTTCTTTGAATTCAAACTTTGAAATTGAAAATATAACTTAGAAAAATCGAATTTGGAACTTGGGAAATACTTGAAATATCATTGGCAAATCCATATTTTGAGAAAATCGATTTTTGAATAAGACTTAGGAAATTTTTGAGAAAACTGATTTTTTTTTTAATTAAAATTGAAATTTGCAAATGCATGAATTGAATGAATATGGATTTGAAATACTTGATTTTGAGGAATTGAGGAAATCCTTTTTGTATTTTTGAGAAATGCAGTGCATTTTGAAGTTAGCCTAAGAGTGTAGGCTGAATGTGGCTAATACGAAGATTATAAATCTGGGTCTCATTCGTATTCTGACTATGGCCATAAATACAAATTCCACCAAGTTTGTCAACTCCATAAGAGCTAGTGCATGTGTCATTCGTGTAGACCATGGTGAATTTGAAATATATGCATGAATAATACATTCATCAGACATTTAATATTTGCAGAATTAAACTATATGCAATGCAATCCTAGTCTAAGCTGAAATTTAAATTCTTATTCCAAATTTAATTTAATTTACATCACTATTGAATTTAAATGACTGAAAATAAAGTCTTCAATGTCCCTGCAAAACTAGAAAAAACTGGTTAATGAAAATATGTTGGCTTTTCTAGGTTTATCCAGTAATATCTAGAAATTACTGGATTTTGCTAGATATAAGCCATTTTCCATGATTCTCTGATATAAACTTATTAAAATATGAAATAAAATTGAATAAATATGAAAATGAAATTTGAAATTTCGAAATTGAGGTCAAAATGACCAAAATACCCCTGATAGCAAGACTATGACCTTGAAATCAGGGTTTTCAGAAAGATATTTTATAAAATGCAAGTTTTGAAATTCAAATGAAGATAAATCAAACTAAATATAATGTGACATGATTAAAAATATGAAAATTAGGGTTTAGAATTTCGAAATTAAGGTCAAATGACCAAATTGCCCCCGATAGCAAGACTATGACCTTGAAATCAAGGTTTTTTGAAATAGATTTTGATAAAAACTTGGGATTTATGATTCAAATAAACACAAAATCAAACATGAAACACCTAATATGATTCTAAACATGAAAAAACCCTAAAAACACACACTTATGCACAAAAAATCAAGAAATATCACAAAAAATGTGATTTTGGCAGTGTTTCGGGATCCTGCGGGTGCCCAGTTTTGCAATTTGACTAATTCAGGCATCAAACAGATTCCAAATTTCATAAAAATTGGTACCTGAACTTGTTATGTCTCTGAAGTCAGATTGAAATCATAAAAATAATTTTTTGACATTATTTTAATCTGAAAATTGCATTAACAACATAAAATAAGCTATTTTTAACCTAGGTCACCAACCAGTTTCAGAGTTAGACCTGAATCAGGGGTCAATCCTCCATGAAAACTTATGAATTTTTACAGAGATAAACTAGAAAGAAAAATAGATATTTCCCAATTTACAAATCGGAAAAAGCATCTCCGGTTAGGGAGAAATTCTTCCAGCAATCTGAACTAAAATCTAACAAACCTAACAGGGGTTAAAACAGATACTTCAGATTAAAAATACAGACATAAATAGCAAACTTAATCAAACAATTTTGAAATTTTAAAAGTAAACAGTAGATAGAAAAATAATAATAAACAGTAGATAGAAAAATAATAATACTCACTTTTTACAGATCATGAATCGGATCTGTGGTTTGGGATCTATGAATAACACAAGTCTGATTAGGGTTTTGGTAAACCCTAACGCATTTTAAATTTAAAATCACACTTTCTGTCAGAGAAAAAATAATAAACAGATATCAAAAAATCTCAAAAATTCACAGTAAATAGATCTAATCACTATGAATCCATGGCACTTTACAGATCTCAAATCGGATATAAGATGAGAAAAATATCATAACAGCAAGTTATCCTTTGGATTTTAGCAACGATTTTAAAGTTTTAAAAACCTGATTTGATGTCCGATTTTTCTGATAGGGTTCATGAATTCCAAAAACTCTGATTTTTTTACAGTAGTTTATTTACACATCCATGTATCACATATAAAAAAACCAGACATTAACAGTGAATATTTCAATCCTAAACAGCATGCTCTTTTCTGTTCTAAACTTAAAACACACAGAAATTTGATAAAACCTAATAAAGCATGCATTAATCAATGAAAACAATAAAGAAAATACTTAAACAGTAAAATAAAATTGATTTCTATGCTGGAGAACGTGTATAAACATGAATAAGCAAAGAAATAAATAAAATACAAGGAATCCATGGCTTAAATTTGATTTTATCTTTAAAAGCATGGATTTAACCCATTAAAAGGGCAAATCACATGTTTTATTGGTTAATAATATAAAAAATAATGTAATACACGATTCTAATGGATTAGAATCATGAAAAACAGCATGGAACAAAGTTAGATCATCTTCTTGAATTGATTTTGGGGTTCTTGGATGAAATCCATGGTTAAATCTATGAACACAAGAGTTTCCATGGTGAAATCTATTGAAAAATCATAAAAAACTAATAAAATAATATTAAATAACTCACCTTGGGGCTGCAGCTGCAATGGACGAAGGTGGAGGTGCTGGAGAGGAGAGAGAAGTCACGAAAATTTGAGAGAAAAAGAGCTCTCTTTGACCCCCTTTAGGTCCCCTATTTATAGATTTTTTTTTTTGGATTTGTTTAGGAAGAGTTTTGATTTTTTTGGACTCTTTTTAATTGTTTTTGATAAACCACATGGGGAGGACGATTTTTTAGAGAATTCTAACCTAAATCTAAATAGACTCTAATTAATCCCTAATTAAATCCTAGAAAGTCCAAATGTGGCACCACCTAGTATGGACCCACATTTGGTTTTTAAAACTTGAATTTAAAACCTTTAAAAACCAATGGTTTAAAACTTAAATAAAATGGATTTTTAAAATTGATTTTGACTCTTGACCTTCCTAATTAAGCCCCTAACTAACCTAAGACTACTAATTAGACCTCTAACTGACCTAAAAACCCCAAATGTGGTGCCATTTGGGTTTTTCAAAAACCTAATTTTTTTTTAAAACTTTAAAATCAAAGTTAGAAACTAGAGTGAACATAGGTGTTTTTAAAATTAAATTTTGAAAAACCTAGACATCTAACCTAAGTAGGACCTAGTCTAATCCTGACTTTTACAAATGTGGCACCACCTTGAGTGGGCCCCACTTGAATTTTCAAAAACAATTTTAAAGCTTGAAATTGAGAGAATTTTCAAAAGAGATTCAAAAGTAGACTTGAAATTAAAAGTTTTGAAATGGCATAGAGTACCAACTAAATCAGAACTCCTCTGGATATGGCTCCAACTGAGTGGACCCCACATCAGAGTTTTGAAAATTTGAAATAAATATTGAAAATGGCTTTGAAAAGGGATTAAAATCAATAGTTGAAATTCAAAGTTTTGAAAGTAGAGTCTCAAGCGAACTGGAACTCCAGGTTAGAGTCCTGGATCTTGAGGACTCTGTGATTTTGGTTTTTAAAAGCCAAATGAAGGAGTTTTTGAAAAGATTTAATCGAAAATGGTAAAACAAGTCAGAAAATACAGTCAGGGTTAGACTCCTAACTCAACCAGAACTCTCAAATAGAGTCCTGAATTAACTGGACTCTACAAAATGACCTAATTTTTGAAAAACAAATGAAAATAGAAGTAAAAACAGACTCTAGAACAAACTCCTGACTGGATTAGGACTCTGGGACAGAGTCCTAATCAGACTGAAACTCTAGATTTTTTTGGTATTTTCTGAAAAACAGTTGAAAGAACTTGTGAAAACAGCGAAAACAATAATAAATATTAGAATAAAACAGAGTTCTGATTTAACTGAGACTCTAGGGACAAAGTCCTAATTGAACTAGGACTCTCAGATTTTTGGATTTTTTGAGAAAACAAATGAGAGAATTTTGAAAAACAGTTAAAAATAGGATAAAATTGAAGTTTTGGTTCAGAGTCCTAATCTGATTAGGACTCTGAGAAAGTGTTCTGATTCGATCAGAAATCTAAGAATTTTAGTTTTCTGATAAGCAAATGATGAAATTTGGGTAAAGATTTTGAAAACCAGTGAAAATGAAGTATAAAAATCAATTTTGGATAGATTCCTACTTCGATCGGGACTCTTGATCAGGACTCTCAGATAAAACCTCTGAATTTTGAAATTCTTTGATAAAAGTGTAATAGTTTTGGTAGATTGAAATATTTCTGAAAGATTCTCTCAAAATTGAAATCAGGATCAGAGTCCTGATCCAACTAGGACTCTCTGAACAAAGTCCTGTTTTGACTAAAAATCTGAGTTTCTGATTCATTTTTTAAGATTTTGAAAGATTTGATTGAAAATGGATAAAATAGCTGTAAAAGATTAGAGTCCCAATCCAATTGAAACTCTGAAGAAGAGTCCTGATCCGACTGGACTCTTGAAGAAGAGTCCTGATCCAACTAGGACTCTAAAATTTTGGCCAAAACAGAAGATTTTAAAAGATTTTCTCCAAAAACAGCTAAAAAGGTAGTGAAAAGTAGAGTTCTGATCCGACTGGACTCTGAAAAAAGAGTCCTGATCCAACTAGGACTCTAAGATTTTGGCCAAAATAAAGGAAATGGACAAGGGATAGGACCATAACTGGTTTAAAATCAGAATGATGTTTTAAAAAGGTTCAAAAAGATTCAAACTGATGAAAATACAGAGTCCTGATCCAACTAGGACTCTAAAATTTTTAAGATTTTTGATAAATGAAAGAATCCAGAAGAGACACCACCTAAATGGGCCTCATCTCAGAATTGAAATCAATTGAAATTGAGTTTGAAATGAATTCAGATTGTTTTCTGAGAAAATATTTCAAAATATAAAGTCATGGGGTTGGAAAATGACAGAATGTTGAGAAAAAACCTAGGTTTTGAAATTGATTTCGAAAGAAAAAGTTTTAAAACTCAAATCTGGATTAAATATTTTGAAAACAGGAGTGCTGGATCTCGAAAATGAGATGTAATGACATGCAATGCAATGAAATGATATGCTGAATTCATGCAATGAGAAGCAATGACACATGAAATGGATGAATACTGAATGAGGAGAAAAATTTGGGGTGTTTACAGATGCCCCTCTTTGCTGCTAAGCCGGTTAGAGGCCGAGCTTAGTGGCAAAGAAAAACACACCAAATTCAGACTATAAAAATGCCCCAGTTAGATAAATTTGACTGGGTATGAAAAAATTAGTTCAAATGATGGTGGTAGATATAGCATAAAGAATAAAAAAGAAGATTCACCTCATCGAAATGAGGCTCAGGCTTAGCCCTTAACCTGGATGGGACGACAAATGAAATACCTCATCAGAATGAGGCTCAGGTTTTACCCCTTGACCTGATCGGGGACGATACCTCATGGAAAAACGAGGTTCAGGCTTAACCTTTAACCTGAAAGGGGACGATACCTCATGGAAACACGAGGTTCAGGCTTAACCCTTAACCTGAAAGGGGATGATACCTCGTGGAAAAATGTGGTTCAGGCTTAACCCTTAACCTGAAAGGGGACGATACCTCGTGGAAAAACAAGGTTCAGGCTTGACCCTTAACCTGAAAGGGGATGATACCTCATGTAAAAACGAGGTTTAGGCTTGACCCTTAACCTGAAAGGGGACGATACCTCGTGGAAAAACGAGGCTCAGGCTTAACCCTTAACCTAAAAGGGGATTATACCTCATGGAAAAACGAGGCTCAGGCTTATCCCTTAACCTGAAAGGGGACGATACCTCGTGGAAAAACGAGGCTCAGGCTTGACCCTTAACCTGAAAGGGGACGATACCTCATGGAAAAACGAGGTTCAGGCTTAACCCTCAACCTGAAAGGGAACGATAAACGGAATCCTCAAATGAAGAAACCATGATGAGACCTTCGAATTTTGCACAACAAATCCGAGAGGGGTTTGCAAAAGGAAGAAAGGGGGTTTCCCTAAAGCTTGAAAATGAATTGATCTTGGGCGTCTCATTGGTGAGACTGTATGGCTTTTAAGACAGATGACCTTTTGCAGAAAAATTCAGGTTTAACCCTTACCCTGAACGGGGACTGTCTATGGTGGGACAGTGGGGAACACAGGGAAGTGTGCTAATCTGAGAGCCCAGTCGCTCAAATTAAAACCAGAAGGGAAGGATCTTGGATGACTCCCATCATCCGATTCTAAAAGGGATAACAACAACGCTTGGATATATCAAAATAGACATCAAGCTCTCACTTCATGTCGGGATAACTTGAAAAGATTGCCAATAAGATAAAAATTGTGGTTAATTCAAGAATGATAAGCATATATATGAAAAATATTCCCTCTTGTCTACTTGAAGTATTACCTCCGACTGGGCTTAACTCCGTAGAATCAAGATTCGAATTCAAATATCATTGCCTTTGACTTTCTCTCAAGGAAGCTATCAATTTCCTTGATATGGGCGGAAAAGAATATATTCTTGATATTGCTAGAGCTATTGGTGAAAGGATATTGATAAAGGAATTTCACAAAATTAAAGAAGATTCTTGATAGATTCGACAATCTAATATCCTGGGATTCTTTTCTCATGATGATCTTTCTGCACTCTCTTTTTGACAGAATTGGAGCTCTCTTGAATTTTTCGGGAATTACATCATCCTTCATTTTAAAGATGTCCTGACTTTTCTCTCTTTTTGGGAAGGGTACGTCACAAACTCCTTCATCTCAGAGATGTTCCGATCATTCTTTTCTCTCAAGGATTATCTTGACGATTATTGGCTCATTGGTTGGGAATCTCTTGATGATAGCAGAAATTAAATATCTTTTAGGGTTTGTCGGTAGGTCCATCACACTCGCCTTCATCTCGATGGTGATCTGGGCTTTTCCTAGAAGGATCCGTCACAAACTCCGTCATCTTGGAGATGATCCAAATCTTCTTTGGCCCCGGGGGTCGACTCGCATAATTCGTCTTCATCTTGACGACAATTGAGAGATCCCTTTTGTAGATAGTTAATTACAGCTTAGGTGATTGAGGAGATATGAAGGTTGAGTGGATTTTTCCATATCACCCAGGATATTTCGACTGCTTTATTTTTCCAAGAATGATCTTTAAAAATATGTCATTGACTGCGATCAATATCAATCACTTCTGGCTTTGTAACAACATTGAATTTTCTTTGCTGGCCATATCGCGAATTTATTCTTCATCCTCTTGGTTGGCCAATAGAAAGATTTTGAACATTGAATCCTTTTTCGCGAAAGCTTTGTCCTTTCGGAAGTAATATTGAAGGTATTTCGAGGTACAATTTTATGCAATAAAGATTTTGAGATCAACAACTATCTTTCATGACAAATTGGCAAAATATTTTTGGAATCCTTGGTGAAAGAAATCACTTGACATCTAAATGACACATCCGTGGCTAGATTCTCCTCTCCTTTCCCCAAAGGAGAGACTCAGGCTTGACCCTTACTTGAACGGGTAATAAAAAGATACTCCTCTCTTCCCTGAAGAGGAGGCGTTTTCATAACGAACTTTCGAAGAGAAATTAAGCTTTCGTCAAAACTCCCTATTTCTAGGCTTCTCTTATAGAAAGGGGGCCACTAACAAAGATTTGAAGGATATCATAGAGGAGCGAGTCCATCACACTCTCCCTGGGAAAAGGGTCCTCGATGACGGGGGTGGCCTAACAAAAGACATTTAAGATTACAAGGAGGACGAGCTTCCGTCGAAACTCTCCCTGGAAAAAGGGTTCCTTGCGTGACAATAAAGATTATTTTGCAAACTGTTCGTGAAGCACGAGTCCCTTCAAACTCTCCCTAGAAAAAGGGGTTCAACGAACGAACAATAAAGACATGCAAAAAGAAACGAGCTCCCTCGAACTCTCCCTGGAAAAAGGGTCCCTCGCAAGAGACGTACTTGACGATTGATTTTGATAGATTTTGATAACTGAAAGAACTGCTTGATAACACGAATGACTAGAGGTCTGACAAAATCGGCAACCCGAATGTCAGATTAACAGAATGGAATGACCCAAGGGTCTGATACAAATTGTTTGGTTCGTAGGTTTGAAGATTAACATTGAGTCTGAACCCCAATATGAGATTTATGTTGCGACCAGTATGAAGACCAAATTTTAATAAAATACCAGTACGAGTACTGAATTTTAAAGGATTACCAGTACGAGCACTGGATTTTGGAAGATTACCAGTCCAAGCACTGGATTTTGGAAGATTACCAGTACGATCACTGGATTTTAAAAAGGTTATCAGTACGAGCACTGAATTTTACAAAGGTTACCAGTACGAGCACTAGGTTTTAAAAGATTGCCAGTACGAACACTGGGTTTTAAAAGATTACCAGTACGAGCACTGGGTTTTAAAAGGTTACCAGTACAAGCACTGGATTTTCAAAAAAGTCACCAGTACGGGCACTGGTTTTAAAAGATTACCAGTACAAGCACTGGATTTTGAAAGGTTACCAGCACGAGCACTGGGTTTTGAAAGATTGCCAGTACGAGCACTGGATTTTTAAAAAGGTTATCAGTACGAGCACTGAATTTTAAAAGACTACTAGTACGAGCACTGGATTTTAAAAGGTTACCAGTACGAGCACTGGATTTTGAAAGATCACCAGTATGAGCACTGGATTTTAAAAGACTACCAGTACGAGCACCGACTTTTGAAAGATTACCAGTACGAGCACTGGATTTGGAGAGATTATCAATACATATACAAGATTTGGTAAAGCAATCAAGACGATGTTGGATTTCATAAAAGGACCAATTTGAAAATTAGATTTAACCGGACCGATGGAAAACTGGGTTCGGTCGGAAGCTTTGAATCAGAATTCAAATCTTCAAGGAAAGACTAGATGAATTGGATTTTGAAGGAGATTTAGAGTCGGAACTCGGATCTTCTAGACCAATTGCCAAATTTGCAGGAAAGTTTGAGTAGAAGTTTGAACTTTTAAAGGAAAGCTAAGCGAATTGGATTTGAAAGAAAATTTGAGTCGAAACTCTGATTTTCTAGACCAATTCTGAATTGGATTTGGAAGAAAATTCGAGTCAGAACTCGGATCTTCTAGACCAATTCAAGACATTCGAAGGAAAGAAAATTAGATGAATTGGATTTGGAAGAAAATTTGAGTCGGAACCCAGATTTTCTAGACCAATTCTGAATTGGATTTGGAAGAAGATTCAAGTCAGAACTCGGATCTTCTAGACCAATTCAAGACATTCAAAGGAAATTAGACCCATATAATTTGGGTTTGGAAACGTTGACTAGGAAGAAAACAAAATCAAATTTAAGAGTTTCAACTCGTAACACAGGATTTAGAAAAGTACCAGCACGAGCACCGGATTTTGGAAGAGTACCAGTACGAGCACTGGATTTTCTTAAAAAGTCTGACCAGTGAATACCGAATTTAGAGGGTTACCAGCACGAGCACTGGGTTTTTAAAAGATTACCAGTACAAGCACTGGGTTTTAAAGATTATCAACTGACGATGACTTGAACGCCTTGCCGAGGTCTTAGGATTTATCCCTTATTCTGAATGGGTGACTCAATGCAAATTGATGCAGATGAATGCGAATGAATGCATGCAAATGCAAATGAATGTAAATGGGTGCATATGCGTGCAAAATGAGAGATTTGTTTGATCCTGCCTGCACACAGGTTGTTTTGAATAAAAGACAACTTTATAACAAGAATGCCCCAGTATATTCTGGGGAAGAGAGATATTTCGATAAAAGAATAATTGATCATTTATTGAAGAGGATTTTTGAAGAATACAAAAGATAGAATAGAGATTTTCTAGGTATAAAATTTCTTCAAATGTCGAGCATTAATGGGGTCGGATAGTTCTACCCCGTCTGCATTAATCAGACAATATGAATTACGAGGCAACACTTCTTTCACCACGTAGGGACCTTCCCAGTTTGGTGACCATTTGCCACGTGAACGATGCTTGAGATGAGCCGTTGATCTAAGGACCAAGTCATTAACTTGGAATCTCCTTTCGATGACTGACTTGGCATATTGCCTTGCTATCCTCTGACGATAAGACTGAGCATGCTCTGCTGCTTTGAGTCTTTACTCATCGAGTAAATCCAACTGTACCAATCTCTGTTGCTGATACTGATCGAGTGGTAGCTCTAAAAGAGATGCGAACTTAAGGGCGAGCTTCTGAACATGAAGAGATAACACCACCTTAGTCCCATAAACAAGTTCTGAAGGAGTCACATTGGTTGGGGTTCGAATGGTAGTTCGATATGCCCAAAGTGCATCATGGATTTTCTCGTGCCAATCACGACCCGTCTCAACGGTTCTTTCCAAGATGCGAATCAAACTCTTGTTGGTTGCTTTTGCCTGACCATTTCCTTGTGGATAATAAGGAGCTGAAAAATGATGATGAATTCTGAATTTTGAACAAAAGATCTTCATTCTCTCATTCTTGAAGTGAGTACCATTATCTGACACGATGTCGTGCGGTATACCGAAACGACAAAGAATGTTCTTATGAATGAACAAGACTACATGTCGACCTTCCACTGTACGCAGAGTGACGACTTTAACCCATTTGGTGAAATACTCTGTTGCGGCAAAGAAATATTTATGACCATTGGAAGCTGAAGGAGTGATGGGTCCTACGACGTCGAAGGCCCACATAGAAAATGGCCATGGAGACACGACTGATTGCAAGTACGTGGTTGGCGCATGAATGGAAGGTGCGTGCATCTGACACTGAATGCACTTCTTCACAAAATGATAGCAGTCTTGCTGCATGGTTCTCCAATAGTATCCTGCCCGAATGATTTGTTTAACAAGGGTTTGGTAGCCGACATGACCACCGCAAATACCTTCATGCGCTTCTCGCACGATTTCTTTGGCTTCTTCTTCATCTAAGCACCTGGAATACTCAGAACTGAACCCACGACGATAAAGAACATTGGCAAGGATAAAATAGCGGGCGGACATATGCTGGATTGCTTTTTGCTCCTTCTTTGATAGTTCTGGTGGAAGCTCACCAGTTTCAATAAAGTTTTAAATATCTTGGTACCAAGGCTTCTTTTTCTAAGTAGGTGATTGAAAGGTTCACATCTCATGGCAAGGTTGGATATGAATCTCCGAATTGATTGCATACGTCCCTGAAGACTACGCAATTCCTTAAGAGTAGTTGGAGGTGGCATGTCAATGATGGCCTTTGCTTTAGCGGGATCCATTTCTATCCCCTTTTTGCTAACCAAGAAGCCTAGCAATTTGCCGGATTCAACCCCGAAGACACATTTCTGAGGATTGAGTCTCATTTTGTAAAGAATGAGTCGCTTGAAGACTTGACTTAAAGCATCAATATGATCTTCTTCTTATTTGGATTTGACCAGGATGTCATCATCGTATGCATCCATAGTCTTGTGCATCTGATCATGGAAAATGGCAGCCATTTCACGCTGATAGGTTGCCCCAGCATTCTTGAGCCCAAACGGCATGACTGTATAACAGAAAGTGCCCCATGGCGTAGTGAAGGATGTTTTGGATTGGTCACGAGCGGCCAACTTGATCTGATTATATCTGGAGTATCCGTCCATGAAGGAGAACATGGCATGCCCAGCCGTGCTATCAACTAGAAGATCAATATTTGGGAGTGGATAGTCATCCTTCGGAGTTGCTTTATAGAGATCGCGAAAGTCAATACAAATTCACACTTTGCCATTTTTCTTGAGAACTGCAACGATATTCGCTAACCAGTCCGGATAATCTATTGCTCGAATGAATCCTACTTTAAGCAAGTCCTCAAGTCTTTTCTTGACCTGTTGCTCGATTCGAGGATCCATTTTTCTTAACTTCTGCTTAACAGGTTTCGCATCAGGCTTCAGAACGAGTCGATGTTCCACCAATTTAGGATCTAAACCTGGCATATCTTCATAAGTCCATGCGAATACTTCTTGGTACTGCTTGAGAAAGTCGATGAGCCTTTCCTTCTCATCTATACTTAGGCTGGTGCCGATCTTCAGAATTTTCGGACTATTTTCTGAACCAATATTGATGTCCTCAGTCGGATTTTGGACTAGGGTCGATGGTTCATCTTGTTTCTGAATCGCTGCAAATTCTGGCAACTCTGGAAGCGATGAATCAAATTCTGCCATTTCTTTTGACTGCTTTGTGACCTTACTGTCCTCTGCTTTTGCCCGAACCCGATATATCTTTGCCGGTTTCGATAGAATTGAAGGATTGATGACTAATCTTTTTATCGGTTGAGAAGACATTCTGAAATTTTGAAAAGAAATAGCTTAGAAAAAGTTCATTCACTATGACATAAACTGCATGAGAATAAAAAAGATAAGAACAATGAATTTTGAAGACAAATTGCAGAGGAATAAGAGAAAGATGACATCCAGATGGACGAGAAAATTGATAACTTTATTGGAGACTTGAAATGAAATGAAGACATTTAAAATGAACTGAAATGGAACATTGTCCCTACAAACTGCCGAAATCAAATGAATGAAATAGAAAAGACAGATGTTAGAAAATTTTTAATGGATCCCTTTAATGAAGACAATATTTTTGTGAGATCTTTTGCCCATGAATCCCAATCCTGCCCTGCACGGATGATGATCAGGGACCACTGGCTCTAGTCGGCCATCTCCGTTCATGCCCAATCCTTTGAAAGGCTGATAACCGTGCTTCAATAACAGGTCAAACTCTTTCTTGGTTCTAACAAACTGCGGGAAACGAGGATGGTCCTTGAAAGTACTGTAATCGAGACGACCTCCGATCTTAAAGAAATGTGGTCCTTGCCATTGGACCATCGCTGCTGTGTGGTTTGTCTTTGATGTTGCTTCTAACTTTAGCATTTCAAAGCTTTCATTGAGAACAACATCTTCACTTTCCCTAATGCTGGGGATATCAGCAGTATAAGTTGGCCTAGGGATCATAGGCTGAGGTAGCCTCTCTTCAAGATCTTCCCCCAAAACAGTAGTTATCATGCCACCTTTAGACCATTTGATGCACTGATGCAGAGTGGATGGTACGGCGTTGGTATTATGAATCCATGTTCTTCCCAGTAGAAGATTATACGTTGGTGGCACGTTAACGACATGGAAAAGCACTGTATGAATAAAGTAGTTGATAAATATTTCCAAGAAGATCTTTCCCTTTGTTGTATGTCCATGATTATCGAACCCATAAATGGTGATCGGATCCGGTGTATACTCTTCTTCTTTTATACCCAGAGCCTTGGCAGTCATTTCAGGACAAATGTTGAGGCTACTGCCTCCATCTACAAGCACGTGGGGTACAGTCATTCCCCGGGTTTACACTACAATGTACAGGGCATTGTTATGAAATGCGTGAGGTTTTGGCAGATCCTCATCTGAGAAGGTTATGGGAGCATTGGTCATGGCCTGATTAACAATCTGAGCCATGTCTTCAGGTGTGGTGCCTAGCTTGACCTTGATTTTTCGCAGTAAATCGTCCAGGACTTGCTGATTCTTAGGAGAGGCACGTGCCAACTCAAGGATAGGGATATTAGAGAGGGTAGTGATTGGTCTTTGCACTGTATCAACCTTTTCTTCTGATGTTCTCCCTTTTTTCAAAGTAGATTTGACAAAGCTCTTGGGTAACCACGACATTCTTTTGGCTACCTCTGGAGATACTCCAGCGGGCTCTTTCGAAACTTTCAGCTTACTGAATGCTGAAACGAGGTCCATCTTTTGAGAACTGGACTAGGCCTTATGCAACACTAATACCTGATGCTGTACCATGATATCGCTGTTAGGGCATGGCTGTATATGATCTTGTGGCTGAAAGGGATGATCAGATATCATTGCTGTTGAGTGCTGCAAGAAAGGCTGATTTAGATTTCTCATTTTTCCATCTTCAGCCCCTTCTACCAACAGATTTTTGTCAATATAATCTTGTATGATGTTTTTGAGAATGAAACAGTTCTCGGTATCATGCCCCACAGTTCGGTGGAACTTGCAGAATCTGTCTTTCATTTTTCCAATAACCACTGGCGGGTCAGCTACCCTTGGAAGCTTAATCATATCACTGCCGAGCATATATTCTAATACTGTTTCGAGGGACTGGTCTAGAGGAGTAAACTTGCGGTTATAACTCCATCCTTCCCGCTTCGGCTTTTCCTGTGGTCTTGATCTCTGTTCGAGGGTCTGCTGTGGCTGCCTATCATATTGAATAATCGACTTGCCTTTCTGATCACTTTTGTTGGGATTTGACCCTCCTGAAGCATAACTGTGATTTTTCCCATTTCCTTTGTTCTGATTCTTGCTGTTACGGGCAGAGTAGGTAAAATGGGTTTTCTTCTTTGATTCTTGTTGATTGTTATTCTTTGTAAACATAAGACCTTCATTAGATCCGTTCTCCATACTCAACTCGAGCCATTCGGCTCGTTCTATCAGTTCTATGAAGCTCTTCGATGGAGACGTGAAAATCAGTCCCCTCAGGGGTTGCGAGAAGTTGCTCAGGATCAAAGATAGTGCGTGTCCTTCTGCTATTGGCTCACGCATCTTATTGCAAGCGGATCTCCATCTATGAATGAAATCCCTGGCCTTCTCGTTTTCCTTCTGCGTCAGACTGCAGAGATGACTGAGAGTCGGGAGTGCTTCAGCATTGAATAGAAAGCGCTCAATAAATAAATTGACCACTTTGTCAAACTCTTTCAGTTCTATCGGATTAATGTGCTCTGAGTACCACTTTGCTGCGACACCTTCCAAACTGCGAGGAAAGCAGAGAAATAAGGCACGATTGTTCCTCTTGAACCTGGAACATTCTGCGAAGAATAGGGCGAGATGTGCTTTTGGATCACCTGAACCGTCAAACTTGATAAATTTCTTGGGGAGATTATCAAGATCATCATCCCCATCCAGTCTATCATAGAAGTCTTCACTTGTGAAGACTCTTTTGCCCTTGTCACGAGCTTGAAGATCCTTAACCATCTTCATCACATCTTTGAGTTGGGACTGCATAGGGTCGTCATCAGACTGATTCTTGGACTTGTAAGCTGACCCCTGCCCCTGAGTCGACCTTTTAAATTCTTTCTTATTTTCATACTCTTTGTCAGTATCATCTGCTGATTCTGACTCATCAGACATTTCCTCATGACGATTCTGCTTTTTACTGATTTTCACATTCCTGGCCGTGTGGCCCCTATCCTTCTGTTTGATCTGAGTCTGTTCAGCACTGGCTTCAACTTGCTCTGCCAGCATCTTGGTCATCATTTTCTTGAACATGACGTACATCTGGGGATCCACGTCATCCTCTGCTTGCTGACCCTGACTACGGGGTGAGTCCATCTCCTCTTCTGAAGCGACTGAGTACGCGATGCCTTCAACTGATGTGGTTTTCTTTCCGGACCTTCTATGAACCATCAAGTATCACAAAATTCTCTCTTGAATGTCACTGATGCTCTCTGCAAGGTAGAACTGATGATTAGGCTTTTGAAGGAAATTCGGTTTGGAGGAAGATATTTGTTGAGAATTTTGGTAGACAATTGAAAGAGTATCCCATTACTAGGGATTGAGTCGTCGTTGGGATTACGACAATTGCGTTGCCATTCTTTGCAAAATAAACAACTGAAAATTTGCCTTGTTACCTAGGTGAGGTCGTCAAACCAAGATGAAATGAAGATTAAAGGAATTTTATTGAAAATATGATTTTAATAATACACTTGACAAAGGGGAGGGGAACAGACAATTTTCCACCACTCCTGATAATCAGAGGACACTCGAGGACCAGAAAAAATAGTGAGAGTAACAAAAGAATCTCAGCCATGTCTGGCAGAATGGTATGCTCCGGACCACTGATCTGATGTGAGATCGAACTCTTGCAAGATCCCTGATAGTAGACGAATTTCTATGCGCTTCTGTCTCTGAGAGAACTGCCTGACACACCGCTCTGGATGGTAGTATGCGCAGAAGAAGGGGCCAAGTAGCCTGAATCGCTTGCCATATGCATAAGTATATCTGGGAGGTGACTCCTGACGATCAAAGTAGTCCCACACGATTTATTCCTCCTAGAGGGTATCGATCAAGAATCGGTATCGCGCAACTGGCATAAGTTTTTCGCCATTGTATCTGAATGAACTGGCTCGGGTTGGCACATGCCGGATGAACCAAGATTGTAATGCGTAGGTGCACCCTTCGACTAGAATCGATTATTCGAGTGTGAAACGGGTCAACCCTCAGTATAGAAAAGCGAGTGCGGCCATGGCTATCGAGAGGCGGCTGGTCTGTCGACTCCTTCACCTTCGCAGAAGTTGAACTATCCTGATATCCATGTAATTTCGTCCATCTGGAAAGAGAGCGAGTCTCACAGTGCATAAGACCATCGCATGCTGAATTCTTTCTCGAGCTGTTCGAGATAAGGATCTGACTTCCACAAATGTCCCATACTGTTTGTAGATTTCGAGCAAGTTTACATATTCATTTCCATCTTCTTCGATCAATGGCCAAGACTTGCGTCTTGTCATGCGAGCTAAAGCGTCTCGGGGGTCCAGACCCTTGACATTAATCAAAAACTGCTTCTCCAATGGATCTTCAGGCTGACCGGCTGGCTAGGGCAATCCCATGATTTCTGAAAATTCATCTATCAGCACTGTCATCTCGTCCCATGGGAACCAGAAAGTAGAAGTGCTCGGATTCCACCGTTCTGCTAGTGCATGGATCAAATTGCCGTTGACTGTCTGCTTTCCCACTGCGGACGCCAGTTCTAACCCACAATCGTCCAAGTGGTCTGGAAACATACGAGAGAAGTTCTTGAGCCATGAATAATACCACCGGGGAAAGAAGGATCCGGTGTTGAGGACTCGATGTTCTGGAAGACCTTGTCTCACCTCATAGGAGATATGACCCTCAGGACAGACTAAATCGAGTTGACTGGATACCATCAGACTGAAAAACATGGAAAACTTGGGATAAGACTTGGGGAAATACAGGAATTTTGAAAGAGAATTGCAGGCAGGATAAAATGAAGCAGAAATTCGAGATCTAGAAGAAAGTGAGGATGGAAAATCACCTGGAGTTTTGAAGGAAATTAAGGGAAATTTGGAAAATCGTTCAGGGTTTGATGAAATATGAAGGAATACTTCATAAAATGGAAAATGAAGCTTTTGAAAAATCATCCAAGGTTTAAAGCATGGATAGTATATGGAAATGGATTGGGGATTTCTGAAAAATTGTCCAGTATTTTGGAAAATTGGGAAAATATGGAAAATAACAAGAAAATGACTATAACACATTCTGCACAAACAAGTATGCACATACAACATTCCCTAAAAGCTGACTCTAAATGCACAAGTTTTGAAATAACTATAGGACCTTAATCCTAACTCTAAGGCTCAGATCATCTGTGTCCAATCATGCTATGCCTATATACTCAAGCCAAGGCTCGATGTACGTGGCATAAAATCAATTTCTCCGGTTCTAGGTTCAAGTTTTCCAACATCCATGAGCACCTGCCGATATACGTTGGACTATGGCCCTTGGTACGTGGCAGGGGGGTGTTAACCCAAATAGGTGGCCCAGTTGTGAGGCTCTTTCTCGAACTATGGTTCTAGAAGAGAGCCCAGCAACGTGAAGACCGGGACAATATAGGTAGGGTGATTTTTGAAAACATGATCACATGCAAGCAAATCAGAAGGCTCTAAAACCTAAAGAGATAGAGATTTTAAAAATTTTAAAGGAGCAAACATTGTTTTCAATCAAACCTAGATTGAGGAGGGTTGTATTAGACCTAAGTCTATGTGAGCATAGAAATTTCCTCCTCAATATGGTCCTACCAAACCATACTTAGTCTATATGCAATTCATGTCAGCTGGGTTTGAGTCTAGGCTCCTAGGTTCATATGATATTATAAAGTAAAAGCTGACATTCCATGGAACACGATTTTGACAATTTGAACTAAGTTGACCATTAGATTGATCAGGCGAAGACAGGTCTCATCTCGGTCGCCAAACCTGTTATCATCGCAAAATTTTTACTTTTTGCGAGTCAAACTGACCTTTGAAAAAGATTTTGAAAATAACTTGCCTCCGTTTTAAAATGCGGGATAATTCCGAAGAATGGGACTCGCCTGTCGGTACGAGGTTCAACCGTTCCTAGCGCCTTTACCAGGGGTAATTGAACCAAGGTTCAATTGTGTTCTTAGCTTTGCTCAACTTGTCTAAATCATGTTCTATTTCCTAAATGCACAAAGAATCAGGCATGTGCTGTGAATTTCTGAAAATGCAAGTTTGAAAACATGATGTTTGATTTGAAATCTGAAATACTTGGAAAATTCTTGGAAAATAAACTCTTTGAAAATTGTGAATCATGATTGAGATACTGTATTTGAGAAAGTGAAAATCGATTTCTGAAAAAATATAAGGATTTTGTGAAAATCGATTTTGAGAAATGTGAATAAACTTTGGAAAACTTGATTTCTTTGAATTCAAACTTTGAAATTGAAAATATAACTTAGAAAAATCGAATTTGGAACTTGGGAAATACTTGAAATATCATTGGCAAATCCATATTTTGAGAAAATCGATTTTTGAATAAGACTTAGGAAATTTTTGAGAAAACTGATTTTTTTTTAATTAAAATTGAAATTTGCAAATGCATGAATTGAATGAATATGGATTTGAAATACTTGATTTTGAGAAATTGAGGAAATCCTTTTTGTATTTTTGAGAAATGCAGTGCATTTTGAAGTTAGCCTAAGAGTGTAGGCTGAATGTGGCTAATACGAAGATTACAAATCTGGGTCTCATTCGTATTCTGACTATGGTCATAAATACAAATTCCATCAAGTTTGTCAACTCCATAAGAGCTAGTGCACGTGCCATTCGTGTAGATCATGGTGAATTTAAAATATATGCATGAATAATACATTCATCAGACATTTAATATTTGCAGAATTAAACTATATGCAATGCAATGCAATGCTAGTCTAAGTTGAAATTTAAATTCTTATTCCAAATTTAATTTAATTTACATCACTATTGAATTTAAATGACTGAAAATAAAGTCTTCAATGTCCCTGCAAAACTAGAAAAAACTAGTTAATGAAAATATGTTGGCTTTTCTAAGTTTATCCAATAATATCTAGAAATTACTGGATTTTGCTAGATATAAGCCATTTTCCATGATTCGCTGATATAAACTTAATAAAATATGAAATAAAATTGAATAAATATGAAAATGGAATTTGAAATTTTGAAATTGGGGTCAAAATGACCAAAATACCCCTGATAGCAAGACTATGGCCTTCAAATCAGGGTTTTCAGAAAGATATTTTATAAAATGTAAGTTTTGAAATTCAAATGAAGATAAATCAAACTAAATATAATGTGACATGATTAAAAATATGGAAATTAGGGTTTAGAATTTCGAAATTGAGGTCAAATGACCAAATTGCCCCTGATAGCAAGACTATGGCCTTGAAATCAGGGTTTTTTGAAATAGATTTTGATAAAAACTTGGGATTTATGATTGAAATAAACACAAAATCAAACATAAAACACCCTAATATGATTCTAAACATGAAAAAACCCTAAAAACACACACTTATGCACAAAAATCAAGAAATATCACAAAAATGTGATTTTGGCAGTGTTTCGGGATCCTGCGGGTGCCCTGTTTTGCAATTTGACTAATTCAGGCATCAAACAGATTCCAAATTTCATAAAAATTGGTACCTGCACTTGTTATGTCTCTGAAGTCAGATTGAAATCATAAAAATAATTTTTTGACATTATTTTAATCCAAAAATTGCATTAACAACCTAAAATAAGCTATTTTTAACCTAGGTCACCAACCAGTTTCAGAGTTAGACCCGAATCAGGGGTCAATCCTTCATGAAAACTTCTGAATTTTTGACAGAGATAAACTAGAAAGAAAAACAGATATTTCCCAATTTACATATTGGAAAAATCATCTCCGGTTAGGGAGAAACTCTTCCGGCAATCTGAACTAAAATCTAACAAACCTAAGAGGGGTTAAAACAGCTACTTCAGATTGAAAATACAGACATAAATAGCAAACTTAATCAACAATTTTTGAAATTTTAACAGTAAATAATAGTCAGAAAAATAATAATACTCACTTTTTACAGATCATGAATAGAATCTGTGGTTTGGGATTTATGTACAACACAAGTCTGATTAGGGTTTTGGTAAACCCTAACGCGTTTTAAATTTAAAATCACACTTTCTGTCAGAGGAAAAATACTAAACATATATCAAAAAATCTCAAAATTTCACAGTAGATAGATCTAATCACTATGAATCCATGACACTTTACAGATATCAAATCGGATATAAGATGAGAAAAATATCATAACAGCAAGTTATCCTTTGGATTTTAGCAACAATTTTAAAGTTTTAAAACCCCGATTTGATGTCCGATTTTTCTGACAGAGTTTCTGAATTCCAAAAACTTTGATTTTTTTACAGTTGTTCATTTACACATCCATGTATCACATAAAAAAAAATCAGACATTAACAGTGAATATTTCAATCCGAAACAGCATGCTCTTTTCTGTTCTAAACTTAAAACACACAGAAATTTGATAAAACCTAATAAAGCATGCATTAATCAATGAAAACAATAAAGAAAATACTAAAACAGTAAAATAAAATTGATTTCTATGCTGGAGAACGTGTAATAAACATGAATAAGCAAAGAAATAAATAAAATACAGGAAATCAATGGCTGGAATTTGATTTTACCTTTAAAAGCATGGATTTAACCCATTAAAAGGGTAAATCACATGTTTTATTGGTTAATAATATAAAAATAATGTAATAAACGATTCTAATGGATTAAAATAATGAAAAACAGCATGAAATAGAGTTAGATCATCTTTTTGAATTGATTTTGGGGTTCTTGGATGAAATCCATGGTTAAATCCATGAACACAAGAGTTTCCATGGTGAAATCTATTGAAAAATCATAAAAAACTAAAAAAATAATAATAAAATAATATTAAATAACTCACTTTGGGGCTGCAGCTGCAATGGAGGAAGGTGGAGGTGCTGGAGAGGAGAGAGAAGCCACAAAAATTTGAGAGAAAAAAAGCTCTCTTTGACCCCCCTTTAGGTCCCCTATTTATAGATTTTTTTTTTTGGATTTGTTTAGGAAGAGTTTTGATTTTTTTGGACTCTTTTTAATTATTTTTTATAAACCACATGGGGAGAATGATTTTTTTAGAGAATTCTGACCTAAATGGACTCTAATTAATCCCTAATTAACACCTAATTAAACCCTAGAAAGTCCAAATGTGGCACCACCTAGTATGGACCCACATTTGGTTTTTAAAACTTGAATTTAAAACCTTTAAAAACCAATGGTTTAAAACTTAAATAAAATGGATTTTTAAAATTGATTTTGACTCTTGACCTTCCTAATTAAGCCCCTAACTAACCTAAGACTACTAATTAGACCTCTAACTGACCTAAAAACCCCAAATGTGGTGCCATTTGGGTTTTTCAAAAACCTAATTTTTTTTTAAAACTTTAAAATCAAAGTTAGAAACTAGAGTGAACATAGGTGTTTTTAAAATTAAATTTTGAAAAACCTAGACATCTAACCTAAGTAGGACCTAGTTTTATCCTGACTTTTGCAAATGTGGCACCACCTTGAGTGGGCCCCACTTGAATTTTCAAAAACAATTTTAAAGCTTGAAATTGAGAGAATTTTCAAAAGAGATTCAAAAGTAGACTTGAAATTAAAAGTTTTGAAATGGCATAGAGTACCAACTGGGTCAGAACTCCTCTGGATATGGCTCCAACTGAGTGGACCCCACATCAGAGTTTTGAAAATTTGAAATAAATATTGAAAATGGCTTTGAAAAGGGATTAAAATCAATAGTTGAAATTCAAAGTTTTGAAAGTAGAGTCTCAAGCGAACTGGAACTCCGGGTTAGAGTCCTGGATCTTGAGGACTCTGTGATTTTGGTTTTTAAAAGCCAAATGAAGGAGTTTTTGAAAAGATTTAATCGAAAATGGTAAAACAAGTCAGAAAATACAGTCAGGGTTAGACTCCTAACTCAACCAGAACTCTCAAATAGAGTCCTGAATTAACTGGACTCTACAAAATGACCTAATTTTTGAAAAACAAATGAAAATAGAAGTAAAAACAGACTCTAGAACAAACTCCTGACTGGATTAGGACTCTGGGACAGAGTCCTGATCAGACTGAAACTCTAGATTTTTTTGGTATTTTCTGAAAAACAGTTGAAAGAACTTGTGAAAACAGCGAAAACAATAATAAATATTGGAATAAAACAGAGTTCTGATTTAACTGAGACTCTGGGGACAAAGTCCTAATTGAACTAGGACTCTCAGATTTTTGGATTTTTTGAGAAAACAAATGAGAGAATTTTGAAAAACAGTTAAAAATAGGATAAAATTGAAGTTTTGGTTCAGAGTCCTGATCTTTATGACTCCGAGAAAGAGTCCTGATTCGATCAGAACTCTAAGAATTTTAGTTTTCTGATAAGCAAATGATGAAATTTGGGTAAAGCTTTTGAAAACCAGTGAAAATGAAGTATAAAAATCAATTTTGGATAGATTCCTACTTCGATCAGGACTCTGGGGCAGAGTCCTGATTTGATCAGGACTCTGAGATAAAACCTCAAAATTTTAAAATTCTTTGATAAAAGTGTAATAGTTTTGGTAGATTGAAATATTTCTGAAAGATTCTCTCAAAATTGAAATCAAGATCAGAATCCTGATCCAACTAGGACTCTCTGAACAGAGTCCTGTTTTGACTGAAAATCTGAGTTTCTGACTCATTTTGAAAGATTTGATTGAAAATGGATAAAATAGCTGTAAAAGATTAGAGTCCCAATCCAATTGAAACTCTGAAGAAGAGTCCTGATCCGACTGGACTCTTGAAGAAGAGTCCTGATCCAACTAGGACTCTGAAATTTTGGCCAAAACAGAAGATTTTAAAAGATTTTCTCCAAAAATAGGTAAAAAGGTAGTGAAAAATAGAGTTTTGATCCGACTGGACTCTGGAAAAAGAGTCCTGATCCAACTAGGACTCTAAGATTTTGGCCAAAATAGAGGAAATGGACAAGAGATAGGACCATAACTGGTTTAAAATCAGAATGATGTTTTAAAAATGTTCAAAAAGATTCAAACTGATGAAAATACAGAGTCCTGATCCAACTAGGACTCTAAAATTTTTGAGATTTTTGATAAATGAAAGAATCCAAAAGCGACACCACCTAAATGGGCCTCATCTGAGAATTGAAATCAATTGAAATTGAGTTTGAAATGAATCCAGATTGTTTTCTGAGAAAATATTTCAAAAATATAAAGTCCTGAGGTTGGAAAATGACAGAATGTTGAGTAAAAACCCAGGTTTTGAAATTGATTTCGAAAGAAAAAGTTTTAAAACTCAAATTTGGATTAAATATTTTGAAAACAAGAGTGTTGGATCTCGAAAATGAGATGTAATGACATGCAATGCAATGAAATGATATGCTGAATTCATGCAATGAGAAGCAATGGCACATGAAATGGATGAATACTGAATGAGGAGGAAAAATTGGGGTGTTTATAGTAATCTAGTACTCTCTACAAATAACATCTAATATATAAATGAATAAGAAGTAAGAAGGAACGAACAACATTGACGACCCAAGAGCAAACCACCCTCAACATCAATCATGCCTACCATTTGGTTGACATTGAAGATGTTTTACCTTCTGATCTGTTACTCACAAGGGAGTGTAGTACGCTACATATTTTCATGATCTAAGTCTGCTACATCTGTCCATGCTTACTAACGAAATCAACTATTTATTAGACTCCCAACCAACCACACAACTAGGATTGAGCATATACCATCCATGGCCCTGGTTGAGGCTCATGTCCACCATGGTACGTATATTTTCCCCTGCTTGTTCCTGGAAAGGGATGCGCATACTAGTACCACTAGGCATTGATCACGTACATACAAAATAATACCCCTTACCTTTTTAGAGCTTCAAGATGACAACAACTACGCTTCTCCTTTTCGATGGAGCAACACATCATCACGAAGAGGAAGACCTTCACCATCCAGAAATGGTTGTCGAGCACAAGAGAGAGAGAGAGAGTAGGGTTTAGAAAATCGTGTTTCACGATTTCTACATTTCCTTCCTATTTTATCTCCACCCTCTTAGGTGGATTTTCAAATCTCAAACTCAAGTGCATCTCCCTCAATCCCACGATTTTTGGTGGAACCATCTCCTCTTTTGATAATGCCCCTCATTCCTTGTATTAAATTTTCTAATTTCCACCATTTTTTTCTCTACCGTGGTACCCCTCATCCTATGATACATGGAATTCTCCGAAGTTTTTTTGGCAAAGTGAGAGGAGTAGCAACTCCTCTCATGGTTTTGGTGGAGATAGGCTAAAATGTAGGGTTTCTTTTGAGCCCACGTCTTACCTTTTTCAACAAGGTAAAAATCATAGGTGGTTTATGCAAAAAGACTCCGTGCACAGGGGGTTTCAAACCGTGGTCGTCCATCAGAGGGGCAACAAACTCCACCACTTGTGCTATCTTCAATTCCATTGCAAAGAGCGCAGAATTAATTATATTTGACTTATTTGGTTCAACTCCAGTTTCCATGTAAAAAGGGAAAACATTTTTCCTTTCTACGTGGGCGCACAGTGGGTTTTGAACTAGGGTTGCGGCTCTACACAACAGTGTGTCCTACTACAACACCACTAGTTGTTTGATTTAGCATAATTAATTCTTATATGCTCACTCAAGATGTTTCCCTATTTGGCGAATTTTCTCGTTTCCACGTAGGCTTTCTCGATTTTTTTCTTGTCTCCGCACTAACTTACCTTTAATATGTTTCGGATCTCACGCTATAGTCTTGGAATATTCAAATCCTTCGAATTAACCTCGCAAACCAGGCCGGATCTTCAGATCTCACTGAAGTCCAAATATGAGTCCAATTTCGAGTATTCTTTATCGGATTCGCACTAACTAACCCGTACACATTGGAATCACATTGGATATGAAAAAAATCATATTATTTCACACAAATGCATATTTTTATTTCATTGAAAATTCCTTAAAATTCATGGGTTTTACAAAATAAGCTCGACCAATTGGGTTAAGTGAAATAAGGTGGTTCTCATCTTCAAATATAATGCAAAGGTTAGCCAAATCACCAACTTGAATCTGGGTTCTAGGTTGACCAAGTTTGTGTTGATCCCAGACTCAAAGATCCAATTCGGTGCCACCATAGGCAACCTACCAATATAGTCCCAAGGGGGTTGGTGTAATACTAGGGAGTGTTGGCTGCTGGGCGGGTGGTCAAGGTTTCATTCTCATGGATGCCAGCCCCTTGCTCCTTGTTCATGTTGAAGCAAGGCGACTCCTTGGGGCAAGGAGTGTGCCATAGGTTTATATCATCAGAAAAGCAACCATAATTACGACAAACATAACCAGCATGATTAGGTCTCTGATCTCCGAGATGTTTCTCCATTCCTCATGAAAAAAAACAGGTAAATTTTAATAGAATCATTGGCATTACCGAATTGGGTGGGGTTTCTGAGAAAACCCATAGCAGCATTGTAGTAATCTGCACAAATGATCCTTGCATGTGGGTGCATCTTGCAGCTGGGAGTTGTGGTAGACTGTAAAGTCGTTATAGCTCTTGAGGCAAGCAATCCGAGGGTCGTAATCCAATGCATTTTGTAACCGGAAGACCATCATGTAGCTCATCGAACAACCAATGGGAAGGTTCCCTGGAACCATGAGCTCCACTGGTCCTTGTTTTATCAGTCTTTGCATTTTATTTAGGTTGGTTGGTGCATTGTAGTTAGTTCAGTAGTCAAAGGCTTGAAAAAGTTTGAACCAACTTGGTTTAAATTCGGGTTTGGTATTGACTTTTGCATTCAAACCCAAACCCGAATCCGACTGAAATCTAGCCCGATTAAGTGTATGGGTTTTTAAGCTAGTTGGATCTAGATTCGGCTTTATCTAATTTCATTGAAATCTGAATCATAAATTGAACCCGACTAGGCCATACCCGATTAATTGTGGCTCGATAATGCCTAGATTCGACCTAATTACATACCTATGTCTAATCCAATCCATTGATGCAGGACATGAGCTTTCCTTTTCTTTTGCCATCTGGTATATGGGAAGATTTTTTTGTTTTTTGTTTTATGACAAGGAACCCCTGCTAAGCTGAAGGTCACTTAATGGGCCCCCGGTGGGATCACCGACACCCAAGTCCTTATGCAGCCTACCAGTCAAAGGCACCCGCACATCTGATGGGAGTTGAAACTGGGACAAAGGGGTCAACACCTTTACCTAGGCCGGCTACCAGTCGGGTGACCTGGGCAGCAGGTGTCTGTTGTGGGGAAGAATTGAAAACAAGACTTTGTGAAGTTGGTTGATTGTTTAGCTAACCTGCTTTTAAAGAGCACAGTGAAGGTAGGAGCTTGTTAAACCAACCGAGTTGGACGTTTAGTGAGTTGTTGGTCCACAGTTGATTAATGTTCTTGCTCTCAAAGTATGAAACATAAGTGTTGTAGCTCCTGCTACTGCAAAATTGACTCCATTGGTGTAATCTTTGCCATCAGGATCAACAAGATATGGAGGAAGAAAAGGAAGACCGAATGCCTCAGCTGAAAAGTATCGAAAATTACAGTGATATATATATATAGGATTGTTGAAGATGACTAAAATCATAAACACCACTACCGTGACTCAATGCTAGACACTGGGTATAGTCTTTATCTAAGTGAAAATCAGACTCCAAATATTTATGACCTTATATTCATGGATGACATGATTAATTAAGGTCTAATCATATAAAAGATTGGCTCCTAATATTTAGCACCTTATTCATGCATGGCAACCGACTTAATCCTACTTGATTTTTAGATTCAATGAAGAAACTCTCTAAGCAAATTTACTGCTAAAGACTCATAGTAGAGTTGTGTAAGGGGATCTGGTGCCTCATGACATGTCCAAGACTAATAATATACCAGCAGGACCATGGTGTCAATATTATTTTGGTTTTGATGATAAGGAGCCCTCGAAAACTGGGCTACTTAATGGACCCACCTCCCAGCGAGGCAAACCTTGGGTGGGGCACGAAGCAGGTTATATGTTCCCCTCGGAACATGCAGGTGCTTGTTCCGAGGTCTGAATGAGCACCACATATGTAAGCACATGGGGCTCGTTTCCCCGTGTGTCGACGTCACTTAGCATCGGAGTTTGGTGCATTTGCAAAGACCTAAGTACCCTTTCCTGCCATTAGCGC
This sequence comes from Nuphar pumila, assembly GCF_984573655.1. NCBI lineage: Eukaryota > Viridiplantae > Streptophyta > Magnoliopsida > Nymphaeales > Nymphaeaceae > Nuphar > Nuphar pumila. The sequence continues at coordinate 104,869,205 of NC_143252.1, read as the reverse complement.
TATAAAATGATGTTTTGAGTAAAGGACAAAAATATCCTTCCACCAGAAAGGGTTAATCTCATCATCGTTTTTTCCCTAAGGAGTAAACTCCTCTGCTTTAATGGGAGGTCCTTGTAATATGTCGCCCTAAAAATTCTAGATCACCCTTTGATAATGCACCATCTGCTGTAACAGGAGATTCCTTTGACGATGCAGCCTTTGACGTCGTCTGCTGCCGCGGGAGCACCCTTTGCCATCGTCTGCTACCGCCGAAGCACCCCTTTGCCGTTGTTTGCTACTGTCGGAGCACCTCTTTTAGTCGTCTAATGCCGTCAGAGCGTAGTCGGAGCACCGTTGCCACCATCGGTTGCATCTACCTTCTAGGTGTTTCTCCTCCACTGTCGGATTAGCAAAACTTGTGTCATTTCGGTGAGTTTTATGTAAATAAATTGATTTGTAAATCTGAATGCTAAATCTTACAACTGGTTGTACTATTCATGCTAAATAACACCTATTTTCATACTGAAACAAATCAATTTGTACATATCCACCTTCTGGGCATCAAAAAATAGTTAGCATAATTTATTCTTATGAAGGCCAAACATTACAACGATATGTATTTATGAAGGCTAAATTTCTACAATGATTTGTAAGTTTGAATTTAACAATGATTTATACATTTAATGCAATAGTGATTTGTTCTATGCAGCAATGATTTATACGTTTGAAGCAGTAGTGATTTACGATTCATGATTCATGGTTTATACATTTAAAGCAATAATGATTTATACATTTAATACAGTAGTGATTTATGATTTACAACAATATGTACTTATGAAGGGTTTGATTTATACAACAATTTGTATGTTTGAAGCAACAATTTGTATATTCGATGCAGCAACGATTTATACGTTTGAAGCAGTAGTCATGTGTATTTATGATTTATGAAGTTACCATGATTTGTACTTAAGTTTGCTAAATCGTACTACGATGTTTAGTTATGAAGCCAAAATATTACAAGATATGTACTTATGAAGGGTGCAATTTGTACAACGATTTGTACATTTGAAGTAGCAATGATTTATATGTTTGATGCAGTAGCGATGTGTAATTATGAAGTTACCTTGATTTGTACTTAATTTTGCTAAATTGTACTACGATGTTTACTTATGAAGCCAAATATTGCGACGACTTGTAATGTTGGTGATTGTGTAACGAATGTGATAACTTGTAATAATATATACTTGGGGAGGCGGTTGTAACATATAATGATGCGGTTAAATTTATGTGTTGTCCATTGAGAATAGGAAATCAATTTAAAATTTTGAACTGCCAGGGAAGAAAAGCCATAATATTTTATTTTCTATCTGTGACGGCTATATCACACTGACTTTTTAGACACATTTCTTCTTACAATCAAATAGATTGCCATGAGGGCGCCATAGTCTAGGAGCCCAAACTATGTGATTGAATAAACCTCAACCGCCCTCCCTCTCTCTTTCTGGCGACAATGATGTCTGAAATGGAGAGAACAATCACAACGTCACCTCATAAGTTGCCTGCGGCGACTCTGAGAAGCAAGGGCACCTTCTGTGCCTCCCAACTCCTCAGCCTCCAACCACCACCATCCCTTCTTGTCGATGTTGTGCCTCCCACCCCTCATCCCACGCCCAAAGTTTTTCTTTCTCCCACCTCACCTGTCACCAATCATCCACCAATCCAATATATATGAGGGTTATGTAAAGTACCAAAATATAATGAACATTGAGATTATGATTTATTATTTACGTTTAAAGCAGAACGATTTATACATTTGATGCAATAGCGATTTATACTTGTTGACGTTAGCGATTCATGTGACAACTATTTAATTACAGGTACGACGCGTTGAAGCAATTTCTATAGAAATTGCTAAATGAGCAACGATTTAAACACGCAAATGGCCACCTCATGTCGCTACAATGTAAATTCCTCACACAGGTTTCAATTATATACTACAAATATCTAACAAATCGACACTAGAAAGTACTTAATATTTTACAAATCGGTACACATATTGCATAATATATTACTATACCTAACCCTATACACCAAACCCCACCCCTTAATATCTTACTAAATCCTAAACCCTTAATATCTTACTAAACCCTAACGCTAAACCCTAAACCCATAATATATTACTAAACCCTAAACCCTAAACCCTAAACCTAAACCTTAAACCCTAAACCCTAATCCTAAACCCTAAACCCTAAACCCTAAACCCTAAACCCTAAACCCTAAACCCTAAACCCTAAACCCTAACCCTAAACCCTAAACCCTAAACCCTTAATATCTTACTAAACCCTAACGCTAAACCCTAAACTCTTAAGATCTTAATAAACCCTAATGCTAAACTCTAAACCCTTAATATATTACTAAACCTTAATCCTTAAACCCTAAACCTAAACCTAAACCCTAAACCCTTTAACCCTAAACTCTAAACCCTAAACCTAAACCCTAAACTCTAATCCGTAAACCGTAAATCTAAACCCTAACCCCAACCCTAAACCCCAAACCCTAACCCTAAAACCCTAACCCTAACCCTAAACCCCAAACCCCAAACCCTAAAACCCTAACCCTAAGCCCTAAACCCTAAAACCTTAATATCCTAAACCTCAATTGTAAACCAAAATTACGCATCTAGAACACGTGTTTTGAATACACAAATCATCACCTCAAGCACACATATTGTAACAATGTAAATTCCGCAGGCACACGTTTCAAAATCATAATACAAATATCTTGCAAATCGACACATCTTAAAAATCGATATAATATGGCACACATGTTTTGAGATATTGTTTTTGTTGTTAATATCAATTTGTAATATATTATGATGAATTATCGTATATCGATTTGTAAGATATTGTATTTTCTAGTGTCGATTTGTGAGATATTGTTTTGTTTGTTAATATCGATTTGAAATATATTATTATGAATTATCGTATATCGATTTGTAAGATATTATGTGTTTTCTAGTATCGATTTGTGAGATATTGTTTTAGTTGTTAATATCGATTTGTAATATATTATGCTGAATTGTCGTATATCGATTTGTAAGACATTATGCTGAATTGCCATATACTGATTTGTAATATATTATGTTGAATTGTTGTATATCAATTTGTAAGATTATATGTGTTTTCTAGTGTCAATTTGTGAGATATGATTTTTTTGTTAATATCGATTTATGTATAAGTGTCATGAAATTTGGACTTTGTTTGCCTCTTTAAATCATCTGTTTTTAAAAAGCTATCAAAATCCACCTTTGCACTATTCAGGGACAAAACAGTCATTTAGTTAATTATTTGATTTAACGTAGTTTTTAGTATTCTCTAGTATGTAGTTAGTGAATTAGATGTAGTTAGACTAATTAGGATTGATTTGTTTAGTTAGTCTAGTTAGAAATTGTATTTTTAATTTTTTGTAGTTGTTTAGTTGTAGTTTAAGTTCAGAATTAGTTTAGAAATAATTATAGATACAAGTTAGAATTAATTAGTGGTTGTTACTGACTTTTTGTTTTCATTGTTGTAAGTTGATAAGTTAGAAACTGATTTACAAGTGTATTTCCAATGCGAAGTGCAGATGCACATGTGGTGAAAAGATAGATTTACCCTTGGCGATTTGAAGAAGACTTAGATACATGTTTTAGTTCATTTTTAGTTTGTTATTTAATTAGAATTGTAATATTAACACAGTTGTAAAACTTTACGATATTAATAAATTGATGTTTTAAATTTAATTCAGAATATATCTTGTTCCCTGTGGATTCGACCCGTACTCGCCACATCTGTGGAAAGTCAGTTTTTATTATCTTTGGTTGACGATTTTTCAAATGCTTTTATTGAAAATAATGTGTTAAAAATACCATTGCAAAAAGTACAACCATGAAACCCACATCCAAAATAGTGATGTGCTTCTAATGCAATCCAGGTGAGGGAATGTGGAAAGCTATTTATGGGAGGACATTTCTGTCAAATGCATATCTATCTTTTAGAGACTCCCATTTTTACAAAAGAGATCACTAAAACATCCATATCGTTGATCGTCGAGTTCATTTCCTGTTGCAAAGCGATTCTATGTGCAGCTGCGGATACATCTTCTCCAAGAAAATGAGCTCATTAGTAATGGCAACCCACTACACCATTTTCCTCGGACTGAGACTGATAGACACTCTAGCAATGGTGCACCTTTAGAATATGCCTCACAAACTTCAGCTCAGGCACTATCCCTTTGAAGAGTCGATAAGCTACATCATAAATCGCTTTTACGTATTTGTCATACAGTATATCGAAGACAAATACCTAAATGCGATTTATAATGTAGCTCACCGGCTCCTAAAATGGGATAGTGCCTGAGCTAAAGTTTGCGAAATATATTGTTATGAGTGCACCAATGCTAGAGTCTCTAAGAATCAGCCTTAGTCTGAGAAAAATGGCACAATGGCCTGCCATTACTAATGAGCTCATTTTCTTGGAGAGGATGTATCCACAACTACACAGAATCGCTTTACAACAGAAAATGAACTCGACGATGAATGATATAGATGTTTTGGTGATCTCTTCTATAAAATGAGAGTCTCTAAAAGATAGATGTGTGTTTGACGAAAATGTCGAAGAAGGAGAAGAAGAAGAAGACGAAGGCGAAGGAGAAAAAAGAAAAAGAAGAAGTTGTGTTGCCGCAGAAGAGAGGAAGAGAGGTTAAATAGACTAGGGTTTTACACCTGGACAACGGGTCAGGTCGGGTCGGATAGGGTTTTATATATATCTATATTAGTGCTTTATATTTTGCAAGGTTTTACGCATGTGTACTCAAATCGACACGATGTTTAGACTTAGTAAAGTACAAATTGATTTAAGCAGCTACCGCGACAACGATATATCTTTGTTTGTCTTTGTGAACAAAATTAATACTAGAAAACATATAATATCTTACAAATCGATATACATATCGCATAATATATTACAAATCGATACAGATATTCAGCATAATAGCTTACAAATTGACTCTACAAAATACATAAAATCTTACAAATCGATGTACATATGGCAAAATATATTACAAATTGATACAAAAATTCAGCTTAATAGCTTACAAATCGATATTAACAAACAAAACAATATCTCACAAATTGGTAGAATATTACTACAACCGCGATTTGTGATACATTGCATATACTGAGTGAATGACGATACCGACTGTAGCATATTTGTCATGAAGTATATCGAAGATTAGGCATATATTTTTCCAACTATGAAGTATGATTTTTAAGCAACGATTCAACTACAGTTTATGTATAGCAATTTGTATATATGAAGGCTAGATGAGACAATGATTTCCACTAATTATATAAACACTAAGCAACAACGATTTACCTATGATATCAAAATTGTAGCTCTGTAGGCTAGATGAGACAACAATTTATACATGTGAATGATACATATTACAATGATTTATACATGTGAATGATACATTATTAAACAGAATTCATATGTCATTCCTGTGTTTCATAGCTTTTTGGATGAAGCCATTTTCATGAATGGTGATCCAAAAAAATATTAACAATTTTATTTTTGTGGCTCACGATTCATGAAAATGGTTTCATCCAAAAACTCTTTCTTTGTAAACGAAATTGATACTAGAAAATACATAATATCTTACAAATTGATATACATTTCGCATAATATATTACAAATCGATACAGAAATTCAACATAATAACTTAAAATCCGACTCTACAAAATACATAAAATCTTGTAAATCAATGTATATATGGCAAAATATATTACAAATTGATACGAAAATTCAGCATAATAGCTTACAAATCGATATTAACAAATAAAACAAACATATGCCTTTCTCACCACGACACCCTGTGCATTTTTTGCCCAAGAATACTTTCTAACACTGAAGCCAAGTTTTAAGGCATAATCATTGCAAAATTTGTATGCATCTTCCTCATTATTAAACTACATTTCCTCTACGGGAACAGAGTCAAGTGTACTATCATGTAGACTTGAGGTGCCTGCACTTTTGTCAAGTGCACTGTCATGATCGTCTACCTCATTATCGAATTGCATTTTTTCTGCTAGAATATTCAAGTCAAGAGTGAATCTAATGTCTGCACTCTTCTTATCATATGCATCATTAGTGCACATATTGAATTCTTTATGTGCGTCGATAGTACAAATGTTCGTTGCTCCATGACTTCCCAATGATTGAGATACAACATCTTTACTGCAACTAGTTGATATGCTCAACACTGTTATGAGCAAAATATCAATTTGTGTTAGCTAGCATATACGTTTACTACAATTTATTGAGGATGCATATAACAATGACTACTGATTAGTTAAGCGAGTCAAAGAAACGATTGAATGAATCACAGTATAAAAGATTCAACATAATAACTTATAAATCGATATTAACAAACAAAACCATATCTTATAAATCGATACTAGAAAACACATAATATCTTACAAATCGATATACGATAATTCAACATAATATTTTACAAATCGGTATACAGCAATTCAGCATAATATCTTACAAATCGATATAGGACAATTCAACAAAATATATTACAAATCGATAGTAACAAACAAAACAATATCTCACAAATCGACACTAGAAAACACATAATATCTTACAAATTGATATACGATAATTCAACATAATATATTACAAATCGATATTAACAAACAAAACAATATCTCACAAATCGATATACATGTTACTACAACCACGATTTGGTTACATTGCATATACTGAGTGAATGGACGATACCGAATGAGGTAGAGACCCTTGCTCGCATCTGTAACCAAGCATTCTTGTCAAGATATCCCACCACCTTACAAATATCTTCAAGTTTTCAACCATCGAAATGATAAAATCTACCTGCAATAACAAAACAATGCCTTAATGACACTCACGATGACATATGTTCTTCAACAATAGCATGATGACATGGAAAGGTACTCACCACACTTTAATGACACTTGTTGAAATATTTGTGTGTCATTGCTTTTTTCCATACTGCCTAACAAAAAAGAAGAAGAAAAGAAGACTGTAAAAAGAGATGGCCGACAAATCCCTCTTTAACGCCCACCAATGATTGAACCAGTCATTCAATTTATAGTTATCTCCATGAGGTAGGAACGAAACCGAAAAAGTTTTCTATCTAACACAAGGCAAAAAAGAGAAGGCAGCCATGTGTTGTAGCACAAGCTAAAAACAAAGGCGGAATGTACAAATCTATATACGGGAAGTGGGAGGACATTTTTGTCTAACGCATATCTATCTTACGGGCGGACATTTTTGTCAAAAGCATATCTACCTTTTTTATATGTTATTTTATTATAAAGTCATCGTGGGCAACATTGGCATATGAATTATCACGAGTCCCAAGATATTCCTCCGTACACACCAAAACACGCAAATTTGTGTTTGAGGGAGAACACACAACACCCTCTCGGTGGGGCACATGGCCACCCTGCCTTATGTGGCCCACCTTTAAAAGCTACATACACACCTTGCACCAGGGGGGTTTGTTCTGATGCCTTCATCTCAACGCCTTCACAACCACCCAACTGGTCACATGGGCGACTTCCACTGTGGTCATGATTAGGGGTGTCAAAAGGGTCGGGTTTGGTTCGAACTAAATAAGAACTACATGAACCAGACCCGAGCCATACCCGATAAAATAATATTTTTTATCATTTTACATTGAAAAATTATGGGTCTTAATCAGAACTCAGGTCATGCTTGGTCTGGTATAAAATTTCATAAAAGACCCGAGTCGGGTTCAGATAAACCCAACTTGTTGACAACAAAAGAAAAGCAAATTGCACCATACTCTTTCAAGAGTAAAGCGTGACTATGATAGTAGTGAAGCACAAAGACAATACCTATGAAGTCGATGATCAATCTTCCAATGGAGCATCGGCCTGTGGGGGTGGCCAAAGAAGGTTTCTCCATAAGGGAGGTTGGCTATGACTGCAAACCCGCTAGGTCCTGAGCATAGCAGGTTTCTAGTGTCAGTGAGCGAGTCCCCGAAGCTAAAGATGGAGGTGTAGAAATCAGAATGTGAAGCAGTAGAAGGCACAAAGAACATGCAGAATGCAAAGACAACCATTATAGAAAACATCATCACTCCTGAACCTGTATATGAAGAAGCCATGGCGCGCGTGCACGCGCGCGCGCGCGCGCGCGCGCGAGAGAGAGAGAGAGAGAGAGAGAGAGAGAGAGAGAGAGAGAGAGAGAGAGAGAGGTTTAAGTTAATACAAGAGGGGTTAGATAATTGTTATATACACTATAAGAAATCTGCAAATTAGCGACAGACACTATCCGACGATAATTCATCGCAAATCCGATGCTAATCCGTTTAGCGATTGATTGGCAATGACTTACCGACGGATAACATCCATCACAATTTTCTGGCTGCTAAGTAGCAACAAAACTGATATGTCACTACTTTTGTTGCTAATTCATGATAGATTAACAAATGTCATGATCTGTCGCTAATTCATCACTAAATAAGGACTGATTTGGTTTCGTGACAGATACATATCTATCGATAAACTTAACGATGGATACGTATCCATCGCTAAATTACGTTGCCAATTTATTGACGACTTTGCGATGGATTATATTTCATCACAAAACATTGGCTGATTCAGTTTTTGAGACAAATAAATATCCATCCCTAATCTGTCGCTATATTCACGATAGGTATTAGCGACAGATATTATCCGTCGCTAATACATCATAAATTTTAAAAAAAACTAATTTTTTAAAATATAAATATCAAGAAAAAAAATTATCATTATACAATTTATATAACCTGTGTATAAAAAACAAAGTACACATAAAAAATATATATACAAAGCAGGAGAAACAAATTTAACACAAGTTATAAGTGAAAAAAATTTAACAACCCACTATAATCCTCGCCAAGTTCTAATTATTTATAAGTGAACATATACAAAGAGTTTTGTTTGAAACAATAAGTACATAAAACAAATTCAACACATGAATCTAATCATCGCCAAGGTTCGAAGCATCATCCTCTTCATTATCTCGATCTACCCCTTCATCCATGCCTCCATCACCTCATCTACATTGATTATCTCCAACATCCTATAAGAGAACCGAAATGTTAGTATTGGTAAACAAAATATAATGAAATAAATTATATCTAATGCACCTAATCTAAGGCAATCAAAGTAACATAGTTGAATGACACATAGACTACCAATAAAGTGAAGGACATTAACAGAATTCAGATATGTGTTCTAAGGCTGACAAAAAAAATTCATAGTGATTCAATCATGCAGATATGTGTTCTAAGGTTGTGAAAAAAATGTCATAGTGATTCAAACATGCATATATGGTTTATAAGGTTGTCAAATAAATATGTTATGTATCACAATCATGCATATATGTGTTATAAGGCAATAAAAAAACTTTCATAGTGATGAAATCATGTTTATATGTGTTCTAAGGTTGTCAAAAAAAACTTTCATAGTGATTCAATCATGCATATGTGTTATACAATAGTCAAAATTTTTTATAGTGATGAAATCTTGCTTATATGTGTTCTAAGGTTGTCAAAAAACTTTTATAGCGATTCAATCATGCATATATGTGTTCTATGGTTGCCAAAAAACTTTCATAGTGATTCAAACATGCATATATGTGTTATAAGGCAGTAAAAAAACTCTATAGTGATGAAATAATGCTTATATGTGTTCAAAGGTTGTCAAAAAACTTTCATAGTGATTCAATCATGCATATATGTGTTATAAGGCAGTCAAAAAATTTTATAGTGATGAAATCATGCTTATATTTGTTCTAAGGTTGTAAAAAAACTTTCATAGTGATTTAATCATGCATATATGTGTTATAAGGCAGTCAAAAAACTTTCATAGTGATGAAATCATGCTCATATATGTTTTAAGGTTGTCAAAAAACTTTCATAGTGATTCAATCATGCATATATGTGTTATAAGGCAGTAAAAAAATTTTCATAGCGATTCAATCAAACATATATGTGTTATAAGGCAGTCAAAAAATTTCATAGTGATGAAATCATTCCTATATGTGTTCTAAGGTTGTCAAAAAACTTTCATAGTGATTCAATCATGCATATATGTGTTATAAGGTAGTCAAAAAATTTCATAGTGATGAAATCATGCTTATATGTGTTCTAAGGTTGTTAAAAAACTTTCATAGTGATTCAATCATGCATATATGTGTTATAAGGCAGTCAAAAAATTTTATAGTGATGAAATTATGCATATATGTGGTATAAGGCAGTAAATTTTTTTTATAATAATGAAATCATGCTTATATGTGTTTTAAGATTGTCAAAAAACTTTCATAGTGATTTAATTATGCGTATATGTGTTTTAAGGTTGTCAAAAAACTTTTATAGTGATTCAATCATGCATGTGTTATAAGGCAGTCAACAAACTTTCCTAATGATGAAATCATGCTCATATGTGTTCTAAGGTTGTCAAAAAACTTTCATAGTGATTCAATCATGCATATATGTGTTATAAGGCAGTAAAAAAAAATTATAGTGATTCAATCATGCATATATATGTTATAAGGCAGTAAAAAAAATCATAGTAATGAAATCATGCTTATATGTGTTCTAAGGTTGTAAAAAAAATTTCATAGTGATTCAATTATGCATATATGTGTTTTAAGGTTGTCAAAAAACTTTTATAGTGATTTAATCATGCATATATGTGTTATAAGGCAGTCCAAAAACTTTCATGGTAATGAAATCATGCTCATATGTGTTCTAAGGTTGTCAAAAAACTTATATAGTGATTCAATCATGTATATATGTGTTATAAGGCAGTCAAAAAACTTTTATAGTGATGAAATCATGCATATATGTGTTTATAAGGCAATAAAAAAAATTTATAGTGATGAAATCATGCTTATATGTGTTCTAAGGTTGTCAAAAAACATTCATAGTGATTCAATCATGCATATATGTGTTATAAGGCAGCCAAAAAACTTTCGTAGTGATGAAATCATGCTCATAAGTGATGAAATCATGCATATACTAGCTTGAAATCTAACAACATGAAACAAATGACATGAAAATTTATACCTGACGCGCACTGGAGCTCATGGGTCCTGCAGACAAAGTTCCCCTATCCCCAAAATAGATGCACAACTCATTATGGATAAGGTTGGGAACGACTTCATGTAAAAAGTCACGCATTGTGTCTTTAAGAATCTGGCAGACACCATCCCAAGAAATAGCAGAGTCAATCGGACGATGAGAGTTGACGCTGGTGTGATAACTCTGGCTAAAGGAGGCAACGACTAGTGTGGTGTTCATGTTACTCCCAAATCTGAACACACGACCCTTTTTGGGCTCACCGATTGTAGTCACCCATGCTGCAGGATCGAAAGGCAGATGTTGAGTGGAGTAATCGCCATATCGCTCTACCATCTGCTGCTTGTATGACTCCTATAAAATAATGATTACAGTATGGATTAATAATTAAGAATTACAATATTTATGATAATGTAATTCATGGTAACTTGTATATTACAATATTTATTAATACAATAAATACATACCATTGTCGCCCTCGCCTTCTCTGATACGAACTCTCCCGTGCTCTTACGTTTATGTGTTTCAACAAACACATCCTTATCAGGCACAATGCCTCTTTTTCTGCTTCCTGCGAAGTTAAATGATAAAAAAATTAATTAAAAAGTATGCAAAAATACTTATAAATTTGATAATATATATATATATATATATATATATATATATATATATATATATATATATATATATATATATATATATATATATATATATATATATATATATTGATGAGTTACCATTTTCTTCTGGTGGCAGCCAAAAGTCCTAGATTCACCTGTGTGTAGATGAACATTAGGCATCTTCGCTCAGTTTTGTGCAGCCTTTGCTGAGTGGTTTCGAAATTCATGGCTCGCCCACTTGTCGCACATTACATCCCAATAATCTGACCTGATAGTAGAAAGGTCATGACCTTTCCACTGCAGTGGATCATCTATCCCACCAGCTGCTTTTATTATTGCATTTTTCATATTGTGCAACATGTTGGCAAATCGACTAGCACCACCTTCTGCCACACTACCCTCGTGTCCTGCTCCTCATTCGCAGTCGTGAAGCAATTCGAAGCCTACAAATAATTTCAGAAAGTTAGTACACATGACTATAACAAAAAATTAAATATGAAACACATTAAATATGATAAATGATTGTATACTATGAATAAGGACCACAATCTGTTAAACACCTCCTTTGGGTACTCTTTTCATTGAGCGACCGGTCCTGGAAGATGCTGAACTAGTAAGTCCTTAATTTCTCATATTATTTTTTGTGGCTAGAACCTCGCACTGCACATGAATTGCTACACATTAACAATCGACTATCTATATACACTATTTATAAGATAAGTATTGGATAAGTGACAATGAAATACTTATAATCGACTATCGATATACACTATTTGAATGAGTCATCGTGTGTCAGACTTAGAAGACTCTGCATCCGACGTTGTCTCGTTATGTGTATGAATAACTGGTGTAGGTGGGTCATGTGCAGGCGAAACATCATCTATAGAAAAATGAGTTAGAAATTCACACAATGCACATTTAAAATAATCAAGTATACAATTATTCAAATGATATACCTATCAAAGCATTACGTGAAGATGAAGGCTGAGACTGGGTATCACGGCCTCCACTTGGTCCTCGACCACTGGGTGCTCAACTACTGTGACCTCCATGAACCATATTCTAACAAATGAAAATATTATTTGTATCAGTTACATAACTCTTGATCTTAGCATGGACATGACATATGCATGAAATTTAAAGATTTAAATGTTCTACATGAATCAATTTTATAACTATGCATGAATTGTGCATGTACAAGATAAGTATGCATGGAATGTAACATGATATGCAATTTCATGAATATGGATACATAATCAAATAAAAAATAACTTCATGCAAGCATGAATACAGTCACATCAAATATTGTAATACATTCAAATCATTCATATCATAACAATGTCAAATATGTACCTGCAACAAATACACTCTAATATCCCGCTAACTACTATCATGACTAGCATGAACTCCGAACTACAAAAATAAGAGCATATGAGAAAGTGATGTGGTATATATTATAAGATATATTTCACTAGCTAGAGTATTCTTCCTCATTACTTGTTTGACTTTCATATTTTTCTTCTTCCTCCGCCTCTTCGTTTTCTTCTTCATTGGACGCCCATTCACTTGGTATATCATTTGGATCACATTCTTCTATACGTGTGCTATCGAACAATGAAGATGTGACATGCAAACCATGTGTGACATCATGACCATAAGAGAAGTCATACATATCATCTGATTGATAGTAATCACCCTCTTTAGCAATCTTGTCTTTCTGTAACTGATTATACTCGGGGTATAGTTTAAACTTCACCTTGCAAACCGCCCACCATTCATTTCTATCTGACTTCCTTATATTCAGATATGAAGTATAGTAAACTTATTGAGCTTGTGATGCTAATATGAATGATTCATATGTTCCAAACCATGATTTATGATTCACTTTCACAATGCTTGAGGCTTTGTTGACTCTTGTTGTTGTGGGATCAAACCAATGACACTTGAATAAAGTTACCCTGTTATTTATGCCTAAGTAAGTCAACTCTATTATTTCTTCTATAACACTGTAGTAGTCAAGTTTATTTTCACCGTAACTTCTACCCTTGACACACGCGCCACTATTCATTATTGACTTGTTTACACTATAGTCTTTTGTATGAAATCGCTAACCATTTACAATGTACCTGTTGTAATAATGCACAACTTTGGTCAGACCATTTTGTCAATCACATATTTCTTGGTCATTAACATCACCATGGCGGACCTACAAGCTTAAACAATGACTGTGATCATGACTAATTAAGTAACATATTGTTGTTTACATGAAAATAATGTGTGTCATCATCCTTACCAACTCTTTCAACCATGCCACAAACATATTTTCACATTGTTTCTGTACTTTTGAATCAGTGAGATATGGAAGTTCTCTTTGCAACTCCAGATCAAATCGTCTGCACTTAACAAATAATTATATTACCAAACTATGTACGTACGTAGAGAACTTAGTGTTACATATTAAGTATACTTACTCGATGTAGGAGTCGATTGTTGAGCAATTAAAAAGGATATAGATTTGTGTTGTGTTTTGCTCTCGATCTTCCAAGACTCTTGTCCGGCAACTGCCAAAGGCATTCCCATGTGGTTTAAATATTGATAGTTTGTCAGTCATAGTAAATTATTCTTCATCATCATTACGAGGTGGGCAAGTATAACGTGTTGAAATGTGAGGTTCAAAGTACATAGATGAGAAATTTGAAATCTTTTCTAAAGTGTACGCCTCACAAATTGAACCCTCCACTCTTGCTTTATTCTGAACCTTTTTTGTGAAGTCAAACATGCATCTGTCAACAATATACATCTCTTAATACAATAAATTTTCAATAGCATTAGAAAGAAAAGTATAAATAAAAATATACCTTTCAAATGAGTACATCCACTGATATTGTATAGAACCACAAACCCTAAGTTCATATGGCAAATGTATGATCACATGTTCCATAACAACAAAAACTGCTGGTAGAAATATCTTCTCTAGCTGATAAATAGTAGTGACGACAGAATCCTCGAGATTCTTTACTTCAGTTACTACAACTTCCGATGCACACAATGTTCTAAAAAATCTACTCAACTCGGAAAATACTTTCCATATAGGTTTTTCTAACATATCATGGAATGTTAGGAGAATCAACCATTGCATAATGACATGACAATCATGACTCTTCAACCCATATAATTATCCCTCATCTATCTTTACAGCTCGATCAATGTTAGAGATGTATCCATCTAGAAATCTCAACTGTCTCAACCACTGACATACCTGCTTTACTTGATTTGGTCCAAGCACATACCTTGCCTTTCGTTTATGTACTTTGCCATTGTACTCTTGGAGTTCTAATTCTAGTCTTTTACATATTACTTTTAAATCCATACGAGTCTTCGGGTTATTCTTTTTTTTTCCTTTGACATTCATTACCATATTGAATACATTAGCAAACATATTTTTCTTCACATGCATTACATCCAAATTATGTCGTATCAATAAGGTCGGCCAATATAGTAGTTCCCAAAATATAGATTTATTTGTCTAATTGTGATCCTTTCCAAATCCAAGAAAGGCGTTGGACTACGGGCATCTATCAGTCCATATGGAAAGTATCACAATTGTCTTAAAATCTTTATGCCAGACAACCGTATAGGTAAACCTTATATTTCAGTTGTGCCTGCTCGAAACACATTTCCTTGTCGTCGAAACGGATGGTCATTGGGTAAAAATCGACGATGACAATCAAACCAGCACGGCTTTCTTCAATGCGTCAATCTAAAAGATTTTTTATTCTCCATACAATACAGACATGCCAACCTCCCATGTGTGCTCTAACTAGATAACATACCATACGCAGGGAAGTCACTAATTGTCCATAGAACAACAACCTTCATATTGAAGTTTTGTTTTTTGTGGGCATCGTACGTGAGAACACCGTCATCCTATAGTATTTTCAGTTTATCAATCAATGGCCTTAAATATACATCAAGATTTTGGCCCAGAGCGGTCAGACAAGGGATCAATAGAGACAAGAAAAGATTTTGACTTGGAAGAAGGTTGTATGGGGTGACAAATACTGGCCAACATGAGTATGGGGTTGTTCTACCCCCAAATGGATTAAATCCATCTGTACATAAACCTAACCTAACATTTCTCACTTTTATTGTGAAGGTCTGATGAGTACAATCAAAGTGCTTCCAAGCTTCTGCATCAATAGGATGCGTGATCTTATCTTCATCACGTCGAACTTTATTTGCATGTCATTTCATGTGTTTAGCTGTCCTCGAAGACATATACAATCGTTGTAATGTAAGGGTGAGAGGGAAGTAGCAAAGTGACTTGTATGACACTTCTTTTGACCTCATGCTAGCATTGCCTCTTGTCTTTGGCTTGAATCGAGGATGCCGACATGATGAACATGATCTGTTATTTTCTTGATCTTTGAAATACAACATGTAGTGATTTGGACAAGCATATATCTTTTGATACCCCATACCTATAGCATTGACCATAACCTTTGCACGATAGAAATTTTGTAGTAATTTCTCATCTTTGGGAAACATAGTCTTCATAATAAAGCATAGACGGTCAAAACATGATTGACTTAAATTATACTTTAACTTTAAATTTAGTAGTTGAAGAACTGCATACAAGATAGTGTGACTCTCGCAACCATTCCATAGTGGCTCATCAGCATCTCTAAGCAAGTCATAAAATTTACTAGTTGCATCGTTTGTTGTTTCTTCCTCTACCCTAGTTGGTACATCACTAGGACCCATAGCAGAACCCAGTTCTAGTCCTGCAACATCAAATATCAAATCTACGTATAGATTAACTTGCACCACATCCACCCATACATCAAAATTGTTCCAAAATTCTTCACTATGAAGCATCCAATTCTAATAATCACTGACAAAACCCTTCTTGTATAGGTGATGTCTAATTCCATGAGGTTCTACAAATCGATTGTTCTTACACATCGTGCAGGGGCACCTGATTCGATCGATGTGATCCACTGTACTGACACTTGCTGTTGCAAATTCAATAAAACTGCCAACACCATCTATATATTCAAGCGACACCTCATTATCAACTATCCTACGATACATCCATTCACGGTTTATAGTCATTTTATCCTATAATGTTACAGATATTATCTTCACCAGTTAAAAGAGAATCATAATAATGCATCGATGAAAAAAATATCAAATTTATCATGCATTGTTGGTGGATATAATGATTTGATATATATATATATATATATATATATATATATATATATATATATATATATATATATATATATATATATATCACAAAAATATTTAAAAAGATGAAATCACATTCATAAACACTATACATTCAATTTAAGCATGTTTTTATAATATAATTTCACATGGAGGGCATAATTAATTCGAAAATAACTTCATGCAAGCATGGATACAGTCACGTTAAACATCGCATTACATTCAATCATTCATATCACAATAATGTCAAACATGTACCTGCAGCAAACACACTCCAATATCTTGCTAACTACTACCATGACTAGCATGGACTCCGAACTATAAAAATAAGAGCACTTTTATTTTCATACATTCAAATCATGCTCAGCATGATCTCCGAACTCCAGCAAAGCAGTCCTAGATATCCATAACTAAGTGAGTTTGTAAATAAAAAAATGTTGCATCCAAGAAAGTAAATAACATGTGATATGCTTGCATCACTTACTCACCACAGGTATTTACCCAATTTACATGCTTTTGCCTTTGCATTTTTTTTTTATTTCTTTTTGTATTGCATTTGTAGTTACATGCGATGCTTAGCACTAAACATCACGCAATTAGCTCAACTACATACCTGCAAAGCACAAATATACAAAATAATCTACTCGACCATCTCATAAGGAGAGAACGCTACAGCTGCACACATACACAATGACCAACTTATCGTCACCCAAACATACCTTTACGATTGGTGGATACAGGTCAAAGGCCCGGCAAAATAGATGGAGATCAGCTGATACACGATCGCTCACCGCTATTCCCTCATGAATAAGGGCAGAAAAGAAAAAGAAGAAAAAAAATACAAAGAAGGGCCAATGGGGAATCTGGTACTGGTCGATGAGAACTACGACAATGGAGGGCCTCTGAGTCGACACTCGTCAGGGAGACAAAGTGCGTTCTGACGACAACGGTGGTGCAGGGTGGGGAAAAGAAAGGAGGAAAAGAAAAGAGGGGGTGGGAGGTTGGAGATGGCAGCGACGATGGTCGGCCTGGGATGGATTGGGCGAGATTCAGGGAGGAGAAGGAAGAAGAGGAGGTCGACGATGGCGCCGCTCCGGTGGCATGCGGATAGGAAAGGAAGGAGGTGAGGAGAGGACTCAGGGAGTGGGAGGAAGAAGTGGAGGTCAGTACACGGTGGTGGTCAGCGGTGGCACATGATGGTGAGAGAGATGGAGTGAGAGAAGGAGGAGGTGATGGAGGGAAATCGGGCGGCGGGTGGCGATGGCACATGGCGGTGGTCGGCGGTGGCACACGACAGTGAGAGAGATGGAGTGAGGGAAGAAGGAGGAGGTGATAGAGAGAAATCCGGCGATGGGCAGTGGGCAACATGCGAGGGATGAAACAAAAAGAGAAAGAAAGGGGCTCACATTAGGGTTTTATGGGAAAAATTAGCGACGGATTAGCAATGGAAAAATTCTGTCTCAAAATCCATCGCCAATTAGCGATGAAGTAACGACAGAAAAATTTTGTCGCTCATCCGTCGCGAAGGTGCAATGGAGTTTGAGATGGAATTTTTTCGTCGCTAATTAGCGACAAATTTTGACACAGAATTTTTCTGTTGCTAATTCTATAACTAATTTTAATTTTAGGGATGGCTCATTTTCTCTATCTAATCCATCACAAATTTATGATGGATTATTTCTGTCACAAGCTTTCATCGCTAATTAACATTTTTCTTGTAGTGATATAGTATGCAATACTCTAATGGTATTAGGCTTTGGATGCCCACCCACAATTAGTGTTATAGTTGAATATGATTTTTGTTGTAGTGTGATTATATACATAATTATATTCTTGAAACTGAAATCTGTTGATCCGATTAAGATCACTGTGGCCATATTTCATGAAGGATCTCATCCGTTAAAGAGAAAGGAGGGCCCACTCTCTCCTTAACGAGTGAAACTGCCTTACTTGAGGGCCTTGTCCAGAATGATCTCTTCATTCTGGATAAGTTTCAAGTGAAACAACATATCCACTTGTTGGTGTAAATGGTTACCCAAAGGGAGGTAAATTCTCAGTAGCCCTTCTATTATAAATAGAAGGAAAGCTTTCTCACCTGATACAACAGTGCCTGCGATAAACCTCTTTTAAAGAAGGCCATATACAATCAAACCCTCTTACGACTCCTCGATCTCAATCCAACAGTGGTATCAGAGTCAAGGTTACTGCAAAAGGCTCTTCCACATATCACAACTCCATCGTCTATCACTGCTTGGGGTCATCGACACTCGACCTCAGTCCAAGGGAGCATAGCAAACAGAGAGGTCAATTGTTTATTTTATTAAACTCACAGAAGAGGATGCTGAATTTCGATGACCCCTGCTTCTGGTTAATAGTGACAGGAAACTCGAACCATGTTTTGGGTATGTTGGTGTTAGTATAAAAAAACAAAAGAGGGGCAAGAGATTACCTGTTTATTTTTTTCATCACCTACTGTTTTTCGAAAATCTAAGCAGCAGACCGGACGATCTCCTTTTTTTCTTTTTTGGCATCTGCCCCGACAAGGCCATCGAACCACTGATCATCGTCGCCTGATTGTCTTCCAAAAACAAAATAAATAAAAAAGGAGAAAGATCGTCGATATTTGGTATCCGACAACCCTTTGATATAAAACAAACAAATAAAAAGGGCAGATTACCTTCATTTTTTTGCATTTTTTTCCAGCAACTTCGGTAAAGATTCTGCATTCCTGCGAAATTGTCTTATCGGTCTCTTCTTTTCTTCTTTTTCCTGCAAGAACCGACCACTACCTTATTTTTTTTTCTGGCGCGCGACTAGTGATTCCTCTCACCGACTGAAACAAAAAACAAGAAAAGGAAAATGCAGAAGCTTCATCGAGAAGCTTCTGAACTTTTTGAGAAACCCCTTTTTATACTCTTTTATAGGTAACTTTACAATATTGCCCCTAGTCTTTTTAAAAAAAATTGGTCATATCTCTGTCTTGTAAAATTATAATTTTACCGAAGTCTTTTTTCACTATTCTCGGTCAAGTCCCTAATCGGTTAAATTACATGTTTGTTCCTATAATTTGCATTAGTTTCAGTTTTGTCTTGTTGTAGTTTATTTATAGTATAACCTCTACTTTTAAATTAATTACCAATTATATCCCTTAGTTATAAATTACAGCAGTACCTTTAACTTTGATATTTTTTACTTCACTATCCCTAAATTATAGCAAAAGACCATATTTTTCTGGTAATTCCAGAATAGGACTCATACTCATAAATTTCTTTCTGAATTAGGGTTAGTTTTTTTATTTTTACAGAAAACCCCCAGTTTCCTTTTAAGTCCTATTTTTGAGGGATTATTATTGCAGTGTTGTCTTCAATCTTTTTTGAAATTACAGAAAAGTGCTCAGAGTTTGCAAATTGGCTCAATTTTAGTGAAAATCAAAGAACTTGATTGCAATACAATTTTTTTTGTATTTGCAAGACATAGAAAGATTGATATCGTGATTTTTTTTATCATGACATGATATTTTATGCATTCATGTCTGATATACTCTTATCTGTCTACTTGTTGAATGCTAGACTTATACTTATCATATTTTGCCATCTTAAAATAACCAAAAATAGAAAAATGACAAGTAGAGTTTGTGCCACTGAATTAGCCAAAACCGATAAGCTTAATGACAAAAAATTTCACATTTGGAAGAGGAGGATTTCTCTTGTTCTAACTTTAGAGGGCATCGAGAATGCCCTCACTACTGAAATAAGCAACCTTGGTACTTCTGCTATTGATGAGGTCAAAGCCTCGTATACAAAATACAAAAGGGATAATATGTTGGTTAGAACCATCATATTAACTTATATGGATGATGATCTAATTAGGGTATTTGAAGATTACCCTACAACTAAGTCCATGTTTGAAGCCATTTCAAAGAAATATGACACTACTTATGAAACACATATACAATTACTATTAGAAGAATACAATTCATGATGTATGTATGAAAATGACAATGTTGTTGACCATGTTAACAAAATGCTTGTTATGGCCAAGGACCTGACAATTGTTGAGAATGTGATTTCTAACCAGATGCAAATATCTACCATTCTGCATAGTTTACTACCTTCTTGGAAGATGGTACAAACAACTCTTAGGTTGAATTCAAAAAACCTAACCTTGAAAGAACTTCCTGCTCAACTGAAAATTAAGCAACAACATATGCAACAAGACGACGAGCGAATTACACTTCGCTAAAGATGATCCTTCTCGAGGCTATAGCCCTTCTAGATGCCCACAATTTAAAAAAAAAATTACTTGAAAAAATTATAAATTTGATATGAAGAACGATCCAACATTTTGCAAGCCGCAAACAACCGCCTCACATGTGAAGTGCTTCAAGTGTGGAAAACTTGGACACTTCAAGAGATATTGCAGGAGCCGATCAAACAAAAACACTGGTAGGAATAACAGAAATTGCCAGCAAAAGGAGATGCGAGATATAATCTGTGTGATATCAGAATGCTCTTATACAAACCAAGCTCTTTTTGGTTGGTGGGTGGACTCTAGGGCAACTTGACATATAGCAATGACCAAGTAAGGGATGGTGGACATAATCGACTATAAACCTGGTGAACATCAGGTATACATGGGCAACAACACCTACTTTGATGTTATGGGTGTCGGGACTTATCGAATTGAAACCTCTAAAAATAATGTTTTGTTGTCAAATGTCCTGTTTGTACCGTCCATGTGGCATAATCTAGTGTTTGTCCTGACCTTTGTTGCCAAGGGTTTTGAAATTCATTTTTTACCAAGGAAGGTCACTATAAGAAAACATGGTCGAGTCTTGTTTGATGGGGTCCTTGATCAAAATCAGAGATTGTTTAAAATTTATGAATCTGATATGAATAAAATTCCTTTGACTTCTGCTTATATTGATATTGTCTTTAACGTGGATGTAAATGTTTGACACCAAAGACTTGGACACATTAACTTAAAAAAGATGAAAAAACTTGCTAAATTAAAATTTATACCTGACTTTAATAAATCATCATTTCATTAATGTGAACCTTGTATTTATGAAAAAATGACAAGAAAATCATTTCTAAAAAATATTATTAAAGCATCAGAATTATTACAAATCATTCACACTGATATTTATGGTCCTTTAAGGACTCAAACTCATAAAAGATTGAAATATTTTATATCATTTATTGATAATTTTTTTAGATACAGTTATGTGTATCTTATGACTTATAAGTATAAAGCATTAGATAAATTTAAAAAATATCATCAAGAAGTCAAAAATCAACTTGGTAGGAAGATTAAAGTTTTATGGTTTGATCAATGTGGAGAATATACTTCAAATAAGTTTTTTGAATATTACAAAGTCAATGGGATTAGACCACATACTACTACTCAAGGCACACCTCAACAACATGGTGTGGCAAAAAGATTTAATAGGACTCTTCTTGATGTTGTTAGATATACGTTATCTAACGCTTCATTACCCAAAGTATTTTGGGGAGAAGCAATACATAAGATAACTTATGTTTTAAACATGGTTCCTTGTAAAGCAATTATCTCAATACCTTATGAGTCATGGATATGGAGAAAACCTAGTCTAAGTTACCTCCGTAGATGCGGTTTTGTATCTCATATAAAAGTTATAGAGAGATCAAGAGATAAACTCAATACTAGATCTATAAGATGTATTTTTATCGGATATCCCAAAGCATCTAAAGGCAATAGATTTTTCCACCTAGATAAGGGCTTAATCGAAAGTAGATATGTAATCTTCTTGGAAGATCAAAATATGGAAGAAGTTGTTCTAGAAATAAATGGAGACAATCCTCTTGATCTACAGTATGATTTTGATGACATGCAAGAATCTATAAGTAACGACAAACCTTCTAAAATCACTCATTCTTCTTCTAAATAGTCTTAGGTTGGGCACAAAAGGTCTAGAGCTCCTCTGTCTTACTTAGATGACTATTATGTCTATCTATCAGAGGAAGTATGTTATGTTTTAGACATAGATGACATGAAAGATAACCTGTCATATAGTGAGACAATAAACTCATGTGAGTCGACAGATTGGGTAAAAACCATGAACAAGGAAATTGTGTTCATTGAGAAAAACCAAGTCTGAGAATTAATTGATTTACATGAGAAAAGAAAAGCCATTGGATGTAAATGGATTTTAAAGAAGAAATCTAAGTCCAATAATAGCATTATAAATTTAAAGCAAGATTAGTTGCTAAGGATTTTTATCAGAAAGAAGGATTAGATTATGTTGACACATATTCACCTGTTGCAAAAATTGCCTCGATAAGAATAATTCTTGCGATAGTAGCTCACTACAACCTAGATTTAGATCAAATAGATGTCGAAACCACTTTTCTTAATGAGGAGCTTAAGAAAACCATTTTTAAGAAGGAACCTGAAGGCTATATAATAAAAGGCAAAAAAAATAAAATATATAGGTTGAAAAAATCCTTATACGGACTCAAGCAATCACTACATCAGTGGTACTTAAAGTTTCATAAGGCTATTACGTCATTAGGATTTGTAGCAAATAAGTTTGACCACTATGTTTATTTATGAAAAAGTGAGAGTAAATTTGTTATTCTCTCACTATATGTGGATGGCATTCTTTTGACTGAAAACGACAATAATATGATTGTCAAAACCAAGTCATCATTAAATTCTCAGTTCGAAATAAAAGACATGGGAGAAGCATCATATGTTCTTGAAATTAAAATCATTTGAGATATAAAGTCCAAACTTTTAAGCTTAAGTCAAGAAAGATATTTAAATCATATACTTAAAATATTTAAAATGAGTGATTGTAAGCCAGTTAGAATACATGTGGTTAAAAGTGTCAAGTTGAGTAAACATGATAGTCCAGGTGATGGACAAGAAAGACTAAATGTCTCTTACGCTCAAGCTGTCAGAAGCTTGATGTATGCTACGATATGCATTAGGCCTGATATCAGCTTTGTTGTTGGTCTCGTTAGTCGCTATAAGATTAATCCTGGTTGGCCACACTGGCAAGCGGTAAAAAGAATATTTTGATATTTAAAAGGGATTATAAACTTAAAACTATGTTTTTAAGCTAATTCTTTAGAATTAACTGAATATTTTGATGCTAATTTTTCTGGCAGCATAGATGATAGTAAATTCACCTCTGGATATGTTTTCTCCTAGTAGGAGAAGCAGTTACTTGATCTTGTAAGAAACAAAGTTGCGTAGCATAACATACTCAAGAAGTTGAATATATTGTATGCAATGCAACTGCCATATTTGATGTTTTGATAAGCCACTTCATTAATTATTTGAAGCAGAAAATAACCAATGGGCCAATCTAGATTTATTGTGATAATCAGGTTGTCATCTCTCTTATGAAGAGTGGAGCTGATAATTCAAAAAGTAATCACATAATGGTAAAGTACCATTGCATTCATGATGTGATTAAAAGAAATAAAATCAAAGTCAGCTACTTACCTATATCTGATATAATTGTTGGTCCTTTAATAAAGGACATATCAGAGAAAATGTTCTCAAAACATGTATCTTGTATGGGATTAAGATATGTTTAATAAAGACATATGCCTCGATGAGAAACTCAAAATATAACTCATTCCAGGAATATTAATGCAAGGAAAATACTTCAATAGTGGGAGGCTAAATCCTGCATCTAGTTTTTGTTTCACATGGCCAAGTAAAAGATGTTGATCTGATTAAGATCACCATGACCATGTTTCAGGGAGGATCTCATCCGTTAAAGGGAAAGGAGGGTCCACTCTCTCCTTAACGAGTGAAACTGCCCTAGTTGAGGGCCTTATCTAGAATGATCTCTTCATTGTAGATAAGTTCAAAGTGAAACAACGTATCCACTTGCTGGGGTAAATGGCTACCCAAAGGGAGGTAAATTCCCAACAGCCCTTCTAATATAAGGAGGGCTTTCTCACATGTGACAACAATGCATGAGATAAACCCCCTTTGAAGAAGGCCGTATACAATCAAACCTATCTCAAACTTTCTATCGACTCCTCAATCACTATCCAATAGTTACTCTTCATCCACTATTGTGTTTGAAAAGTAATCCCTTGAAGATAATAGTGGTTTAGTTTTTCTTTAGCCCAAAAGATTTGTACACTACAAGAAATAAAGGTTTTACTGGCACAACAATAGTGCTAGTAAAAACCTTTGTTGGCACAAGAATGCACCAACAATAGCACTAGAAAAGGTGTCGTCGGTAAAGCATTTTCTTGGCATAACCATACATTGCCAGAAAAATATCATATTTTGCTGGCATAAATTGTTGAGAAACTCTATTTTGATGTCACATAATATGATACACTGTCGTATTTGATTTTGTATAATAAGATAATATGTCTTCTTGAAAAATGTTATATTATGACTGGATATGTTTTGCCATATATCTAACGAGTATTTGATGCAAGGATATCTCACTCAAAAAGGATGGAGACCTCCTGTTCAAGTACAACTATGGTGCAATCATACTCCTTAAAGAAAAAGCTTGATGAGCCATGCATTCCTAAAGACCATCTAAAGAGATCAGCTACCTCAAGTTGAAGATTTTTTTCTTCTTTAGAGTCATATGTAACAGAACCTTCAGAAGCATGCATATTGCATATTACATACTCATTCATAAAAGCTATTTCATAAAAGTATACGATAGTTTCAAAAAGCACCTTTTTGAAAAACCAATAATTGTACCTTCTTACAAACCTTTATGGAAAAGGTATTTTGACATGATATAATTCATGATTTCAAAAAGCAATAATTGTATCTTCTATCATAAGACAACTTAAAAAGAAATGATTTCAAATGGGTAGGAAAAAGACAAAACATGTAAATCGGCTACACAAAGAAAAACCAATATAAAACTTGTTGAAAAGACTTTAGTTACTTTTTTAAAGAAATGATTTCAAATATGTAGGAAAAAGACAAAACATGGAAATCGGCTACACAAAGAAAAACCAATATAATACTTGTTGAAAAGACTTTAGTTACTTTTTTAAAGAAATGATTTCAAATATGTAGGAAAAAGACAAAACATGGAAATCGGCTACACAAAGAAATACAAATATAATATATGTTGAAAAGACTCTAGTTACTTTTCTACAAACCCATAGAATGTCAACTTACTTGAAGTCATCATTCTCTTTGTATAGCATTAAATACCTCCTGTAAGAAATCTTTGTTAATATCCTTCTCAAGAATGTCGACTTGCTTAAAGTCTTCATTCTCTCTGTAGACTTTGAAAAACACAACATAAAGAAAACTCTTGATATGACTATGTACAAATAAATATCTCAAAGCATTTATTGTACTTACACTCATTTAAAGTAAAGAAGTACTTATGTACCTCAAATCATTAATTAGAATAAAGACAAAACTATATGATAGCCTACAATCCAACGTTCAATGTACTATTGTAAGAAATAGACTTTTTACATAAAATATATATAATACCTAAAAAATTACAACGACTATTGTACCCCATATTTTACTTTTATGGAAAGAAGACTTTTTCAAACATCCACGAATTTGGTTTTTGAAATGACATGACATTTCATATCTCAAAAAGACTACGATTTCAAAAAGGTAACGACTACTTTTTTAAAGCTATATAAACACACTATTCAAACAACGAATGAGATAGACAAGTGAGCTTACAACGAGAAAAATTCTTAGTCAATATTTGAAAGAGAGCCTAGAAAAAGAAAGAAAAAAGAAAAAGAAAAAGAAAAGAAAGAGAAAAAGTCAAGAATAGCTCTTTGACAAATAGTATCTTCTGAGTGAAAAGAACAGAACATTCTCAGAATCCTTCATTCGTGCATTCATATCTTTCTGAAGGTTTTATAAGGAGTATTGTAACTTTTTGTTATTCATTGTTTTCCTTCTTTGTTGAAAGAAGTAGACCTCTGTGGAAGAGGGTGTTGCCCTTCTCTGTTGAGAGAAGAAGACCTCTGTGGAAGAGGGTGTTGTCCTTCTCTATTGAGAGAAGAAGACCTCTGTGGAAGAGGGTGTTGTCCTTCTCTGTTGAGAGAAGAAGACCTCTGAGGAAGAGGGTGTTGTACTATTTATCCGGTGACTCGGATGTTATAGTGGAAAGCTCAAGTGGTTTGCTTGAGGACTGGATGTAGGTCAGGGTTTTGACCGAACCAGTATATATTCTGTGTTTATGAGTTGTGTCTTTATTGCATCATATTTTTAATTTATCGATCTGTTTAGTAATTCCCTATTCACCCCCCCTCTAGTGGAATTTCATTTGGTATCAGAGCAGGTTTGCTGGTTTCGACATAACAAGTCTTCCAGCACAAATGGCATCTACCTCCTATGCTTGTGATATTGAAGGTCAACACGCATCTCGTCCTCCTTTCTTCAATGGCTCCAACTATGGATACTGGAAGTGCAGAATGGCTATATTTCTCAAATTCATAGATTTTGCTGTATGGAAAATTGTTGAGCATCCATACACATCTTCATTCACAGACTATAGCTTATGGTCTGATGAAGAAAAGAAAATGGCAAATCTAAATGCAAAGGCTATGAATGCCTTATATTGTGCCATTGATCAGAATGAATTCAATAGAATATCTATATGTGAATCTGCATATGATATTTGGCATTCTTTGGAGGTTATTCATGAAGGAACCAACAAAGTGAAAGAAGCCCAAATCTCGTCTCTTATCAGAAAATATGAGTTGTTCAAAATGAACAAAGATGAACCCATCACAGAGATGTTCACCAGATTCACCAACGATCTGAAATCCCTGAGTGTAACCCACTCTCAGACAGAAAAGGTGAAGAAAATCTTGAGATCTCTCACAACTGATTGGGAGAAAAAGACTACTGCTATTGAAGAAGCTCAAGATTTGTCCAAGCTTACCCTGGATGATTTAATAGGCAATCTTATGGCCTATGAAGTCCACATGAAGAAAAGAAGGGAAGAGGAACAACCCTTAAAGAAAACTCTAGCCTTCCCAGCCCTTTCTGAGGATGAGGACTCAGAAAAAAAAAACTGAGATTGCGCTACTCACCAGAAAATTTCAGCGCTTTATGAGAAGGAACCGGCTTCCAAATAAGCACAAAGAAAGAAAAGACCCAAAGGAAGATTCTATGTGCTACCTGTGTAATAAGCCAGGCCACTTGAGACGTGACTGTCCTCTTCTCAAAAGAAAATCCAAGACTGAGGAACCAAAGAAAAGGTTCTTCAAGAAAAAGGCTCTGCATGCTCAATGGGATGATTCAGAACCATCCACAAGTGAAGAGTCAAATGATGATAAAGCAGAAACCGCCAAGATGTGCTTCATGGCAGAAAGCTCTGTAAGTGAATCCCTTGATTTCTCCTTTGAAGAACTTCAAAATGCTTTTCAGAAACTTTTTGAAGAATCAAGGAAAACGATTCTCAAAAATAGACATTTCAAATCTGAGAATCTAGAGCTCATTTTGAAAAATGAAAAACTCAGTATTGAAAATTCTGAGTTACAAAAGAAAAATCTTCTTATTACTTCTGAAATCTTTTCTACTAGCTCCAAGACTAAAAATCTGCAAGTAGAAATTTCAGAATTAAAAAGTAAAACTGAGAACCTTATGAAAACGGTTTTCAAGTTTACTAAAGGAAAAGAGAACTTGGATAAACTCCTATCCTCTCAAAAAGTCTCTTTCTACAAGAATGGTATTGGCTACTCTCATTTCAACAAGTCTTCTTGTATGAATCAAAAGACCACTTTTGTGAAAAGTTCTTCTGAACCTAAAAAGGAGTATTATAATTTTAATTCCTTAAACTCCTTTAAAGCTGTAGACAAACCTAAATCAAAATGGATTTGGGTTCCAAAATCTAACAAAAAGGGACCCGACTGGGTACCAAAAAGAAGTTTTACTTAATGTTTTGCAGGCTTCAAAGAAGAAGAACAGATGGATACTAGACAGTGGATGTTCAAAGCACATGACAGGACATCCAGACCTTTTTGTTGTTCTTTATCATAAAGAAGGAGGAACAGTCACCTTTGGAGATAACAACAAAGGTTTGATAATTGGTATTGGTAATATTGATAAACCTCTTATCAAAGACGTTCTCCTGGTTAAAGGCTTAAAACATAACCTTCTAAGTATTAGTCAAATGTGTGACACAGGTTATAATGTTAGCTTTAATCATGATGCATGTCTTATAGCAGACACCAATGAAAACATCATCTTAAAAGGTATAAGAAGAAACAATATATATGAACTATACCTAGAAAACATCACCGAACATTGCCTTATAGCTAATAATGACACTCAACTTTTATGGCACATGAGAATGGGTCATGTTAACTCCAAATACATGTCTAAATCAACTAAAGATAAGTTAGTACGTGGGTTACCCAAAATATCTTTTAAAAAGGATTATTTTTGTGATGCATGTCAACTAGGAAAACTATCAAAATCATCTTTCAAATCAAAAAATATCATTTCAAGCAAAAGACCTTTAGAGCTTCTCCACCTGGATCTTTTTGGCCCTTCTAGAGTAGCTAGTCTTAATCACAATAAATACGTTTTTGTCATTGTGGATGACTACTCAAGATTTACTTGGGTAATATTTTTGAAAAACAAAAGTGACATGTTTTGTCAATTTGAAATTTTGTGCAAAAAATTACAAAATGAAAAATCTTGTTCCATTGTAAAAATCCGTAGTGACCATGGAGGAGAATTCGAAAATGAACTTTTTGAAAATTTTTGTAACTTGCATGGTATTTCTCATAACTTTGCCTTTCCTAGAGCTGCACCTCAAAATGGGGTAGTAGAAAGAAAAAATAGAACCCTTCAGGAATCTGCTAGAACTATGCTCCAACATAATAATCTTGCTAGATCTTTTTGGGCAGAAGCTGTTAACACTGCATGCTATATAACCAATAGAGTTCTTATTATACCCTTGTTAAATAAAACTCCCTATGAATTATTCTATGACAAAACTCCAAGAATAGACTACTTTAAAGTCTTTGGATGTAAATGCTTTATCCTTAACACAAAAGATAACCTAGATAAATTTGATGCAAAATCTATTGAAGGCATATTCTTAGGATACTCAAGTCATAGTAAAGCATACAGAGTTTTTAATAAGAGTTCATATTCTATTGAAGAATCTATGCATGTCAGTTTTTGTGAATCTATTGATCAATCTGTTCTTAAACAAACTAACGATGATGATGTTGAAAGTACAGATTTATTCCTAGATAACACAGCCAAATCTAATGAAGATGATCATCAAAGAACATTTGTCGAAATTAAAGATCATCCTCAAAAGCAAATTTTGGGAGACCTGACAAAAGGTGTTCAGACTAGAGCTCAGCTAGAACGGATTGCAAATATGGCATTCATTTCTCAACTTGAACCAAAGAAGATTGATGAAGCCATCATCGATGAGTTCTGGATGCTAGCCATGACTGAAGAACTGAATCAATTCCAAAGGAATGAAGTTTGGGATCTTGTACCAAGACCAAAGGATCATCAGATCATTGGGACAAGATGAATCTTCAGAAACAAGCTAGATGAAACAGGTAATGTTATAAGAAACAAGGCAAGATTAGTAGCTCAAGGATACAACCAGGAGGAAGGTATTGATTTTGATGAAACATTTGCTCCTGTTGCTAGACTTGAATCTATTAGGATGTTTTTAGCATATGCAAGCTATATGGATTTTAAACTTTATCAAATGGATGTTAAAAGTGCCTTTCTAAATGGTTTTATAAATGAAGAAGTTTATGTAAAACAACCTCCAGGCTTTGAAAATGAACAATATTCAGATCATGTTTTCAAACTAAAACGTGCCTTATATGGATTAAAACAAGCACCTCGTGCTTGGTATGATAGACTCAAAACCTTTTTATTAAAAACTGGTTTTTCGGTAGGCAAAGCAGACTCTACTCTATTTGTAAAAGTTGTGGATAATCATACCTTAATTGTTCAAGTTTATGTGGACGATATCATCTTTGGATTTACTAACAGCACTCTCTGTGAAGAATTTTCTAAGTCCATGCAGAAGGAATTCGAAATGAGTATGATGGGAGAACTCAACTACTTTCTTGGACTGCATATTAAGCAAACCAAGGATGAACTTTTCATCAATCAATCCAAGTATGCTCATGAACTTCTAAAGAGGTTCAACATGAACTCAACAGCTTAAAAAACCACTCCTATGAGCACAACCACTGTTTTGGACAGAGATGAATATGGTAAGTCTGTTGATACAAAGGTATACCGAGGTATGATAGGATCACTTCTTTATTTAACTGCTAGTCATCCAGATATTATGTTCAGTGTTTGCTTGTATGCTAGATTTCAGTCAAATCCAAAAGAATCACATCTTAAAGCTGTAAAAAGAATAATGAGATATTTAAAAGATACAGTTGATTTTGGATTATTTTATTCAAAATCCTCTACTTTTGATCTAATCTCATACAGCGATGCTGACTTTACTGGAAGTAAATCTGACAGAAAAAGCACAAGTGGAACATGTCATATGCTAGGGCACTCACTAGTTTCATGGTTCAGTAAGAAACAAAACTGTGTAGCCTTATCAACTAGTGAAGCTGAATACATTGCTGCTAGCCTAGCTTGTACACAAGTTATCTGGATGAAACAAACTTTGAAAGATTTTGGTTTAAATTTTGAAAATACAACTATTTTCTGTGATAATACTAGTGCTATAAACCTATCTAAAAATCCTATTTTACACTCACGAACTAAGCATATTCAAATAAGACACCACTTCTTAAGAGAACAAGTCTTAAACAACATAATTAAACTCGAATTCATACCCACTAATCAACAGTTAACAGACATCTTTACTAAACCATTAAAACATGAAGACTTTACACGAATTAGAAGAGATCTAGGAATATGTAAACTAAATGACTTATAATCTCATCTAAAACATCTTATGAGTTCTATTAAAATTTTATTGTAATCGGTTTTTATTCTTATCGATTTCTTATATACACTTTACTTTTCAAAGTCAAACTATGCTTCTATATTCACGTATACTCTAAAAACTCATAAAAACACATTCTTTATGTCTTTCAACTTGTCATCTTTCAAGTACACATCATTAATGACTCCTTGTCCTATTTCCTTTCACTCATATCCATAAGAACTAATTATATTAAGTAAAAGCTATCATGACATTGTTCACATCACTCATCTCATAACACCTTTTATCACTTTTGTCCTTTTGTGAAAATCTCTCTTACAATAAGCTAACCGAACCTCAACATGATATTATATTCCTCACTTATCATACCTTTAATCATTCAAGTGATATATCCCTTTTCATGCCTTCCTTTCCTTCTATCAAGACCCTTCACTAAACTTTATGTTATCGAGTGTTTTATCCTTCTTATTTTCACCACCTTTTTTTCAAGAACAAAGTATTATAATTCACGTAAATTTTTACTATATCATATATTATATCATAGCTTAAGTATAATCAATTATCGTCCTTTCATCCTTCACATCTTTTATGAAATTATTAGTATATAGTCTCATTTTCGACATCTTGTACTCTATTTGCTATTATTATTAGTACCTATTCTCTTCTCTTCTCTCTCTCTATCTCATATGAAGAGACTCTCCATCCGTGACCAATACATATCTAAATCTATCGTTTTTAAAAACCATGAACTCCCACCATTAAAACCATGTCCTCTAAGCCAAACTTCAATCATGACTTTATGTCATACATCAAGTGATTGCTGTTCTTTATGATCTTTCTTTCATATTTGTATATCAACTCACCTTTCTTTATGACGTTTCACACTCTTTTCACGCATACCTATAATAATATTTCTTAAATAAAAAATTATTGCATCTCACTCAAATATCCTTATTTGTCTTATTCCGAATTCATCTCTCACGGTTTTAGTTTGCTTTCATAATATTTGGCTTAAAAAGTTGTTTGTTTTATTAGGCCATTATTTCCTTCACTTTACAACTTTTCTTACATCTCTTCATCACACGAAACTCTTTAAAATCCTAGTCTAATAAGATAGTCCATATGCATCACATGACACATATCAAACTTCGACAAACTCTCCCATAGTAAACCTTTCTCTATATAGAAAAAATTCAAAACTATGTCTTTCTTAACATACAATACACTATCTTCCAACAACTGATTTGATTTGTCATTCACAAGCCTCTTTTTTTTACAACTCACACATTTCCTCTTTCAGCTAAAATCTAAAAATCCTTCACTTCCAATGTCATTCATTTCTTATCACCATTACTTTTCTCCTTCTATTTATTAGATTGATTAATCTCTCATTCCCCACGAATATTTCTATTCTCTTACAAACTCCTGCTCCTTCCAAGCTCTTCTCTCTTGCTCGTTTTTCCTAAGCTCTTGCAATGGCTTTCTCTTGCACATCCGACTTACTCCAAGCTTCGGAGTTGAGATTTCCGGATCTCATTCACACTTATCACTCCATAAAATCTTTGACCATCCTACCAGACAGCTTGGTTCACCTTGAAGCCTTTCCAGCTTTTGACTTACAAACTTCTCTTTCTGAACTTATTCATGTTCTAGCCTCTCCAAAACAAATGCCCATCTATCCTCATCTTATCAAAATTTTCTACACCAACCTGTCTATCGACCATGATCACTCTTCTATCACTTCCATGGTATATGGAAAAATTTTCTCCCTCGACATATCTCAGTTGGGCAATATTTTGAATATTTCTTCTTACGGTATTGAGCTTCCCAACATTGTTCCTCTCGACCACTCCGTGTTTCAGAAAATCCTCCTCTCCACTCGCTCCACTCACTTCTCATGGCATGAGAGCAATCTCAAACCTCATGCTCTATTATTGTCCAAAATTCTTTCCTCCAATATTGTCCCCAAGCCGCCCTCTAGGGGATTTATTGCAAGTGAAGTCTCCCTTCTTCTTTATGCCATCTTCTCTGCCTTTCCCATCAACTGGTCCAGTGTCATCTTCCACAACATGATCAACTTTTGTTCCTTTAAGTCTCTTCCCTTCGGATATTTCATCAAACTCATTCTTGAATTCTTCCAGATTCCTCTTGCAACCGATGTCGTCTACTACTCAAACAATATATTTGATGACTCCTCTCTTCATGAAGAAGAGTCCTCTCACCTAAACTCTGACGACAAAGGCCCTCAAGAAGCAGATCAAGCAGCAACTTCTGACCTTGACATCTTCTCAACTCTTGTCAATGTCCAGAACACCCAGGATCTACTTCTGAAGAATCAAGCTTCACTACAACTCGGCCAAGATGCATTACTCCGAAAGTTTCACCCTTCCTCCGGATCAAAATAATTTTTTTTTACTGTAATAACTTTACATTATTTTGGTTCAACTTTATTTTTAATTTTTTTTGGTCTGTAATAACTCTGCTTACTCTGATCCCTTCCTTTTTGTCCATGACAAAGGGGGAGAAAAACCTGTCTCCATTATTGGAGAAAAATACTATCTTTGACATTTTTCAATGTTTTTATGATATTATTATTTCTATGCATAATGACTTTTTGACAGGGGGAGCATATTTTGTCATCATAAAAAAGGGGGAGAATGTTGAGAAACTCTATTTTGATGTCACATAATATGATACACTGTCGTATTTTATTTTGTATAACATGATAATATGTCTTCTTGAAAAATGTTATATTATGACTAGATATGTTTTGCCTATATCTAACGAGTATTTGATACAAAAATATCTCACTCAAAAAGGATGGAGACCTCCTGTTCAAGTACAACTATGGTGCAATCATACTCCTTAAAGAAAAAGCTTGATGAGCCATGCATTCCTAAAGACCATCTAAAGAGATCGGCTACCTCAAGTTGAAAATTTTATTTTTCTTTAGAGTCATATGTAACAGAACCTTCAGAAGCATGCATATTGCATATTACATACTCATTCATAAAAGCTATTTCATAAAAGTATACGATAGTTTCAAAAAGCACCTTTTTGAAAAAACAATAATTGTACCTTCTTACAAACCTTCATGGAAAAGGTATTTTGACATGATATAATTCATGATTTCAAAAAGCAATAATTTTACCTTCTATCATAAGACAACTTAAAAAGAAATGATTTCAAATGGGTAGGAAAAAGACAAAACATGTAAATCGGCTACACAAAGAAAAACCAATATAATACTTGTTGAAAAGACTTTAGTTACTTTTTTAAAGAAATGATTTCAAATATGTAGGAAAAAGACAAAACATGGAAATCGGCTACACAAAGAAAAACCAATATAATACTTGTTGAAAAGACTTTAGTTACTTTTTTAAAGAAATGATTTCAAATATGTAAGAAAAAGACAAAACATGGAAATCGGCTACACAAAGAAATACAAATATAATATATGTTGAAAAGACTCTAGTTACTTTTCTACAAACACATAGAATGTCAACTTACTTGAAGTCATCATTCTCTTTGTATAGCATTAAATACCTCCTGTAAGAAATCTTTGTTAATATCCTTCTCAAGAATGTCGACTTGCTTAAAGTCTTCATTCTCTCTGTAGACTTTGAAAAACACAACATAAAGAAAACTCTTGATATGACTATGTACAAATAAATATCTCAAAGCATTTATTGTACTTACACTCATTTAAAGTAAAGAAGTACTTATGTACCTCAAATCATTAATTAGAATAAAGACAAAACTACATGATAGCCTACAATCCAACGTTCAATGTACTATTGTAAGAAATAGACTTTTTACATAAAATATATATAATACCTAAAAAATTACGACTATTGTACCCCATATTTTACTTTTATGGAAAGAAGACTTTTTCAAACATCCACGAATTTGGTTTTTGAAATGACATGACATTTCATATCTCAAAAAGACTACGATTTCAAAAAGGTAACGACTACTTTTTTAAAGCTATATAAACACACTATTCAAACAACGAATGAGATAGACAAGTGAGCTTACAACGAGAAAAATTCCTAGTCAATATTTGAAAGAGAGCCTAGAAAAAGAAAGAAAAAAGAAAAAGAAAAGAAAGAGAAAAAGTCAAGAATAACTCTTTGACAAAGAGTATATTGTGAGTGAAAAGAACAGAACATTCTCAGAATCCTTCATTCGTGCATTCATATCTTTCTGAAGGTTCTATAGGGAGTATTGTACAACAACAACAACAACTACTACGCCTTCATCCCAAAACCATTGGGGTCAGCGATATGAACCAAAAAAGAAATTCATTTGGGGTCTTCCACATGAATCCTTTTCCTCCAATCATTTCTATCCAATGCCATGTCCTCGGTGAGGTTCAAAGCATTCATATCTTTTCCTATCATCTCCATCCAAGTCTTCCTAGGCCTACCCCGACCTCTTTTAACTAATATATTTTCCCATTTCTCCAACCTTCTAACTGGAGCATCATTAGGCCTTCGCCGAATATGTCCAAACCACTGTAAACGATTCTCTCGCATCTTATTTTCAATGGGTGCAACACCTACCTTCTTACGTATCTCCTTGTTCCGAATCTTATCTTTTATTGTATTTCCACACATCCATCTAAGCATCCGCATCTCAGCTACACTCATTTTTTGAATATGATGTCTCTTGGCAGCCCAACATTCCGAACCATATAGTAAAGCGGGTCTAATAGTCGTCCTATAAAACTTTCCCTTCAACCGCAATGGCATTCTACGATCGCACAGCACTCCAGTTGCACTTTTCCATTTCATCCACCCAACCTTTATCCTATGATTTACATCCCCACCAATTTCTCCATACTTTTGAATGATGGATCCCAAATATTTGAAATAATCATTCACCGGTATTTCTTGCTCACCGAGCTTCACTACACTCCCATCACTACTTCGTTGCTTACTAAACCGACATTCCATATATTCCGTCTTACTCTTACTCAACTTAAAACCTCTAGCTTCCAATGTTTGTCTCCATAATTCTAACTTAGCATTAACCCCAGCTCTAGACTCATCAATCAAAACAATATCATCAGCAAACAACATACACCATGGTACATTTTCTTGAATTGATCTCGTAAGCTCATCCATCACTATCGCAAATAGGAAAGGGCTTAAAGCAGATCCTTGATGTAACCCAACCGTTATCGGAAAATTGGTTGTCACCCCTCCACAAGTGCGGACATTGGTTACTACTCCTTCATACATATCTTTAATTATACTAATGTACTTGAGAGAAACACCTTTCTTCATCATTGTCCACCAAAGAACGTCCCTAGGTACTCTATCGTATGCCTTTTCTAAATCAATAAAAACCATATGCAAATCTTTGTTCCTCTCTCTATATCTTTCAATAAGTTATCTAAGAAGATGTATAGCTTCCATAGTTGATCTTCCAGGCATAAAACCAAATTGATTCTCCGATGTCATGACAACCTTCCTCAACCTAGACTCAATCACCCTCTCCCAAAGTTTCATAGTATGACTCATGAGTTTTATACCATGATAGTTTGTGCAATCTTGTATATCACCCTTATTCTTATATAAAGGCACCAAAGTACTCTTCCTCCACTCATTAGGCATATTATTTGTTCGCCAAATCAAGTTAAAAAGATTTGTCAACCATTCTAAACCTTTCTCTCCCAAGCATTTCCAAGCCTCGATAGGTATACCATCTGGGCCAACTGCCCTTCTTGATTTCATTTTCTTCAAAGCCTCTGCAATTTCTTTCTTTTGAATCTTGCGCATGAAGTCACGATTTATCTCATGAAAAGGAATGGAGATGTCTCCAAGATCTTGAGCATGACTATCATTAAATAGCTTATCAAAATAATCTTTCCATCTCTCCTTAATCTCCTCATCTTTGACTAAAACCCTTTGCGTTTCATCTTTGATACATCTAACCATACCCAAATCCTTCGATTTCCTATCTCTCATCTTTGCAAGCCTATAAATATCCTTCTCGCCTTCTTTGGTATCCAACTTGTCATAAACCTCCTTATATACCTTAGCCCTCGCGTTTTGAATAACTTTTTTAGCTTCCTTCTTTGCTATCATATACTTCTCCAAATTCTCATTATCACGACTCTTACTTAGATTTCTATAACACTCTCTTTTAACCTTAATAGCTACTTTGACATCCTTGTTCCACCATGATGTATCCTTACCTAGTGGTGCACCGCCTTTAGACTCACCCAATACCTCCTTAGCCACTTTTCTCATGCCACCCGCTATCTTATTCCACATTGATTCTGAATCCTCCTCGAGACACCAATCAACTTCCTTAACTACCTGTTCTACAAACATTCCTTGTTTAGCTCCTTTCAGTGCCCACCACTTAATTCTAGGATCTATCTTATGTCTATCCCTTTTGAGGCATTGTCTAATTCTAAGATCTAAAATTAAGACTCTATGTTGACATTGTCTAATTCTATAGGGAGTATTGTAACTTTCTGTTATTCACTGTTTTCCTTCTTTGTTGAAAGAAGTAGACCTCTGTGGAAGAGGGTGTTGCCCTTCTCTGTTGAGAGAAGAAGACCTCTGTGGAAGAGGGTGTTGTCCTTCTCTATTGAGAGAAGAAGACCTCTGTGGAAGAGGGTGTTGTCTTTCTCTGTTGAGAGAAGAAGACCTCTGAGGAAGAGGGTGTTGTACTATTTATCCGGTGACTCGGATGTTATAGTGGAAAGCTCAAGTGGTTTGCTTGGGGACTGGATGTAGGTCAAGGTTTTGACCGAACTAGTATATATTTTGTGTTTATGAGTTGTGCCTTTATTGCATCATATTTTTAATTTATCGATCTGTTTAGTAATTCCCTATTCACCCCCCCTCTAGTGGAATTTCATAAATTTGTGCCATAAAAAGTATAATACTGGCATAATTTTATGTCAGTAAAAATCCTTCATAAAAGTGAAAAGAACTTTTCTTGGCGCAGTTCTGTGCCAACAAAAAACTCATACAAAATTGAAAGAACTTTTACTGGTGTAGGTATGCGCCAGCAAAAAAATAATCTTTATTGGTGCCGTGTTGCGCTGGTAAACACTTTTTTATGGCACAACAAATGCATTATTAAAGGGCTTTTTACTAACACAATTACTGCACCAGCAAAAAGTATTTACTGGCGCAGTTTAAAATTGCGCTAGTAAAAACGTTTATTATTATTGT
This sequence comes from Nuphar pumila, assembly GCF_984573655.1. Lineage (NCBI taxonomy): Eukaryota > Viridiplantae > Streptophyta > Magnoliopsida > Nymphaeales > Nymphaeaceae > Nuphar > Nuphar pumila. Next base: position 104,830,062 of record NC_143252.1, on the reverse strand, counting down.
TATTTTTAAATTATATATTCCTTGTCAATATATTGTCAATATATAACATATACAAGAGACAGAACTATGAAATTATATATTCATGTTTAGGACATGATATCCAAGTATCAAATTTAATTTACAAGACATGTAACAACAAAAGCCACTGTGATGAAATGAATGCCAAATGATTGAATTCTTCAAAGGTAGCCAAGTTGTTAAGATGCTCTCTGGTTGTTACCTTCTCCTTCAATGTTGTATGAATGTACACTACCAGCTAAGGAGACATTTACCTAATAGCAATACTAGTAGCATCATGCTTACAAAATCTATCCATAAAAGATCAGACAGTTTGAAAGTGCACGAGATGTCTGCAGCCACAAGGCAATTCTCTAATAGGTCTTCAATTGATCAAAAGTAGTACCAGAGTCGAAAACAGATGCAGTATGAGTTCCACTAGTTGCAAGATGACTGATCCTTCCACCCCAATCATATTGCAGCAGCCTAGTAAACAGTTCTCTATGATAAACAAAGTGCCCAAGTGCCCCAAATCCACCATAACCTCTGCATTCTTGAAACAGGTGGTGCTCAGTAAGCCATACATTAAGCATATCACTAAGTTATCAGATAAGAATCCAAATCATCTAGAACTATTTAGTAAAACACAATAAGTTATCTGCCTTCTTTGTTATGAATTGTGTTGTTCAATATCTAGGCTCTATTGGGTAGTTTTGTTCCTGGTGGGTTCTTTCTCAGATATATTGTCTCTTTTTTTAAGAATTTTAAGCGACTTCACATGTGATGGTTGCAAAAAAGCATATGATGTCTTTCATCATATATTTCTGTAGCATTTCAAGATACTTCAAGAATAAGAGGCCAAGCATGTGTTCACAAACACGTAATACACAAACATGAATGCAGTCACCTGCCAACTGCCATGCAAGAACATGCAGCAGAAATGAATCCTAACAAAAAGCTAAACAGAATCCAGAATTACATTCTTACACTGATTTTCTTTTTCTGCACAATGGCATCATAGGTCTGGTGCATTGCTTGAAAGCAGAAATACCCAACATTAAAAAATCCAGTTAACCTTGGATAACAAGAAAAGCAAGCAAAATCATAGCTTTCGTGTTGTTTCTGCAGAGCAGATGATATAAAAGAAGGGCATATAGACTTTCACAGTATCTGACAGAAGGAAATTCAAATTAGCAACTTCATAGCAACCATTACCAAGAGGCCTACAGATTCATCTAGCAGGGGTTTAGTTTTACATTGATGAATAGAATATGGAGGCTAGAATGAAGCAGAAAAACATAAGCTTGAAAAGCATATCTTGAATCCTTTAAGATGATGGCTGAAAGCCGACAGGGAAAAAAACTTTTATATATCTTTTAATCTTTGTAACACCTTGATCTGAGATCTCTCGAGTCCGGGTCCGTAGGTATTACTTCTTAGAGGGCAGAATTCAAAGTCAGTACAGAAGAACCATGGCATATAAATTTTTTTCTAAAATCACATTACAGTTTTATAATCACAAGCCCTCTCAAACTACATCATTCATATGTATAAAGAGTTCAATAAAATAAAAACATAAATGAAAGTCTTATATCGATCTAGCCGCCTAAGGATACTCGCTAGAACAGTGGCGATTCCGATCAATCTCTAGTCAATCACTTGGAACCTATAATTGTAATTATTAAAAAGAGGGTGAGTCTACAACTCAATAAGAAATATTTATAAACAATTAAATACTTTGACTTACAATTGTAGTGGGATCGAATCCCCTAATCCTAATTTAGTTTTACATCACATAACGCACAATTTTGTTTCTTTAAAAATCTTCTAATTAATCGTTTCAAAACTCATAGTTAGCATCCACTCGATATTAACTACTGTACTAAATTGGCTATACTGGTAATAACTTAATTTAAGAGTAGCAACCCGTGTAGAATACTCCAATTCTACGATATTGGCCAAACTATAAATCACTCTTTGTGATTTCACGGGAGTCACGAGGCACTACAGTGAAATAAGACTCGCCAGTAGCTAGCCAAAAGGTTAGACTAGAGCGCTATACCTACTCCCCAAGGTTCGTGGTTTACTCTACATCCTGGTCTGCCTAGAGTTTCAATTGTTGTGTAAAACGTAATCCCTAGGATGTATTAAGCAACTCATTGCTTTCCCATATGAACTATCTCAAATTCACTATTTTCTCTGTAACTTAGCTAAGTTTCTCAAGTTCTTCCTAGGGTTCTGATATTCAAAAAAAAAAAGCATGTAGAAGATGTAGTGACACTATATGACGCAGAGCATCCAGAGGTTCAGAGTTCAGACACGGAATTGGATCCCAATCCAACTCTCCAGACCCGATTCAGGCATCACTACCCGAGGCGATCCACCCACTTGCAAGACGTCTCTTGTCTTAGTGGATTCACAATTTAGTCGATGCTCGCCTTGATCCTTCGCTTGATTCTATTATGCTCTTCATGGAATTGTATTTTGGATATTTTGTCATCAACCTTTATTTTATGTAAATTTTTTTAGGTGTCAGATTCTACGGATCCAGATAGCTCTAGTGCTCTATAGGATTGTTTTGCGGCACTAGAAGGTGTATGGGGTACTCAGGGTAGTTTTCTTTTTTTTTTCAATTTAGAAACCCAATATCGTGAAGGGTTTTCGAAGCAAAAACATCATTTGGATCTTGAATCTTATCCAAGATCCAATTCAACCCCAAACCATAGTTGGCGCCACTTTAGGTTGGACATCAATAACCCTTCTTTGAATGTAGTTTGACCATAGATGGTCAAAAGGGCTGTTGGAGGGTAATGATGCACTTTTTCAAAAAAGAGCACATGCATTGAGCAAGTGGGTGACACCTTGGAGAAGACCACCCCGCTTTTGAAGTAATTGGAGCTGAGGGTGGGATCATCATTCCACCCTCCAACACGGCTTAAGAGCCTCATGGTGGTCGACCATGGGGTTGTAGGTTGTTTTGTTTGAGAAAAAAAAAGAAGCTGCAAGCTTTTTTTGGGATCGAAAAAAAATCGAGTTTGGTTGAATCCCCTTGTTGGTGTGAACTTCGACTAGTGGCTGGTTGTGACTGCACTAGCTTGAGGGTGCTGGAGGCTGGAAGGTCGACAACGGACTACTGCGCAAGGTCATGAGATGGTGGCTGCTATCCAACAACACTCCTTCTTGATCTATCCAAATATTGTGTTTGGTTTTCCTCACTACTCATTTTTGTTGATTGCTAAGATCATTGTTTTTCGATTGCAAACTGCAAAACAAATTGATTGTTGTCAATTACTGAGTATTTATAAGCCTTTTATGATATTGAATGTGATTTTTAACCATCTCTTGATTTTGAGCATAATGTTTTATCCATTTCGTTTTCTGTCAAAAAAATCAGAATCTCGATTCCAGAGTTGTCAGAGACAACTCTAAAGAATCGATTGCATCTGCTAAGATACTGGTCTGATTTTGGTGTTCTTAAGCTTCTTGAAAAGCCAAGACACAAACCTTCAACATTGTTGTTGAAGTAGTGACCTGAATCGGCTAGCAGAGTCCCAAAAATTCCTTGTCAAGCCATTGGTCGGACGGAGACTGTCAGCTCCTATCCCGTCCAGGACACTATGAACAGTGTTTTGTATTTTGATGATTTCTCACGATTCCCTCCATAAAAATTTGATTTGTTTGATTATGTGGAAAGCTAAAACATAACTTTAAAACTTTCATGTTCATTATCATGGCTGAATTTTTGCCTAAGGATCTCAAAATTATCCATCTTTTTGCTGCTGTTGAAAAATTGAGAATTTAAAGCATTTGTTAATATCCTGATTTAGATTTTTGAGTTTCTCAATTTTATAATATTTCTTGCATGACTTGCAAATCTGAGACTTGAATTAATGAGCTGAAATCTTGTTGAACCGAGTTACTATTTTGAGTCTCCTCTTATTCATATGTTTGCAAGTCTAAAATTCATGTTGATGTAAATGCATGTTACAAACCCTAGATTACAATTTATAACCAGTATCATATATTGTTTCGAAAGTTCAAAAATTCATAGAGGATTGTAGAAAACTCAGAAAATTATGTATCATAGCTCGTTAGAAAGGTCTGGATTGGACCTATGATATCTCTATTGGGGGTTTCCACAAACTCTATCAACTAAGAGGACGAAAATCCCTTTGAAAAGACTGCCCGCAGAGCCCAAAAGTCTGTCATAGACTTGTCTGACAGCCCCAATCCCAAGTTCGTGGAATAGACACCTCTAATCCAAATCTAGTGGTTTTGGATTTGTTGGAAAGGTGTGAGAGACATACACAAGTTTTTTTTGGACCACCTCTATTGAAACAAAGTGCACAGGTTCCAAAAACTCTATTTTTCAGAGTCCTATTCGGACTCACTCCCGTGAAACACTTTCACGTGTATCGAGATCTATTTGGATCTTGGATCATGGATCGGTGCTTACCGAGTCTACATCATTTTGGTATCAAAGCGAGGGTTGCTGGATTTTTCAATCTGACATGATTCTTGATGTGGTGGAAAGTCAAAAAAAAAATTAGGTACCATTTATCATGACGGATCGAATGGGCGGTCGGGGTCAAAATGTCCTTAATAGAGGAAGAGATGATCGTGACCAGCGTTACAAAGTTAGAGATCTTCAAAGGCAACTCGTCGAAGCTAGGTGCCAAATTAAAATTTTAACTCATCAACTAGCCGAAAGTGTGAGAACACAAGAATGACAAGCGGAGCGAAGTCCATGCGGTTCCTGAGGAACACGCGAGACCCAATATTTTGATTCTGACGATGACTTTGAGTCAAATCGTCACAGCCCAGAAAGAAGAGATAACTTCCAACCGAGAAGATCACATTGGGATTTTGGTCTCCATTTCAAAATCCTGAAATTCAAGGAAACTGGATCTTCCAAAGAGTTCTTAGATTGGATTAGCAAAGTTCGTGAAATCCTAGATTTCAAAGAAGTTCCAAAAGATCATCGTGTGGGATTGATATCCCTCAAATTGAAGGGTTGAGCTGCAGCTTGGTGGCGACAACTCAAGCAAACACGAAGACATCAGGGTCGTACCCCTATTGAGCATTGAGAGCATATAGAGCAGAAGCTTCATGCTTAATTCCTGCCATTGAACTATCACCAAGAACTATATCAAAAATACCAAAGTCTGAAACAAAAAAGCCAGATCGGTGGATCAGTACACTGAAAATTTTTATGATCTTGTTGCACAAAATGACATCCGTGAAAGTGAAGAGCAATTAGTCTCAAAGTATATTGGAGGTCTGAACTTCGAATTAAAAGATATGTTGAATTTTGTTGAGTGTTGGACGGTATCTGAGGCACATCAAAAGGCTCGTCAATGGGAGAGGTCCACCCAGAGAAAGACCTTGGCTAAACCTAGTCTTGTGACTAGACCAGCAGTACAAGCCCTATGGTCCCCAATGCAAAAGTTGCCCTACCCTACCGTCACTCCAGTGAGTCAAACCCACCTTGGGTTGCAAGCTAGAATGACACAGTAGAAAATCAGGCTAGGATCTCTAGTTCGAGCACCCCCATCAAGTGTTATACTTATGAAAAACCCGGTCATAAGTCCACAGAATGTCGTGGCAAAGCATTATTCATCGATGGATCTCATGAGAAAGAGGATGCTCAATTTGATCCCGAGTTCGATCACATTTATAATCTGGAGATTGAATCCTTTAAAGAAAACTAGAAGAAGAATGCATAGAGGAGGAGGTGCTGCTACTTGATAGAGGTGAAGCCCTCATCTCTAGATGGATTTGTTCAGCCTTACGTCAGAAAATGAATGACTGTTTGCTTTAAACTCACATCTTTGAATATGCTTGTACCATTAATAGAAAAGTGTGTTGATTCATCATTGACTCCGATTGCTATGAAAGTATGATATCGGTTGAAGCCATGACCAAATTAAGCTTGAGTTGTCAGACTCACTCCAGTCCATATCAGATATCATGGCTCCAAAAGAGCACTAATGTCCATGTCGACCGGCAGTGCTTGGTCAAAATTTTTATTAGGAACATTTATTTCGATCAAGTCTGATGGGATGTGCTCCCTATGGATGTGATTCATATCATTCTCGAAAGGTCGTGGCAGTATAATCGATCTGTTATCAATAATGGCTGATCTAACTCATACTCGTTTATGTTCGAGGGATGAAAGATTCATTTGAAGTTGTCCAAAGACTTACTACCTTTGTCTTCTTCATCTGCATCATCATCTCATACTTCATCTCGCACCCCACTTCATCCAAGCCTACTGCATCGAAGGTTAAGCTTTCAAGTGCTTTTATTGCCAGACATGAGCTCCAAGAGGCACTCAGTCAATCAAGCATATGTTACTTCCTGTTTTCTTTTGATTCTGGTTCATCACCTAGTGAGCCTAGTCCTGTTGTTATGGATTCTAGAGTCAAACCTCTGTTATAAGAATTTCGTGAAGTCTTTCTCGATGAATTACCTGATGGATTATCCCTTCTGCGGGAAGTCCAACATCATATAGACTTTCATCCAGGGTCAGTGTTACCACATGCCCCACATTATCGCATGAGTCCTACGGAGTATGAAGAACTTTGTAGACAAGTTGAGGAATTATTGACTAAAGGTCACATTTGTGAGAGTCTTAGTCCCTATACAGTTCCTGCTCTTCTTGTGCCAAAGAAGAATGGGACATGGCGAATGTGCATTGATAGCCGAGCTATCAACAAAATAACCATCAAGTATAGGTTCCCCATCCCAAGATTGGATGATTTGTTGAACCAACTGACTGGTTCAAAAATATTCTCTAAATTAGATTTGCATAAAAGATATCATCAAATACGAGTTAGATCTAGAGATGAATGAAAAACCGCATTCAAAACTCATGATGGTCTCTATGAATGACTCATGATGCCATTTGAATTATTCAATGCTCCATCTACCTTCATGAGAATCATGAATCAAATTTTTTAACCATACATCGGCAAATTCTTGGTCGTTTATTTTGATGATATTCTCATCTACAGTCGAACTGAGGCTGAACATCTAAAACACTTATGTTTAGTGTTTGATATCCTTAAAGAGGAACAATTTTATGCATCAATCGATAAGTGTGTCTTCTGGGACACTGAAGTTTTGTTTCTTGGTTACGTGGTATCGACATCAGGTATATCTGTTGACCCTTTGAAGGTCGAGTCGATTCGAGATTGGCCTGTGCCAACTTCTATCATTGTCGTTCGCAGTTTCCATGGATTAGCTTTCTTCTATAGTAGGTTTATTCTGCATGTTAGCAGCATAGCCGCTCCATTGATTGATTGTATTAAAGGAAAGACCTTTAAATGGAATCCGGAAGCTCAACAATCTTTTGAGCATTTAAAATCCTATCTTTGTTCGACGTCCATGTTGGTCTTACCCATTTTTGAATTAACATGTGACGCGTCTGGAGTAGGTATAGGTGTTGTTTTGAGTCAGGAAGATAAGCCTGTTGCTTACTTTAGTGAAAAGTTGAATGAAGCTAAATTGAAACATAGCACCTACGATAAGGAATTTTATGCGATCGTAAGAGCATTAATGCATTGTAGGCATTACTTGATTCATCGAGAATTTATCCTCCATACTGACTATGAAGCTCTCAAATACGGCAATGGTCAGCATAAATTGAATGCTCGTAGAGCCAAATGGGTCAAATATCGGCAAGAGTTTACATTCGTTCTGAAGCATAAAGAAGAAAAATATAATGTTGTGGCGGATGCCTTAAGCAGAAAAATCATTCTTCTGTCTACCATAAAATTATTTGTTTGGGGTTTTGAAGAGTTCGCTTCGTTATATGAGTCAGATAGTTATTTTTTGAAAATTGTTAATGAAGTGAATAATCATTCTCATGACAATTTCTCTCTAGTTGATGGGTTTTTATTTAAAGGTAATTTGCTTTGTATCCCAGACTGCTCCCTGAGACAACGTTTAATTTCTAAGATACATAATGAGGGATATTTTGGTCGTGATAAAACTATGTAGTTGGTTTCTTCAACCTACTTTTGGCCCCACATTTGAAAATATGTGAATAAATTTATAGAAAAATGTTATGTGTGTCATATCGCTAAAGGAAATGTCACCAATGCAGGGTTATATTTGTCTTTGTCTATTCCTGAGAAACCTTGGCAAGATATAACCATGGATTTTGTTTTAGGGTTGCCTGACCACTCATGGTCTTGATTTTATTTTTTGTGGTCCTCGATCGATATACAAAAATTGCCCAATTTATTTTGTGTTCAAAAACCATGGATGCATCTCACATTGCAGATTTATTTTTCAAAGAAATTAATAAATTAAATGGCATTCTGAAAACTATCACTTCTGATAGAGATGTTAAATTTGTAGGATATTTTTGGCGACAATTATGGAAAAAGTTAGGAACCAACCTCCAATTTTGCACTATGCATCATCCTCAGACCGACGGTCAAACGGAAGTTGTTAACTAGTCTCTAGGAAACCTATTGTGAGTTTTAATTAATAATAAACCAAAATCATGGTCTCAAATACTTGCACAAGCTGAATTTGCTTTCAATAAGTTTGTGAATCGTTCTACTGGATTTAGCCCTTTTATTGTTCTTTATGGTTTAAATCCATCTTCTCCTGTTGATTTAGCTCATATTCTTGTTGTTGGTCCTGTTTTAAATTATGTTCAAGATCGTGTTTCTTTGCTATAAGATATTCATGAACAGGTACATCTGAAACTTCAAGACAACATAAGTATAAATCAATTTATGACAAGAAGCATCGACAAGTATTGTTTGAAATTGGAGATCTGGTATGGTAACTCTTACTAAAGAACTTTTGCCTCCTGATTTACATGATAAGTTGGTTCCTAAGCGCACTAGTCTTATGCAGTTACTGATGTCATTAATTCTAATGCTTACAGGGTTTAGTTTCCACCTCAATTCAAGACTTTAAACGTGTTCAACGTCAAACACTTGGAGTGGTACCATGGTGATGCCGAGGGCGAGGAGCCGACTTCGAGGACAAAGCCTTTTTAACATGGGGGTGATGATGCAGAGCATCTGGAGGTTTAGAGTTTGGACGCAGAGTTGGATCCCAATCCAACTCTATAGACTCGATCTGGGCATCACTACCCGAGGTGATCCACCCACTTACAAGATGTCTCTTGTCTTAGTGGATCCACAATTTAGTCGATGCTCGCATTGATCCTTCGCTTGATTTCATTACGCTCTTCATGGAATCATATTTTGGATATTTTATCGTCAACCTTTACTTTATGTAATTTTTTTTAGGTGCCAAATTCTACAGATTCGGATAGTTCTAGTGCCCTGTAGAATTGTTTTGCGGCACTAGAGGGTGTATGAGGTAATCAGGGTAGTTTTCTTTTTTTTCCAATTTAGAAACCCAATATCATGAAGGGTTTTCAGAGCAAAAGCTTCATTTGGATCTTGAATCTTATCCAAGATCCAATTCAACCCCAAGCCATAGTTGGCGCCACTTTGGGTTGGACATCAAAAACCCTTCTTTGAATCTAGTTTGACCATAGAAGGTCAAAAGGGCTATTGGGCAAGTGGGTGGCACCTTGGAGAAGCCCACCCCCCTTTTGGAGTGATTGGAGCTGGGGGGGTGGCATCATCATTCCATCCTCCAACAAGGCTTAAGAGCCTCATGGTGGTCGACCATGGGGCTAGAGGTTGTTTTGTTTGAGAAAAAAAAAGAAGCTACAAGTTTTTTGGGGAGAGAAAAAAAAATCGAGTTTGGTTGAATCCCCTTGTTGGTGTGAAGTTCGTCTAGTGGCTGGTTGTGACTGCACTAGCTTGAGGGTGTTGGAGTCTGGAAGGGAGACAATGGTCTGTTGCGCAAGAGCATGAGACAGTGGCTGTTGTCCAGCAACACTCCCTTTTGATCTATCCAAATATTGTGTTTGGTTTTCCTCACTACTCGTTTTTGTTGTTGATTGGTAAGATCATTGTTTTTCAATTGCAAACTGCAAAACAAATTGATTGTTGTCAATGTACTGAGTGTTTATAAGCCTTTTATGATATTGAATGTGATTTCCAGCTATATTTTGATTCTGAGCATAGTGTTTTATCAATTTCATTTTTTGTCAAAAAAATTAGAATCCCAATTCCAGAGTTGTCTAAGACAACTTCAAAAAATCGACTGTATCTGCTAAGATACTGGTCCAATTTTGGTGTTCTTGGAATTCCTGGAAAGCCAAGATACAGACCTTTAACATTGTTGTTGAAGTCGCAGCCTAATTTGGCCGGTAGGGTCCCAAAAATTCCCTGTCAAGCCATCGGTCAGACGGAGTCTATCAGCTCCTATCCCGTCCAGAACACTATGAACAATGTTCCATATTTTGGGGATTTATCATGATTCTCTCCATAAAAAATTGATTTGTTTGATTCTATGGAAATCTAAGACATAACTTTAAAACTTTCATGTTCATCATCATGGATGAATCTTCGACTAAAGATCTCAAAATTATCCATCTTTCTATTGCTGTCAAAAAGTTGGGAATTTAAAATATTTGTTAATATCCTTATTTAGATTTTTTAGTTTCTCAATTTTCTGATATTTCTTGCATGACTTGCGAATCTGAGACTAGAATTAATTAGCTGAAATCCTGTTGAACTGAGTTACTATTGTGAGTTTTCTCTGATTCGTATGTTTGCAAGTCTGAAATTCATGTTGATGTGAATGCATGTTACGAACCCTAGATTACAATTTATAACCAGTATCACATACTGTTTTGAAAGTTCAAAAATCCATAGAGGATTGTAGAAAAGTAAAAAAATTATGTATCATAGCTCGTTGGAAAGGCCTGGATCAAACCTACGATATATCTGTTGGGGGTTTCCACAAACTCTACCATCTAAGAGGTCGAAAACCCCGTCGAACAGACTGCTCATGGATTCTGAAAGTCTGTTGTAGACTTGTCTATCAGCCTCAGTTTCAAGTCTATGGAACATACACCTCGGATTCAAATCTAGTGATTTTGGATTCGTTGGAAAGGTGTGCGAGTCACGCACAAGTTTCGTTTAGACTGCACCTGTCGAAACAGAGCGCATGAGTCTCAAAAACTCTATTTCCCAGAGTCCTGTTTGGACTCACTCCCGTGAAACACTTCCATGCGTATCAAGATGCATTTGGATCTTGGATTGGTGTTTACCAAGTTCACATCACTATATCAATAAATCATCGGTGGCTTACGCTTATGATGGCTCTCACTCTGATAGCTATCAGGTAGCCATTTCCATCTGTCACCTCTTACGGGATTTATGGGGTTAAGTCTAACATGCTAAGTTGACTTAAACTTCTAGTAACTTAACTAAAAGAAGGAACTCTAAGGACTTTACTCAAGTACTCAATTATGCTCTCGTGCATACATTACCAATGCTTTTTGACATACAATTTATATCAAGAACTTATGAATACATGAAATCATTTTAGAATTACGCAAACTCATATGCATTCACAAAAAACTCATATGCATTCATTTTATCTTTCATATATCATAAAACACATTTCTAAAATGCAACTATATCAAATACAAGATACAACTATGTTCTCAAACTTGCATAATTTCATATAAGTAAAGAACATATTATGTATTATTAACTAAACATCCTTATAATATCCCTTAGGATGCAAGTACTGAACTTCTAACCTGTAGTCGAGTTACTTGTTGAGGTATTGGGATTTGTTCAACATATAAAACTTAATTGCTAAACTGACATTTCTCATACTTCATAAAATTACCAAACTACCATTCTCAAGAATGATTTACCGATACTCATTTTTCTGCAGTGTGTGTTTGACTATGGAATCATGACAGTTAGATCCCTCTCTCTGTCTCAAATCCAACACACCAAAATTCATTCAATTTCGAGCTCAGAGCGAAGAGTTATCCCCGTTTTATCGAAGTCGGTAGAATAAGGGAAAAATGATTATTTCACTTCTCAAACGGGTATAGATCCTCCAAATCTTAAACTTCTCACTGACCTAATCCAGCACTAGTCTGGTATAGGTTTAATCTGAACTGAACCTTCTTGATTCAGTTTCGGATTCCTCAACTTGGATTCATATCCAACTCCATTTTACTTCGGATCCCAAACTTAATATAGATTCAGTCTCTGTTTCATATGTTGGATCTAGATCTAGTACGATCGATCTGAACCCTTTTTCACTTCAGGTTTGGTACAAAAATGGAATCAATCTGAACTACATTGGGTTTGGGTCTGAATTAGATCCAAACCTGATCCATTCAGGTTTGATCCTACTGGATTCAAATATGATAATTGGATCTAAACCTGACCCAATCTCGATTTGGTCTAATAGTATCCAAACTTAATCTGGTCTGACTTGGTCCTACTGGATCCAATTTATGTTGGAAAATCCAGACAATCACGGTCTCAGTTTCCCCCCAAACTGCCTATATATATATATATATATATATATATATATATATATATATATATATATATATTGAAACTATGAATGGTCCAAAAATTCACCCAGACCGAGTTGATCTATATATATATATATATATATATATACATATATATATTATATTGAAACTATGAATGGTCCAAAAATTCACCCAGACCGAGTTGATCTGGGTGTGGACTCACTTGATCTGGTCTGGTTGCACCCAGGTCGAGGTCCTTGCTCACTCTATCCGATCAAACCCGAACCGAGTTGGTCCTAAAGCCCAAAAGAACCGAGACAGAGCCACACTCATATATGTATATATATCGTAACAGGTAAGTGCATGATCACTTTTGAATATGACCAAAACGAACTCATGCAAAGCATCCATTGCACACGTAATGGACGCTCCACGTTTGTTTCTGCCGAAGAAGAGCTTTAGCGGCGACAAAAGTCTCCACTAAAGGTCTCAAACGTTTCGCAGCGACTTTTGTCGATGCTAAATGTCTCGTACAAGTCCATCACATGCGCGATGGACGCTCCACACAAGCTCATTTTGGTCATGTTCGAAAGTGATCATGCACCTATTTGTTTTTAATATACATATATATCCTACTTAGAATCACGGTTTGACAATAGAGCTCATTCCTTTGATCAGCATTATTGTAGTGTCGGATTGGCCAAAAATCTTGTAGGGTGGCAATCTATTGGTAGCGGATCAATCTGACATTGAACAACATCAAGGATGGTCACAATCCTCGATCTTTATAGAATATTGGTGAGGAAAAATCTAGCTTTCAAATCTCTGGAAAATATCTGTATATATGCTGTATATAAACATATTAATAAAAATATACATACTATATAAGTAAAAAAAAGTGTTTTTATCGTGTTAATATTGTGGATAAAAACACAATATATTTAAAATTTGGTGATGTGAAAATGTTGCACTTTTAGTATAACTTGCACGTATGCCCAACCACATAAACATGTTTTGGATCAAGCCTTATGGACATTGTTTAGATGTTTTATTTACTCATAAATATGTTTAGATGGTCTAGGTTCAAATCCCAGGGTGCCTAAGCGTGACAACTCCCTTATAAAAAGGGGTAAGTCCATGGAGTTTTACGTTTGTTAGGACAACGGCTGATTTTGGGGTGGTTTCTCCATGTAAATATAAAAAAAAAAAATTTGCTTGATGTGACAAGTAAACAAGATTTTAAAAGCTTTAGAAGTCGACAGTCTACAATCTATTAAAATTTCATGCTTAAAAGAACATAATTTACGCATAAAGCATTTTATCCAATGCGCGAAACTTAATAAAGATGCCATTCTAAACACATATGGACTCAGATTGATTAGATAAAGTTTGCAACCATGACTTTACCAAATGTTCTTGGAGGATAACAACCATGATGAATGGGTAAAATTTGTTTTATTGAAGTTCATTTTTTAATGCATTTTAAAAGGTTAACTACCACAAAAGAAACAATACAAAATCCAACAACATTAATTAAATTTGAAAATTTGTATACAAAGCTATTCTACATATCATAGTTGAGAATCTAAAAAATGTGATTATTCGTTCCAAGGTCAGCCTTGTGATAAACTTTTATAGGGAAGAAGTTGTAATACCTGACCTAGTCAGTTAAGTGGGGTCGAGCTCACCTGGTTTGGCTAGGTCAATAAGGGTGCCTTTCCCTCTCCCACGTAACTGTGTAGAGACAAGACAGAGAGCTTTCGCTCTCTATTTCGCTTCCATCAGACCTGACTCAGCCTGAACAAAAGCCCATATTGAGCTGATCGTCTGTGCAAGACAAGACAGAGAGTCGGGCTCCCTGTCTCAGTCTGATGCATCGGTTGCCTCAGTCTGGATCTTTTCAGACCGAGTCAGGTCAATTATTGACAAGACAGAGAGCATTTGCTTTGTGTCTTAGCGTTATTCTAAATTGACTCGGTCTAGGCTTTTGTTCAAACCAAGTCAAGTCTGAGGGAAGCGAAACAGAGAGTGAAAGCTCTCTGTCCTGGTATGTAAATAAGACCAACTTGGTTCGGGATCACCTAGACCGAGCCTGGTCACAAGAGAGATGGGAAATAAAGCCAAGCTCTTTGTCTCTGGTAGTTATACAGACTGATTTGGTCTGAGTGTAACCCAGACCAAGTTTGGTCAGCAGAACAAACGAGATAGAGCGTGACTCTATCTTGGTTTTGGGCCTTAGGACCAACTCGGTTCGGGTTTTGTTATCATTGCAAAATTTTACTTTTGCAAGTCAAACTAACCTTTGAAAAAGTTTTTGAAAATAACTCGCCTCCGTTTTAAAATGCGGGATAATTTCAAAGAATGGAACTCGCCTGTCGATACAAGGTTCAACCATTTCTGGCACCTTTATCAGGGGTAATTGAACCAAAGATCAATCCGGTGCTTTGCTTTGCTTTGCTCAATTTGTCTAAATTGTGTTCTATTTTCTAAATGCACAAAGAATCAGACATGTGCAATGACTTAGAGAAGTTTTTGATTGAAAAACATGATGTATGCTTCAGAGATTTAAAATATTTAAGAAATCCTTGAAAAAGATAACACTTTGAAAATCGTGTGCCTTGTTGAGAGAATATTTCTGAAGAAAAAGAAGATTGATTTATGAAGAAATCTTGAAGTTTTGAAGAAAATTGATTTCTCAAAATGACTTAGAGAAAGTTGATTTATCTGAATTTAAACTTTGAAAATGAGAATATAACTTGGAAATTTTTGAATTGAGCTTGGGAAATACATGAGAAATACTTGAAAAACCAAAGGGGTTTTTGAGAAAATCGATTTTGAGGAAGATCTAGTAATTTTTAGAAAAATAATTTTATGAGATGGAATTTGGAAAATACATCAAAAGGATGGGTGTGTGGCCCTATAAAATATGTTCATGATACAATCTAAACCTAGATGATGCATGAATGCAATTTGTCAAAGATATTTTCTGAAGAATTTTTGAGAAATCATTGATAAAACAATTTTTTGTGCCTTGTAGAACTTAGATGAAATATATTCTTTACATATCCCTGACTATGGCTACGAATACGTATTAAATATATATTATTTAATTCTAAAAGAAGAAAATATTTAAAAAACTTTGAAATATGCAATGATTTTTTTTTAAAATAGCCTAAGAGTGTAGGTTGTTTGTAGCTTAAAAGAAGATGATAAATCTAGATTTTATTTGTATTCTGACTATGGCCATAAATAAATACTCGATTGAGTTTACCAACTCTCTAGAAACTAGTGCACATGTCATTCGTGTAGACCATGGTGAGTTTGAATATGCATGAATCATCATTCATCACACATTGACATTATTATTAAACTATATGCACATGAAAACCCTAATCTAAACAGAAATTTAAATTCTTATTCCAAATTTATTTATAATTTACATCACTAATTGAATTTAAATAAAAAAAACAAAAATAAATACAACCTTCAATATCTCTACAAAACTAGAAAACTTGTTCGTGAAGATATGTTGGCTTTTTTAGATTCATCCAGTAATATCTAGAAATTACTAGATTTATCTAGATATAGGCCTTTTTTCATGTTTTCCCAAGATAAACATAATAAAATATGATGTAAAATTAAAGAAATAATAAAAATAAATAACTTTAAAGTTCAAAATTTATGGAAAAATGACAAAAATACCCCTAAAAACAAGACTATGGCCTTGAAATCAGGGTTTTCAGAAAATATTTTGGTAAAACTTTAGATTTAGGGTTTAAAAAGACTCAAATCAAAGCCAAATCGAATATGCAATGTCCTAACATGATTCTAAATATGTACAACCCCTAAAAACATAAACTTTTATGAAGAAAAATAAAAATAAAACAAAAAACAAGATTTTGCCAGTGTTTCAGGATCCTACGGGCACCCTGTTTTGCAATATAATCAATTCGAGCATCAAATGAGTTTCAAAATTAATAAAAATCAACACCTGCATTGATGATAACTTTAAAATTAAACTTGAATCATAAAAATTTATTTTTGACATTATTTCAATTCAAAAATTGCACAAAAACCTTAAAATATGCTATTTTTACTCTCGAACACGTACTTATCACAGTTTTAGACCCAAATCGGGAACAAATCACCATGGAAATTCATAAAATTTTATAGAGGAATGCTAGACAAAAAATTAGAGATTCTCCCTCTTACAGATCAGAAAAATCATCTTCGGTTAGGGAGATATTGTTCTGGCAATCTATGCTTAAATTTAACGAATATAAAATATACTAAAACAAGTGCTTCCGGTTTCGGATACAAAGAAAAATAGCAAACTTCATTCAAAAAATCTAAAATTTTATAAGTGAATATCAAATTCTTTTATCCCTGGTGATGGGATATTTTCTTCAAATTGTCAACCTAATTTCAAATTCTTCATCCATTGTTCTCCTTCTATCCTATTTCTCCAAAGTCATTGCCTTCAAGAATTTTTCCATCACTCTGATCATCCTTTTGTCCTAAAGAGAATTTTGGCATTGTGGAATAGTTTAGACCAGATCAGGGAAGAAGACAATGTTGCCTCAATACCCTAGCATTGGCAACGGGCAAGAAATGGATTCGCCATGATCTGCCAGAAAACAGAATCAACAAGTCAATGATGATGTAGATCCACAAATGTACTTGTTATTTTAGAAAATGATGAGTAAGATGATGATAGAGTAAGCAGGGGCCAGTTCCAGCAAGATTCCCACCAAGAAAAAGATTAAGGGCCGTGTTCTGAAAAAGCACCCAAAAATTTCAAAGAAAAGAATTTAGCAGGAGGATATTTCAGAAGAAACTGAGTCAGAAGGCGATACCAATGAAAAGTGTGAAGCTCAGCAAACTTTTCAAAAGATGACTCAGGGGCAAAGGTCAGCCAATCAGTCCAAGGATCACTCTGTTAATGACCCTGACTAGTCACAACTCAGAGACATGCTCAAAATGGTCAAAGATCTGCAAGCCTGCGATAAAGGCAAAAAGGTCTTCACAAGTGAGGATTTCTATGATGGTTTAGACAGGGATGGCAGCCTAGAGAATCTCCCTCACAAATTTGTCAAATTTGATGGGACTGGCAATCCCAAGGCCCACCTGACTATGTTCTTTACGGAATGCAATAGATTCAAGAAAGACAATCGTGCTTTGTTTAGATGTTTTCCTCGCAGTTTGAAGGGCACCGCCACCAAATGGTATTCAGAGCACATCAATCTCATCGAACTGAAGGAATTCGACAAGGTGGTTAATTTTTTTATTGAGCAATTTTTGTTCAACACAGAGGTGCTACCAACCCTAAATCACCTCTATAATCTGAAGCAGAAGGACACTGAAAAGGCCAGAGACTTTATCCACAGATAGAAATCCACTTGCAATCAAATAAAGGATCTGATATCAAAAGGGCATGCGTTGTCGGTCATCCTGAATAATTTCTCCCAACCTTTAAGAGGCCTAATCTCTACTTCCCTGGCACAATCTTTCATTGAATTGATAGAACGAGCTAAATGACTCGAAATGGGGATAGAGAATAGAGTATATAAGAGACTCACACTCTCAAAGAGCAGCTCCGATACAAAGAAGAAGTCATGCGTCACCTTCTCTGTAAATACCACCGGCAACAACAATGGCAAAAGCAAATGGGGTAGTAGAAAAAACCACACCGGCGGATCAGGGAACCTGATTCCTAGCAGAGATGACCACACAGGTCAAAAGGACAGAATCAGCAAATAGAATGACAGTCCTTCCGCGAGCATCCAATTAGAATTAAAATCCCAAGGGAGACCAAAGCATGATGGTTGGGGATATGACCGCGAGTTTACTCCCTTAGAACAACCACTTGAGCAAGTTCTTGAGTATATGATAACCAAGGGGATGGTTAAGCTTTCTAAGATGGCATATCCCCTTGTGACTATAGGAAGTTTAAAAATCAGTTCTGCAAGTTTCATTGGACGATGAGGCACGACACCGAGCATTGTTTTATTTTCAAGAACATCGTTCAAGATTGAATTGAGAAGAATCTTCGTGTTCAGGATGAAGAAGATACCAATCAATCATCCTAACCTAGCTTTTCCTCAATCATTCAAGAAGCTGACAACACCAGTGATTTTCCATTTCTCATCTTGCTTTTGTTATTTTAAAGGGATGATGTAATCCCGTTTATCTTTCCTTGATTTATCATTTTTCCTTCAATGCATCAATAACATTGTCAATTTTTCTCACAAGTTTGATGCCACCTTTTGTTCTCCTTCTCTGCAAAATGTCCTTTCATTAAGAATGACCCCCTTTAGAGTCCCTCCTAAATCAATCAAAAGTCAGTTGCTTTGTCACCTTCAGAGAGCATTCTTCAAACATCAATTATCTTCCTCTTATCCAAAATTTGTTTTCCCTATTACACTGGGGCATTATTTTGAAAATTGTCTTCAAAATGTCCTGTATGCAGACAGGATCACACAAATCTCTCATTTTGCATGCATGTGCACCCATTTACATCATTTTGCATTCATTTGCATGCATTTGCATTCATTTGCATGCATTTGCATTCATTTGCATGCATTCATATGCATCAAACTCACTTCCCTGATCAGGATAAATGGTAAATCCTGAAAATCAGACCACATACAGCTAACCATGATGGTCCATTTAAATACTAAATTAAGAATCTTTCATCAAGAATTTCCCTTTCAAATTCAAACCTCATGTTGTTTCTCTTCAAATTGAGTTTCCCCTTTAGATTAAGGGATAAACCTGAACTTCCCATTTCAGGATAAGGGATGAATCCTGAGACCATTCATAGAAGTAACACAGTTCTCTATAATGGTTCAATCTCATGCTTAAAGCCAAATTTCTACAAACAGACCTCCGGGTCGGCCAATCGTGTCAAACCCTTCAGGTTACAATCTTACCAATATCAGTCATTTTTCCGCCTTCAGGTTACAACTTTACCAATGTCTATCATGTTCAAACCTTCGGGTTACAGCATTATCAATGTCAAATCATTTTCAAGCCTTTGGGTTACAATCCTATCAATATCAGTCATTTTTCAGTCTTCGGGTCACAACTTTATCAATATCAATCATTTTCAACCATCAAATTCAATCTTTCAATCAAATTTTGCTTTTGAGCTGGTTGGTCAACCAAATCCTACTTTCGAGTTGGTCAGTCAAACCAAATCCTACTTTCGAGTTGGTCGGTCAACCAAAATCCTGCTTCTGAGCTGGTCGGTCAACAAATCCTGCTTTCGAGCTGGTCGGTCAACCAAAATCCTGCTTTCGAGCTGGTCGGTCAACCAAATCCTGCTTTTGAGCTGGTCGGTCAAACCAAATCCTGCTTTCGAGTTGGTCGGTCAACAAATCCTGCTTTCAAGCTAGTCGATCAACAAATCCTGCTTTCGAGCTAGTCGGTCAATAAATCCTACTTTCGAGCTGGTCAGTCAATAAATTCTGCTTTAGAGCTGGTCGATCAACAAATCATGCTTTTGAGCTGATCGGTTAACCAAAATCCTGCTTTTGAGCTGGTCGGTCAACAAATCCTGCTTTCGAGCTTGTCGATCAAAAAAATCCTACTTTCGAGCTGGTAAGTCAAAAAAAAATTCTGCTTTCGAGCTCGTAAGTCAAAACAAAAATCCTACTTTCAAGCTGGTAAGTCAAAACAAAAATCCTGCTTTCGAGCTGGTCCGTCAAAATGAAAACCAGTCTACCCACTGGTCAAACTTTAAGGTCCAAACTTTAGCCATGAATTTATCAATCCGACATCAAGCAATCTCTTTCACCAAGGATTTCAAGAACATTTGGTCAATTTGTCGTCAGATACTTGTTGATTTCAAAAACCTTTATTGCACAAAAGAACTATCTTAGAATACCTTCAGCATTACCTCTGAAAAAGCGAAGCTTTTGTGAAGAAGGATTCAAAATTCAAAATTCAAAATCTTTCTCTTGGCCAATCAAAAGGACAAAGAATAAATCCTCGATATGGCCAACAAAAAAATTCAATGTTGTCTCAAAGTCATAAGTGATTGATATTGATCGCAGTCAATGACATATTTTTAAAGACCATTCTTGTAAAGACAAGGCAGTCGAAATATCCTGGGTAAGAAAAAAAAATCCACTCAATTTCATATCTCCTCAATCATTTAAGCTGCAATTAAATATCTACAAAAGAGATCTCTTAATCATCGTCAAGTTGAAGACTGGTGGATGAGTTAGACCCCCGAGGCTAAAGAAGATTTGGATCTCCAAGATGAAGGAGTTTGGGACAGATCCTTCTAAGAAAAGTTCAGATCACCACCAAGTTGAAGGCGAGTGCGATGAACCTCCTGACAAACCCTAAAAGATATTTGATTTCTGCTATCATCAAGAGATTTCTAACCAAAAAGACAATATCATCAGTATAATTTCTAAGAGAAGAAGAATGGTCGGAACATCTCCAAGTTGAAGGAGTTTGTGACGTACCCTTCCAAAAAAAGAAAAAGAAAAGAAAAGTTAGAACATCTCCAAAATGAAGGATGATGCAATTAACTTCTCTAAAAAAAAAAACAAAAGAGCTCCAATTTTGTCTCAAAAAGAGTGCAAAAAGATCATCATGAGAAAAGAATCTCAGGATATCAAACTGCTAAATCTGCCAAGGATCTTCTTTAATTTTGTGAAACTCTATTATCAATATTCTTTCACCAATTGCTTTCATAATGTTAATCTTTTCTTTTTTGTTCATACCAAGGAAATTGATAGCTTCCTTAAAAGAAAGTCAATTGCAAGCAATTTGAATTCAAATCTTGATTTTACAGAGTTAAGCCCGATTGGAGGTAATACTTTAGGTAGAAAAGAGAGAATATTTTCATACCAACGTGCATTATTTTCAATTATTTTGAATCAACAACAATTTTCAACATTTTGACAATATTTTCTAGCTATCCTGACGTGAAGTGAGAGCTTGATGTCTGCTTTGATACATCATGACACCATTTGGGACTTGACAATGGGAGTTTTCAAGATTTCTTTCCTTCTTTGGTATAATCTGAGCACCTGGGCTCTCAGATTCACACACTTTCCTGTGTACCCCACTGTCTCACCATAGACAGTTCCTGTTCAGGGTAAGGGTTAAACTTGAATTTTTCTATGAAAGGTCATCTGTTTTAAAAGTCATTCAGTCTTAGCAATGAGACGCCCAAGATCAATCCATTTTCAAGCTTTAGGGAACCCCATTTCTTCCTTTTGCAAACCCCTCTCGGATTTATTGTGCAAAATTCAAATGTCCTATCATGGTTTCTTCTTTCGAGGATTCCGTTGTTCCTTTCAAGTTAAGGGTTAAGCCTGAACCTCATTTTTTCATGAGGTATCGTCCCTTTCAGGTTAAGGGTTAAGCCTGAACCTCATTTTTCCATGAGGTAACCCTAAAAACATGAACTTCTATAAAAAAAATCAAAAATATCATAAAATTAGGATTTTGCCAGTGTTTCGGGATTCTGTGGGCATCTTGTTTTGCAATATAATCAATTCAAGCATCAAATGAGATCTAAAATCAATAAAAATCAACATCTGCACTCCTTATAACCCTAAAACTAAATTAAAAATATAAAGATCAAATTTTGACATAATTTTAACATGAAAATTGCAAGAAATCCTAAAATATGCCATTTTTACCTGCGGGCACGTACCTGTTTCAGTGTCAGACCCGAATCAGCGACCAAATCACCATGAAAATTCATAAAATTTCACAAAGACATAATAGACAGAAAAACAAAGATTTTTCTATTTATAGATAAGAAAAATCATCTTCGGTTAGAGAAATATTGTTTCGGCAATCCGTACTTGAATTTAACAAATATAAAATCTATCAAAATATATACTTCCGATTTTAAATATGGAGAAAAATAGCAAACCATATCAAAAAATTCAAAAATTTTAGAAATGAATATAAAATATGCAGATAAAGAATTTCTTTTTTTACATATCATTGATCAGATCTCTGGTTAGGGAGATACGATCCACACAAGTTGAATTAGGGTTTTAATAAAGCATAACGAGTTCTAAAAAATTAATCCTACTTTCTAACAGAAGACAAATATCAGACAATGACATAAAAATATAAAAAAATTATAGTAAATAATAGATTTTAATACAAAGCTACTGCAATTTACGGATCATGAATCGGATCCTAGATGACAAAAATATCATATTTGTAACTTCCACCTGAATATCAATAGCGATTTTAAGTAACAGAAATCATGATTCGACTTTGTATTTTTCTAATAGGGTTCCTGAATCCAAAAGCCTCTGATTTTTTTACAAAGACTTACTAACAAATTTGTAAACTAATCGTAAAAAAATCAAAAATTTATAATAAATATTTAAACATAAAATAACATGATTTCTACGGACCTAGAATCAAAACACATGAAAATCTAAGAAAACACTAAAAACTATGATTTAAACATGAAAAAAGATAAAAGAATGCATAAAAAACATAACAAAATTTAATTTAATGCTGAAATATATGAAATAAACTTTAATATGACAAGAAAATAAAAAAAATACAGCGAATCCATGGTTGAAATTGATTTACCCTTTGAAAATATGGATTTGGCCCATTTAACAGATAAGTCGCATATTTCATTGGTTAAGAGCATAAAAAATAGCAATATAAACAATTCTAATGAATTAGAATCCTGAAAAACATCCCCAAACTGATTTAGATCATCTTATTGATTCGTTTTGAGGGTTATTGGATGAGATCCATGGTTAAAAACCATGAAATAAGAGGCGCCCATGGTGAAATCATGATAAAACATAAAAAAAACTAATAAAAATAATGAAATAATATTAAGTAACTCACTTTGAAGCTGCAACTGCAATAAAGGAAGGAGGAGGTGCTGGAGAGGAGAGAGAAGCCCAAAAATTGGGTCAGAAAAAGAGCCTTTAGCTTCTTGAAGTCTCCCTTTTATAGGTTTTCAAAAAGTCACTTAATTAGGGTTAATTAAGAGGTTTTGCTTTTTTCAGGACTCTTTCTAATAAATCCACTAAAGAGCAACAATTTTCCTAGAGGCTTCTAACCTAACCATAACCCTAATTAGCTAACCCTAATTGACTCTTAATTAGACTCTAAAAAAAATCCAAATGTGGCACCACCTATTGTGGGCCCACATTTGATTTTAAAAGTTCTAATTTCAATGTTTTAAAAAGTGAAAATAAAGTTTAGATTTTTAAAATCAATTCGAGCTTTTTCAAAACTCCTAAACTAACTTGAACTAACCTAAATATCCTCAAATGTGGTGCCACCCACTGTGGACCCCATTTGAGTTTTTTTTAAAAACCCTAAATTTTAAAACTTTAAAAACCTAAGTTAAAATCTAAAGTAAAAATAGAAGTTTTAAAACCAAATTTTGACTCACCTAGACTCCTAACCTAATAAGGACACTGACTAAACTTAAGCTAACCCCAACTTCTTTAAATGTGGCTCCACCCAGAGTAGGCCCCACTTGATTTTTCAAAAATAATTTTAAAATTTTAAAATATAGGTTTTCAAGAGAGGTTTAAAATTAGAATGAGAATTAAAAGTTTTTAAAACCAAATAGAATTCTAACTAGATCAGGACTCTACCAGATATGGCACCAACTGGGTGGGACCCACATCACAGTTTTGAAAAGGTTGAAATAAAGATTGGAAATGGTTTTAAAATGGAGTTAAAATCAACTGATGAAATTCAGAGGTTTTGAAAATAGAGTTCTAGGCGGGCTGAAACTCTGGACCGGAGTCCCAAACCAACTAAAACTCTGAGATTTAGGTTTTTGAAAGCCAAATGAAGAGGTTTTTAAATGATTTTCTTAAAACTGATAAAAATAAGTTGGAAAATGCAGTCGGGGTTAGAGTCCTAACTCAACCGAAACTCTGAAATAGAGTCCTGAATCAATTGAAACTCTGTAAAATAAACTAATTTTTGAAAACAAGTGGAGAAAAATGAGAATGACGATAGAAACAATAATCAGGATGGAGTCCTGATCGGATTAGATCTCTGGATCAGAGTCCTGATCGAACTGAAACTCTAGATTTCTGATATTTTTTGAAAGACATATGAAAGAATTTTTGAAAACCAGTGAAAATAGCAATGAGCAGTGAAATCAGAACAGAGTTCTGATCCAACTGGGACTCTGGAGACAGAGTCCTAATTCGACTAGGACTCTTAAAATTTTGAATAAACAAGAAGGTTTTAAAAACTTTTCGCAAAATAGGAAAGAACAAGATGAAAACAAAAATCAGAATTAGAGTCCTAATCCAACTGGGACTCTGGGACAGAGTCTTGGTTCGTCTAAAACTCTTAGAATTTTAAACTTTCTAAGAAAATAAATGAGAGGATTTTGGAAAACAGGTGAAAACAAGGTAGAAATTGAAGTTTGGTTCAGAGTCCCGATCTGACTAGGACTCTGAGGAAGAGTCCTAATTCGACTAGTACTCTGAGAATTTTTGGTTTTCTAGAAAGCAAATGATAAGATTTTAAAAAGAACTTTTGAAAACAAGTGAAAATGAAGTTAGAAAATGAACTTGAGATAGAGTCCTGATTCGATCAGGACTCTGGGATAGAGTCCTGATTCAATCAGAACTTTGGGATAGAATCCCAGAATTTTGAAACCCTGTGATGAAGGTGTAACAATTTTGGTTTCTGAAGAGATAAAAATAGAGATTTTTGAAAGATTCTCTTAAAATTGAAATCAGGGTTAGAGTGCTTATCTAGCTGGGACTCTTTGAATAAAGTCCTGGTTTGACTAAAACCCTGAGTTTTGACTTTTTTTGAAAGATTTGATTGAAAATAGATAAAATAGTGATGAAAGATAGAGTCCTAATCTGACTAAACTCTAACGAAGAGTCCTAATCCGACTGAGACTCTAAAATTTTTGGCCGAAATGAAGGACTTTGACAAATTTTGTCGAAAACAAGAAAAAATAGAGATAAAAAGCAGAGTCCTAGTCTGATTGAAACTCTGTGATAGAGTCCTAGTTCAACTGAAACTCTAGGATTTTGGCTCTTTTGAAAATCATATGAGAATATTTTCGAAAATAGGTGAAGAACAGAAGTAAAGGATGAAATCGGAATATAGTCCTGATTCGATTAGGACTCTGAGAAAGAGTCTTAATTCGACTGAGACTCTAGAATTTTAGCCAAAATGAAGGATTTTGAAAGACTTTCTCAAAAACAAGTAAAATAGTAGTAAAAGGTAGAGTTCTGATTCGAATGGGACTCTGAAAAAAGAGTCCTGATCTAACTAGGACTCTGAATTTTTGGCCAAAATAACAAGAATGGGCAAGAGATATGACTACATCTGGTTTAGAATCAAAATGGAGTTTTGAAAAGATTCAAAAAGATGAAAAGACAGAGACGTGATCCAACTAGAACTCTGAGATTTTTGAAAAATTTTGATAAATAAAAAAATCCAGAAACGACACCACCTAAGTGGGTCTTATCTGAGGATTGAAATCAATTGAAATTGAGTTTAAAATAAATTCAGATTGTTTTTCTGAAGAAAAATGTCTTTGAAATAAGAAATACAAAGCCCTGGGGGTTGGCAAAGGGTAGGATGTCGATTCAGAACCCAGGTTTTTGAAATTAATTTCGAAAGAAAAGTTTTAAAACTCGAATTTGGGTTAAAAGATTTTGAAAACAGGAGTGTTGGATCTCGATAATGAGATGTGATGACATGCAATGCAATGCAATGCAATGAAATGATATGTCAAATTCATGCAGTGATATGCAATGGCACATGAAATGCAAACACTGAATAAGGGTGAAAATTCAATGCATTTACAGATGCTCCTCTTTGCTACTAAGCCGGTTGAAAACCAAGCTTAGTGGCAAAGAAAAACACACCAAATTTGGACTATAAAAATGCCCAAGTTAGAAGAATCAGATTGGGTATGAAAGAATAGGCTTGGATGGTAGTGGTAGATATGGAATGTTGAATAAAGAAGTAGATTCACCTCATCAAGACGAGGCTCAAGCTTAGCCCTTAACCCGGATGGTACGAAAAATACCTCATGGAAGAACAAGATTCATGCTTAACCCTTAATCTGCATGTTTCTAATCATATATTTTGTGGTTATTTGACTTTATTTAATTTCAAAATCCAAAGTTTTACCAAAATATTTTCTAAAAACCTTGATTTCAAGGCCATAGTCGTGTTTTCAGGGGTATTTTTGTCAATTTTATCCAAATTCTGAATTTCAAAGTTATTTATCTTTGTTATTTATTCAATTTTAAATCCTATTTTATTATGTTTACATCAGGGAAAATATGGAAAAGGCTTATATCTAGATAAATCCAAAAATTTCTAGATATTGCTGGATAAATCTAGAAAAAGCCAACATATATTCACTAATAATTTTTTTAATTTTGCAGGGACATTCAAGGTTGTATTTCTACTTTTTATTTTTATTTATTTAAATTCAATTAGTGATGTAAATTATAAATAAATTTGGAATAAAAATTTAAATTCCTGCTTAGATTAGGGTTTGCATGTGCATATAGCTTAATTTTATAGAAGTTCATGTTTTTATGCTTTGTGCATGTTTCTAATCATATAAGAGTGCTTCACACTCGATTTTATGGTTATTTGACTTTATTTGATTTCAAAATCCAAAGATTTACCAAAATATTTTCTGAAAACCCTGATTTCAAGGTCATAGTCTTGTTTTCAGGGGTATTTTTGTCAATTTTACCCAAATTCTGAATTTCAAAGTTATTTATTTTTGTTATTTCTTCAATTTTACATCTTATTTTATTATGTTTACATCATGAAAAATATGGAAAAAGGGCTTATATCTAGATAAATCCAAAAATTTCTAGATATTACTGGATAAATCTAGAAAAAGCCAACATATCTTCACTAACAATTTTTTTAGTTTTGTAGGGACATTCAATGTTGGAATAAAAAGCCAACATATTTTCCTTTATTTAAATTCAATTAGTGATGTAAATTGTAAATAAATTTGGAATAAAAATTAAAATTCCTGCTTAGATTAGGGTTTGCATGTGCATATAGCTTAATTTTATAATAATGTTAATGTGTGATGAATGATGATTCATGCATGTTCAAACTTACCATGGTCTACATGAATGGCATATGCACTAGCTTTTAGGGAGTCGATAAACTCGATCGAGTTTGTATTTATGGTTATAGTCAGAATACGAACGAAATTCAGATTTACCATCTTCTTTTAAGCCACAATCAACCTACACTCTTAGGCTATTTTTAAAATCATTGCATATTTCAAAGTTTTATGAACATTTTCTTCTTCTAGAATCAAATGAAATACATTTAATCCATATATGTGGCCATAGTCAGGGATATGGGGCAAATTTATTTCATTGAAGTTCTATAAGGCACATAAAATCTCCTTTTTCAAGCAATTTTCTCAAAAAAAAATTCAGAAAATATCTTTGACAAATTGTATTCATACATCATTTAGGATTAGAGTGCATCATGAATGTATTTCACAGGGTCACATGCCCATCTTTCTGATGTATTTTCCCAATTCCATCTTAGAAAATCGATTTTCTCAAATTTGCCCTGATTATCCTCAAAATTGATTTTCTCAAAACCCCTTTGGTTTTTCAAAGATCTTTTAAGTATTTCTCAATCCCAATTCACGATTTTCCAAGTTATATTCTCAATTTCAAAGTTCAAATTCAGAGAAATCAACTTTCTCTAAGTCATTTTGAGTTTTATCAGAAATCAATTTTCTTCAAAACTTCAAGATTTCTTCAGAAATCAATCTCCTTTTTCTTCAAAAGTATTCTCTCAACAAGTCTCACGATTTTCAAAGTATCATCTTTTCTAAGAATTCTCTAAGTATTCCAGTTATTCTGAAGCATACATTATGTTTTCAAACCTGCATTTTCAGAAATTCATAGCACATGTTTGATTCTTTGTGCATTTAGGAATAGAACATGATTTAGACAAGTTGAGCAAAGCAAAGCATTAGATTGATCATTGGTTCAATTACCCCTGGTAAGGTGCCAGGAACAGTTGAACCTCGTATCGACAGGCGAGTCCCATCCTTCAGAATTATCCTGCATTTTAAAACGGAGGTGAGTTATTTTCAAAATCTTTTTCAAAGGTCAGTTTGACTTGCAAAAGTAAAATTTTGCAATGATAACACCAGCCATGCTATCGATCAGAAGATCGATGTTTGGGAGCAAATAGTCATCCTTTGGAGTAGCCTTGTTGAGATCACGAAAGTCGATACAAATTCAAACTTTACCATTCTTCTTGGAAACTACCACAATGTTTGCCAACCAATCCAGATAATCTATTGCCCGAATGAATCTTGTTTTGAGCAAATCCTCAAGTCCTTCCTTGACCTGTTCCTTGATTCGAGGATCCATTTTCCTCAACTTCTGCTTAATTGGCTTGACATCTGGTTTTAAAACGAGGCGATGTTCAACTAATCTGGGGTCTAAACCTGGCATGTCCTTGTAAGTCCATGCAAACACTTCTTGGTATTGCTTGAGAAAATCGATGAGTCTTTCTTTCTTTTTTGTGCCCAGACTAGTACTGATCTTGAGAATCCTCGAACTATCCTCTGAACCAATATTGATGTCTTCAGTTGGGTCCTGAACTAGGGGTGATGGCTCATCTTGCTTCTGAATCGCTGAAAATTCTGGTAATTTCTGAAGAGATGAATCAAATTCTGCGAGTTCTTCTTACTGCTTTGTAGTCTAACTGCATTCTGCTCTTGCCTTAACTCGACAGATCACTGCCGGCTTTGGAAAGGCGTTTGGATTGAGGACGAGCTTCTTGATTGATTGGGAAGTCATTCTAAAAGTTGAAGAATAAATTTTATTCAGGAAAATCACCCATCATAAGAGAAATCGCTTTTGCTAAGAAAATAATTGGGAAAAATAAATAAGTGAGCAAAATGATAATAAATTTGCAAAGGCTGATAACAAGAAGTGAGAAGACAGATGGCACCCAGATAGATGAAGAAAACTTGCAACTTCATTGAAAAATTGAATTGATCAGATGACAATGATTAAAATGAAACGAGATATCATCCCTTTTGCGAAGAAAACAAAAGAATAGAAAAGAAAAGACAGCAGATGCTTCTAATGTGCTCCTTTGACAAAGACAATGCTTTTCTGCGATCTCTTGCCAGTGAAACCCAATCCTGCTCTTTGAGGATGATGATCAGGGGTTACTGGCTCTATCCGACCATTTTCATTCTTGCTTAAGCCTCTGAAAAGCTGGTAGTCATGCTTCAGTAACAGTTCAAGTCCCTTTTTGGCCTTCATAAATTATGGCAATAGGGGATGATCCTTGGTAGTCCTGTAATCCAGGCAACCTCCAATCTTGAAGAATTGTGGTCATTTCCATCGAGTCATGGCTACAGTATGCTTCAGTGGTTCTGTCATCTGAAGTAGCCCCAAACTCTCTCCCAGGTTGACTTCATCAATTTTTCTAATGCTAGGGATGTCGGCAGTGAAAGTGGGTTTGGGAATCATAGGCTGTGAAAGTCTTTCCTCTAGAACTTCTCCCAAGACAGTAGTGATCATACTACCTTTAGACCACTTTATACACTGATGCAAGGTAGATGGCACTATATTTGTGTTGTGAATCCATGTTCGTCCCAGCAGCAGATTATACGTTGGTGGCACATTGACCACATGAAAGAGGACTGAATGGACAGAGTAATCGATGAAGATCTTCAAGAAGATCTTTCCTTTTGCTATCTGTCCATGATTGTCAAACCCGTAAATGGTGATCGGATCCAGGGTGTATTCTTCTTCTTTAATGCCCAAAGCTTTAGCTGTCATTTCTGGGCATATATTGAGGTTGATGCCTTCATTAATCAGCACATGAGGAACAATCATTCCTCTGGTTCGAATCACAACATACAGAGCATTGTTGTGAAACGCATGAGGCTTTGGCAGATCCTCATCTGAAAAAGTGATCGGAGCATTAGTCATGGCCTGATTGACGATCTGGGCCATATCTTCAAGAGTAGTGCCTGGCTTGACCTTGATTTTTCGCAATAAATCATCCAAGACTTGCTGATGCTTGGGAGAAACACGTGCCAACTCGAGGATCAGGATATTGGAGAGGGTAGTGATCGGTCTCTGCACTACATCTACCTTTTCTTCTGATGCCTTGCCTTTTTCTGGCACAAATTTGATAAAGCTTTTAGGGAACCATGGCATTCTTCTGGCCACCTCAGGAGATGCCCCAGTAGGCTCCTTCGAGACATTCAGCTTGCTAAAAGCTGAAATGAGGTCCATCTTCTGGGTATTGGACTAGGCCTTATGCAGTACTAATACCTGATGTGAAATATCGATATCACTACTAGGGCGTGGCTGGATACAATCTTGTGGCTGGAAAGGATGGTCAGATATCATTGTGGTTGAGTGCTGAAGAAAAGGTTGATTTAGTATGACCATCTTTTCATCTTCGGAACCTTCTACCAAACGATTCTTGTTAATATAATCCTGAATAATATTCTTTAGAACGAAGCAATTCTCTGTGTCGTGTCCCACTGTCCGGTGGAACTTGCAGAATCTATCCTTTATTTTTCCATGACTAATGGTGGATCGATCACCCTTAGGAGTTTGATCATATCGCTTGTAAGCATATATTCAAGCATTGTTTCGAGTGACTGATCTAGGGAGTAAACTTGCGATTATAACTCCACCGTTCGCGCTTTGGTTTTTCTTGAGGTCTCGACCCTTGCTCAAAAGTTTGTTGAGTTTGTTTATCATGCTGAGGAATTGACCTACCCTTTTACTCATTTTTGCTGGGGTTTGAACCCCCTGATCCATAATTGTGGTCCTTCACACATCCCTTATGATGGTTCTTACTGTTGTTGGTGGAGTAGGTGAAGTGTGTTTTTTTTTTATTCCTGCTGACTGTTGTTCTTGGTGAAGGTGAAGCCCTCATAGAATCCATTTTCCATACTCAACTAGAGCCACTTGACTCGTTCCGTCAGCTCGATGAAAGTCCTTGCTGGAGAGGTGGAAATTAATCCCCTTAAGGGTTGGGAAAAGTTGCTCAGAATTAAGGACAATGCATGCCCTTATGATATTGGATCCCTCTTGTTACAAGCGGATCTCCATCTATGAATAAAATCTCTGGATTTCTCATTTTTTTTCTGCTTGAGACTGCAGAGATGGCTGAGGGTTGGCAGTGCCTCGGCATTGAATAGGAAGCGTTTGATAAACAAATTAACTATTTTATTGAATTCTTCCAGCTCAATGGGGTTAATATGCTCTAATAACCATTTTGCTGTGATACCCTCCAGACTGCGAGGGAAACCAAGGAATAAGGCTCGATTGTTCCTTCTGAACTTGGAGCATTCTTCAAAGAATAGGGCGAGATGTGCTTTTGGGTCTCCTGAACCATCAAACTTGATAATTTTTTTGGGGAGGTTGTCAAGACTATCATCTACATCTAGTCCGTCATAGAAATCTTTGCTCGTAAAGACTTTCTTGCCCTTGTCGCGGGTCTGCAGATCTTTGACCATCTTGACCCCATCTCTCAGTTGTGGTTGGTCAGAATCATTAACAGACTGATCTTTG
This sequence comes from Nuphar pumila, assembly GCF_984573655.1. Taxonomy (NCBI): domain Eukaryota; kingdom Viridiplantae; phylum Streptophyta; class Magnoliopsida; order Nymphaeales; family Nymphaeaceae; genus Nuphar; species Nuphar pumila. Next base: position 104,798,085 of record NC_143252.1, on the reverse strand, counting down.
AATTTGTAGGCTGACCCGTGTCCCTGAGTTGACTTGCGAAATTCCTACTGAATTTCACATTCCTCATCGGTATCACCCACTGATTCTGCTTCGTCAGAAGTGTCCTCATGACGACTCTACCTTTTGGAGATCTTCACATGCTTTTTCACTGTTCGGCCCTTGACCTTTTTCTTATTATGAATTTTTACTGAGTCGCCCTTTGTCTGTTCAGACATCATCTTGTTCATCATTCTCTGAAACAACGAATACATCTGAGGGTCAATGGCATCATTGCCCTATTGGCTTCTGTTTCCGGTAGATTATGGGGAGGCCATTTCTTGTTCAGATGCTGACAAATAACTAATGTGTTGGACTGGTGCGATTTTCCTGCTGAACCTTGTCTGAACCATGTAAGATCGCAAGTGCTCTCTGCAGAAAAAAAATGGCAATTAGTTTTGAAGAACAACTTTGGGATGAAGCAAATAAGGGGGAAAAATATTTTGTGAGGGTTAGGTTGACAATTTGAAGGATATCCCATTACCAAGGAATGGGTCATCACTGGAATCACTATAATTGCGTTGATATTCTTTGTAGAAAGAGATAAACAACTAAAATATGCCTTGTTACCTAGGCGAGGTCGTCAAACCATAATAGAATGAGATTTATTGAAGGAAAATGATTTTATTAATAATAAACTTAGGAAAGAGGGGGCATACAAACAATTTGCCACCACTCATGATAATCAGAAGATACTCGGGGACCAGGAAAAACAGTGAGGGTTACAAAAGAATCTCAACTATGCTTGTCAGAATAGTATGTCCCGGACCACTGAGCAAACTTTAGATCAAACTCTGGCACAATGACTGACAATAATCGAGCTTTAATGCGCTTCTACCTCTGCAAGAACTGCCTAACACATCACTCTGGCTGATAATAAACAAAGAAGAAAGGTCCGAGTAACTTGAATCGCTTGTCATATGCATAAGTGTACCGAGGGAGTGACTCATGACGGTCGAAGCAATCTCACACAATTTCTTCTTCATGAAGATTCTCGATCACGAATCGGTACCGAGCAATGAGCAATAGCTTCTTGTTGTTATATCTGAATGAGCTGGCTCGAGTTGGTACATGCCGAAAGAACGAAGACTATAAGGCATAGAGGCATCCTTCGACTAAGACTGAATCTTTAAGCACGAAGAGGGTTAAGCTGCGGTATAAGAAGGCAAGTGCGGCCATAGCGATTGAGAGGCGGCTGGTCTGCTGACTTCCTCATCTTCGTAGGAGTTGTACTATTCTGATATCAACGTAGTTCTGTCCGTTCTGAAAGAAGGCTAGTCCTACTGTGCATAAGATCATTGCATATTGCATCCTTTCTCGCGCTGCTCGGGATAGGGAGTCGACTGCTTTAAATGCTCCATATTGTTGGTACAACTTAAACAGATCGACATACTAGATCTCATATGTCTCTATCAATGGCCAAGATCTGCATCCAGTCATACGAGCTAAGGCATCTCGAGGGTCCAGTCCTTTGACATTGATCAAAAACTGCTACTCTATCGGATCATTGGGTTGACCAGCTGGCTCAGGTAGACCCATAATGTATGAGAACTCGTCCAATAGCATATTCATCTCTCCCCACGGGAACCAAAAGGTATAGGTACGGGGATTCCATCATTCTGCTAATGCTTGAATCAAACTGTCATTGATGATATGTTCCCCCATTGCTGATGTTAGTTTCAATCTGCAGTCACTCAGATGGTCTGGGATCATACGAGAGAAGTTCTTGAGCCAGGAATAGCACCATCGAGGAATGAAAGGTCTGGTGTTTAGAGTTCGATAATCAGGGAGACCTTGTTGCACCTCATAAGAGATATGACCCTCAGGAAAAACTGAATCAAGCTGACTGGATGCCATCAGGATAGACTGAAAAATAAAGAAGAATTAAGGACAAGGCTTGAGAAAAACCACACGGTTTTTTTAAAAAAATTGAAGGCAGGATAAAGGCAAGGCTAGAACTTTAAGATCCAGAGGAAAAGAAGGATGGAAATCACCTAGAGTTTTAAAGGAAATAGAGGTTTTGGAAAAATCGTCCAGGGTTTGGAAAATAAGAAGGGAGAAATGTTTGGTGATAGGGGATTTTGAAATTCATCCTGTATTTTTGGAAAAATTTTGGAAAAATATGAGAAAATAAAGAAAATAAATAAAGTATATTTAATCACATCCTGCACAAACAAGTAGGCACATACAACATTCTCTAAAAGCTGACTCTAGATGCACAAGTTTTGAAATAGCTATAGGACCCTAATCCTAACTCTAAGGCTCAGATCATCTGTATCTAATCATGTTATGCCGATATACTTGAGTCGAGGCTCGATGTACGTGGAATAAAATCAATTTCTCTAGTTCTAGGTTCATGTTTTTCAACATCCTTGAGCACCTGTCGATATACTTTGGACTATGGCCCTTGGTACATGGCAGGGGGGTTTAACCCAAATAGGTGGCCCAGTTGTGAGGCTTTGTCCCAAACTATGGTTCTAGAAGAAAGCCCAGCAACGTGGTGAGCAGGTAAAAGTAGGTGGGGTTATTTTTTTAAATATGATCAACATGCAAGAAAATAGACTCTAATGACCTAAAGAAGTAGAATTTTGAAAAGTTTATGAGAAACAAATATTGGTTTCAATTAGATCCTAGATTGAGGAGGATTGTATTTGACCTAAGTCTACGTGAGCATGAATAATGCCTCCTCAATTGGTCCTACCAAACCATGCTTCAGTCTACATGTGATCCATGTCAGCTGGGTCTGATTCTAGGCTCCTAGGTTCACATGAAATAGAGTTGACATTATAGAACACGATTTTGACAAATCGAATAGAGAAAAGCACAAGAGTGATCAGACGATGACAAGTCCTATCTCGGTCGCCAAACCTATTATCATTGCAAAATTTTACTTTTACAAGTCAAACTGACATTTGAAAAAGTTTTTGAAAATAACTCACCTCTGTTTTAAAATGCGGGATAATTTTGAAGAATGGGACTCGCCTGTCGGTACGAGGTTCAACCGTTCCTAGCACCTTTACCAGAGGTAATTGAACCAATGATCAATCTGGTGCTTTGTTTTGCTCAATTTGTCTAAATCGTGTTCTATTTCCTAAATGCATAAAGAATCAGGCATGTGCTATGACTTAGAGAAGTTTTTTATTGAAAAACATGATGTATGCTTCAGAGATTTAAAATACTTAATAAATCCTTGGAAACGATAACACTTTGAAAATCATGAGCCTTGTTGAGAGAATATTTTTTAAGAAAAAGAAGATTGATTTATGAAGAATTCTTGAAGTTTTAAAGAAAATTGATTTCTCAAAATGACTTAGATAAAGTTGATTTCTCTTAATTTAAACTTTGAAAATGAGAATATAACTTGGAAAATTATAAATTAAGCTTGGGAAATCCTTGAAAAACCAAAGGGTTTTTTTAGAAAATCGATTTTGAGGAAGATCTAGTAATTTTGGGAAAATCAATTTTATGAGATGAAATTTGGAAAATACATCAAAAGGATGGGTGTGTGGCCCTGTAAAATATGTTCATGATACAATCTAAACCTAGATGATGCATTATTGCAATTTTTCAAAGATATTTTCTGAAGAAATTTTGAGAAATCATTGATAAAACAATTTTTTGTGCCTTGTAGAACTTAGATGAAATATATTCTTTACATATCCCTGACTATGGCCACGAATACGTATTAAATATATCTTATTTAATTTTAAAAGGAGAAAATATTTAAAAAACTTTGAAATATGCAATGGTTTTTTTTAAAATAGCCTAAGAGTGTAGGTTGTTTGTGGCTTAAAAGAAGATAATAAATCTGGATTTCATTCGTATTCTGACTATGGTCATAAATACAAACTTGATCGACTTTACCAACTCCCTAGAAGCTAGTGCACATACCATTCGTGTAGACCATGGTGAGTTTGAATATGCATAAATCATCATTCATCACACATTGACATTATTATTAAACTATATGCATATGCAAACCCTAATTTAAGTAGAAATTTAAATTCTTATTCCAAATTTATTTACAATTTACACCACTAATTGAATTTAAAAAAAGAAAAATAATAATAAGTACAACCTTGAATATCTCTACAAAACTAAAAAACTTGTTAGTGAAGATATGTTGGCTTTTCTAGATTCATCTAGTAATATCTGAAAATTACTATATCTAGATATAAGCCTTTTTCCATATTTTCCTAAGATAAACATAATAAAATATGATGTAAAATTAAAGAATTAATAAAAATAAATAACCTTAAAATTCCGAATTTAGGAAAATTTGATAAAAATACCCCTGAAAACAAGACTATGGCCTTGAAACCAGGGTTTTCAGAAAATATTTTGGTAAAACTTTGAATTTAGGGTTTAAAAAAACTCAAATCAAAGCTAAATCGAATATGCAATGTCCTAGCATGATTTTAAATATGTACAAACCATAAAAACATAAACTTTTATGAAAAAATTTAAAAATAACATAAAAAACATGATTTTGTCAGTGTTTCGAGATCTTGTGGGCACCTTGTTTTGCAATATAATCAATTCAAGAATCAAATGAGTTTCAAAATTAATAAAAATCAACACCTTCATTGCTGATAACACTAAAATTAAACTTGAAAAATAAAAATTTATTTTTAACATTATTTCAATTTAAAATTTGCACAAAAACCTTAAAATATGCTATTTTTACCTGCGGGCACGTACCTATTACAGTGTCAGACCTGAATCAAGGGTCAAATCACTATAGAAATTCATAATCTTTTACAGAAGAATACTAGACAAAAAAATAGAGATTCTTTTATTTACAGATAAAAAAAATCATCTTCGGATAGGGAGATATTGTTTCGGCAATCTATGCTTGAATTTAACGAATATAAAATATACTAAAATAGGTGCTTCTAGTTTCGGGTATAGAAAAAAATAGCAAACTTTATTTAAAAAAATTGAAATTTTATAAGTGAATGGAAGACACTCAGACAAAGATTTTTCTATTTACGGATCATCAATCGGATCTTCGGTTAGGGAGATACAATTGACACAAGTCAACCTAGGGTTTAGAGAAAAAATAACGAGTTTTGAGAAGTTGATCCTACCTTCTGATAGAGGAAAAATAGCAGACAGAGACATAAAATTATGAGAAAAATAGAGAAACTAATAAACATCAATACAAAGTTGTTTCAGTTTACGAATTGCAAATTGGATCTTGGATGACAGAAATATTTCATCTACAAGTTATACTTGAATCTCAAAAGCGATTTTAAGGTACAGGAATCATGGTTCGACTTTGTATTTTTCTAACAGAGTTTTCAAACCCAAAACCCTCTGATTTTTTACAAGGATTTACTAACAAATTTGTGGGCCAACCATAAAAAAAATAGAATTTGTTAAAGGATATTTAAGCACGAACTAGCATGATTTCTACAGACCTAGAATCAAACACACGAACATCCAATAAAATACTAAAAAAACTAATCTAAACATGAAAATTAATAAAAAAATACATAAACAACATAACAAAATTTGATTTAATGCTAGAATATATAAAATAAACACTAATATGATAGGAAAATTAAAAAAAAAAATACAAGGAATCCATGGTTGCATTTGATTTGCCCTTTGAAAAGATGGATTTAGCCCATTTAATGGACAAATTGCATCTTTCATTGGTTAAGAACATAAAAAATGTATTTATAAATGATTCTAACAGATTAAAATCTTGAAAAACACCATTGAACAGTGTTAGATCATCTTCTTGGCTTTATTTTAGGGTTCTTGATGATGAACCATGCTCAAATTCATGAACTAGGGGGCACCCATGGTGGAATCCATGGTAAAACATAAAAAAAAATAATAAAGCATGAGAGATAATATCAAATGTTTACCTTGGATGGATGCAGCTGCTAAGGAGGAAGGAGAGGGTGCTGGGAGGAGAGAGAATCTCCAAAAAAGTGGATGAGAGAGGAATAGGGGTCGACCCCCCTATGGGCCTCTATTTATGGAAATTTTTAAGTCCTAATTAGGAAGAATTCTAATTATTTTAGAACTCTCAAAAGATAGGTCAAAGAGGGGGGGACTTCTATGGGAGATTACTATCCTACCCCTAGCCCTAACTACCTAATATGAGTCCTAATAAAACCCTAAAAGGTCCAAATGTGGTGCCACCTAATGTGGGCCCACATTGGATTTTTAAAACTTCAACTTACAACTTTTAAAAACCAATGATTAAAAACCTAAATAAAATGTATTTTCAAAATTGATTTTGACTCTTTTAAACCCCTAATTTAACTAGGACACTAACTAACTCTAGTCTAACCCTGACTTCTGCAAATGTGGCATCACCCCAAGTGGGCCCCATTTGATTTTTCAAAAACGATTTTAAACTTAAAAATGAGGAATTTTTCAAAAGAGGTTTAAAAGTAGAATTGAAATTGAAAGTTTTGAAATGACATAGAGTCCTGACTAGGTCAGAACTCCTCTAGATATGGTGCCAACTGAGTGGGCCCCACATCAGGGTTTTGAAAATTTTGAAATAAAGACTGAAAATGGCTTTGAAAAGGGGTTAAAATCAATAGATGGACTGGAAAGGTTTTGAAAATGGAGTTCTAAGCGAACTAAAACTCTGAACCAAAGTCCCGAACCAATTAGGACTCTGAGATTCAGGTTTTTAAAATCCAAATAAAAGAGTTTTCGAAATATTTTATCAGAACTGGTGAAAATATGTCAGAAAATACATTCAGGGTTAGAGTCCTAACTCAACCGAAACTCTGAAATAGAGTCCTGAATCAACCGAAACTCTGCAAAATGGACCAATTTTGGAAAAACAAGTGGAGAAAATAAAAATAGAAGTAAAAACAAGATTTAGAATAGAATCTTAACTGGATTAGGACTCTGAGACAGAGTCCTGATCGGACTGAAATTCTAGCTTTTTGACATTTTTGAAAAACACATGAAGGATTTCTCGAAAACCAGTGAAAATGGCAATAAGCAATGAAATCAGAACGGAGTTCTGATCCAACTGGGTCTTTGAGGACAGAGTCCTAATTTGATTAGGACTCTAAAATTTTGGGTTTTCTCAGAAAACAAACGAAAGGATTTTGAAAAATAGGTAAAAATAAGGTGAAAATTAAAGTCAGGTTCAAAGTCCTGATCTAACTAGGACTCTAAGGAAGAGTTCTAATTCGATTAGAACTCTAAGAAATTTTGGTTTTCTAGAAAGCAAATGATGAGATTTTTAAAAGAAATTTAAAAAACAAGTGGAAATGAAGTGAGAAAATGAACTTAGGATAGAGTCCTGATTCGATCAGGACTCCAAGATAGAGTCCCAGAATTTTGAAATTCTGTGATAGAAGTGTAACAACTTTGGTTTCTAAAGAGATAAATGAAGAGATTTTTGAAAGATTTCCTCCAAATTTAAATCAGGGTCAGAGTCCTGATTCAACTGGGACTCTTTGAATAAAGTCCTGGTTCAACTAAAACTCTGAATTTTTGACTTATTTTCAAAAGATTTTGAAAGATTTGGTTAAAAACAAGTGAAATATCAGCAAAAGATAAAGTTCTAATCCGACTGAAACTCTAAAGAAAAGTTCTGATCCAGCTATAACTCTAGACTTTTGACCAGAATGAAGGATTTTGATAAAATTTTATTGAAAACAGGTGAAAATAGTGATAAAAAGCAGAATCCTAGTCCGACTGAAACTCCATGATAGAGTCTTAATCCCACTGAGACTCTAAGATTTTGGCTCTTTTAAAAATCAGGTGAGAAGGTTTTCAAAAACAAGTGAAGAACAAGAGTAAAGGATGAAATTGAGATAGAGTCCTGATTCAATTAGGACTCTGAGAAAGAGTTCTAATTCGACTGAGACTCTAAGATTTTAGCCAAAATAGAAGATTTTGAAAGGTTTTCTCAAAAATAAGTAAAAATAGAAGTAAAAAGCAGAGTCCTGATCCAACCAGAAATCTGGAAAAAAAGTCTTGATCCAACTAGGACTCTGAGATTTTGGCCAAAATGAAAAGAATGGGCAAGAGATATGACTACATCTGATTTAAAATCAAAATAGAGTTTTAAAAAGGTTTAAAAAGATGAAAAGACAGAGTTCTTATCCAACTAAGACTGGAATTTTTGAGAAATTTGATAAATTAAAGAATTCAGAAGTGACACCACCTAGTTGGGCCTCATTTGAGGATTAAAATCAGTTAAATTTGGCTTTAAAACAAATCCAAATTATTTTTCTGAAGAAAATAAGATCCTGGGGGTTAACAAATGGAAAATATTGATGCAAAAACCCAGATTTATGAAATTGATCTTGAAAGAAAAGTTTTAAAACTCGAATCTGGATTTAATATTTTAAAAACAGGAGTACTGGATCTCGACAATGACATGTAATGACATGCAATGCAATGAAGTGATATGCCAAATGCATGCAGTGATGTGCAATGGCACATGAAATGTAAGCCCTAGATGAGGGACTTGAAATCCTGAACTCTCGAGGGAGATAAAGAATTTAGAGATTCACATCTGAGGATGAGAACTGACAATTGAAATTGAGCCAAAATAAGGATTAAATCTTGATTGTAGGATGAAGTGTTGAATTTTTTTGTCAAATTTGGGCTATGAATAGCTCTGACTCAAATTTCGACCAGCTGGTTCCCTAAAGACTGCAGAGAGTGGGTCCCAGTGGCAGAGGGTAGGTATTTGTGAATGAGGGTGAAAATTTGGGGTGTTTATAGGTTTGATCGAATCGAGTTAGAAAGGACACCGGCTTAGGTGTGACTCAGACTGGATCAGGTGAGTTCACACCCAGACCAACTCGGTCTCAATGAGTTTCGGATCATTTTCAAGTTTAAGTAATAATATATATATATATATATATATATATATATATATATATATATATATATATATATATATATATATATATATATACATTTATGTTTAGTGTTATGAAGAAAACTGAGACAATGATTGTCTCAATTTCCTACCATAAGCGAGATCCAATAGGACCAAGTCAGATTGGACTCGGTTTGGATCCCATTGGACCAAATCAAGACAGAATCAAGTTTGGATCGAATTATCATATTTGGATCTAATAGGACCAAACCCAAATGGGGCAGGTTTTGATCTTGTTTGGACCCAAACCTAGACTAAATCAGTCTACTTTCATTTTGTGCCAACCTAGAGTGAACCGGGTTTGGATTGGTTATATCAGATTTGGATCCATTATATAAAATAGAGACTGGATCGGTTTAGGATCCACAATAGAATAGATTGAATTTGGATCCAAGTCGAGGAATTTGAACCTAAATTGGGAAGGTTTAGTTTGGATTTAACCTAGACCAGACTAGTTCTTGGTTAGGTTCAGTGAGAAGTTTAGATTTGGGGAATCCAGATCCATTCGAGAAGTAAAATAACCATTTTGCTCTTGTTCTACCTATTCGGTAATTTGGGCATAACTCTCCACTCGGAACTCAAAACTAGATGAAGTTTGGTGTGTTGGATATATGATTTAGAGAGGAATCTAACTATCCTATTTTTATGGTCAAATACACTACCCAAAAAAATGAGTATCGGTAGACCATTCTTGGGAAGGATAGTTTGGTAATTTTACCAAATATGAGAAATGTCTGTTTAAAAATTAAATGAATCTTTATGTACTGAACATATCTTAATACCGTAATGAGTGAGTCGACTGTAGGTTAAAAGTTCAGTGCTTGCATTTGAGGTAAGGGATATTATATACATGTTTAGTTAATAATACATAGCATGTTTGTTACTTGTATAAGTTAGCTTACATGAAATTTATGGTTGAGAACATTGTTGTATCTTGTATTTGATAAAATTGTATTCTAAAAATGTATTTTATGCTATATAAGAGAGAAAATAAATGCATATAAGTTTGCAGTAATGTCAATAATGATTTCATGTATCTATCAGTTCTCATTATAATTTGCATATTAAAGATATGTGTATTTTTTACAAAGACACATTACAAAGAATGTGGAACTACATGCATGAGAACAAAATTGAGTATTTGAGTAAAAATTCATTGAATCCGTTCTTTCAGTTAGTTTACTAAAAATTTAGGTCAACTTATCTTGCTAGACTTAACCCCATAAATTTTGGAAGGAGCTATAGATGGAAAGAGCTACCTGATGGTCATCAGAGTGAGAGTCGCCATAAGCGTGGGTCACCGGTAATTTATTGTTGTAGTGCCATTACATCTTATTTATGCTTTGATCTTTTGGTGAATATCAAAACCGTAGGAAGAACTCGAGAAACTTAGTTAAGTTACAGAGAAAATAATGAACTTAAGAAAGAAATGAGTTGCTTAATGCATCATAGGGATTATGTTTCACACAACAATTGGGGTGCTAGGCAGACCAGGATGTAGCATGAACCACAAACCTTTGAAAGTATGTATAACTCTCTAGTTTGACTCTCTGGCTAGCTATCGACGAGTCCTTTTTTACTATAGTGCCTCATGACTCTCGTGAAATCACAAAGATTGGTTAATAGTTTAACCAACATTATAGGATTAAGGTATTCTATACGGGTTGCTACTCTGACAATAAGCTATTACTGGTATAGCCAATTTAGTACAATAGTTAGCATCGAGTGGTTGCTAGCTTATGAGTTTTGAGAAGATTAATGGAGGAATTAAAAACAAACAAACATGTGTGTTATATGTTATAAAAACTAAACTAGTATTAGGGCCTTAGTACAACTGTAGGTTCTAAGTGATCGATCGACGTTGATCGAAGTAGTCGTTCCAGAAAGTGTCCATAGGCAGCTATTTAGAGATGAGATTTCCTTTTCTATTCTTGTTTTATTGAACTCATTATAAGTATGAATGATGTCGCTTGAGAGGGTTTGGGATTATGAAACTATGATGGTATTTTAAGAAAAAAATTATGTTATGGTTCTATTGGTGTGATTTTTTAAAAATGAATTTTAAAACAATATTTTTAATAAAAATTAAGTAAAAACCAGATACCAAATAATAAAAACTGGCTTGCATGAGTGGTGGAGTCTGGGTCGATCTCAGGGAACGAGAAATACTTTGTATTTAAGCACACAATTAAAGTACGCTTTGTTGTTTTAAAAAATAAAAGATTAATTAACTAAATAAACAAGAGAGTGCTTCCCCTGCAGAGGGCTTAAACAAATAAATAAATGGTTTTATTACAAACCCAAATGAATTAAATAAATGAAATTCTAATATAAAATTAAGAGAAAAGTCTTCAGTACTTGAGTCTTTAGTCCTTTGTGTCCCTTTATGTGTAGTTCCTATTTTCTTTTGCTCTCTGAAGGCTCCCTAAGGGCACTTTTGAGGGCATGAAGGGACCTCAGAGGGCACTTTAGGGGCTCGAAATAGGGCTTCACCACACGTCCAAACGCTTCCCTGCAAAACAAAAATCACAAAACACCAAGCAAAAAAAGAAATTTATGAGAAAATCAAATGTAAATATGAGAAAAAAATCACAAAAACATGAATATGACTAACATGAACTAACAACGAACCACTAATAACAACTAACACTAAAAGACAAAATAGCAAAACAACCTAACTAACAATCAAGAATTAATTTCTAACAAACTAATAGCAACTAATCAAGAAATATAAAAAGAATGACTAACCAAATTTCAAGAATTAACAATTAACAGACTAACTACATAATAAAAATGATAACAAACTACAAACTATTTGGTGTATGGTAATTAAAAAAAAAACTAACTTACATGAAAAAAATCTAAAGCAATAGAATAGAGATTTAACTAATGTTATCTAATTAATAAACTAAAGGAAAAAAAATCGATTAACTTTTACTTAACTAATCTAAACTATGCAATAAAAAAGTCTAATATGAACTAAAATTACATGAATTAAACAAAACTAAGTTAACTAACTAAACCTAGACATTATCTACAGTAGAACACGTTTTAAGAAAGTAATCTACACTAATTTAATAAAATCGATGGTTGGAATATAAAATAAATTGGCTAAACCACTTGAATTGATTAAAAACATAAATTCTGGAAATAACACGACTATTGTTTAATCTAACTAATGGATGGAAACTTTCTGGAATTAAAAGACTAATTGATAATAAAAAATAAATAAAATCTAATCTAAGCTATTCTAAAAAATGGCTATTGGATAAAGAAAGGCATATCGGCTAAAAAAACTTTATTTAATTGATCTAAAAAGCATCGAATAAAAAATGTGAAGCAGCTATTTTAAACTAGATCTAACCTAAAACTAATTAAGAACTAATCAAGAAACAAGAAAAAAAATATGAAACCTATTTCAAAACTAACGATCTACCTAAATCAAGACTATTTTATGCTTAAATCAAGAAAATGACTAAATAAAAACAAAGTATATATATATATATATATATATATATATATATATATATATATATATATATATATATATATATATATATATATATATATATTATTCTTCAGATGCAAGAAATCTAAACTAACTAGATTAAACCATATGAATATGCAAAATATGCAAGAATCAACTAAAACTACATGCAATGCTATGATTTATGCTATGTAAAACTAAAATTATGATGAAATGGGGGAGAAGAAGCAAACTTGACGGCTTACCTCTAATGAATTGGATGAGAAGAGAAGATGGTTGATCCCAGCTGAATGCACGCCTCCCCGATGAAAAGAATGGTTGCCGACAATGAGAAGGGTTCGAAGCAAGAAGACAAAAAAGAGAAGAAGAGAGAGGGAGAAATCAGCAAGGAGAGAGAAAGGGAGAAGGGGGTATGTTTTTCAATGCTGAAAAAATGCTCTTAATATGCAAACATACTATTTGTACTAATGTAATTAGGTTAAAACAAGTTTTTCAAAACAAGTCCAAAGAATTTTTAATAATTTTTAAAAAGGGCTTTGCTTAGAAAAACTTGTTTCTCAAAAATTAGAATTCCTAAACTAACTAATGTTAACTAATTACAACTTAATCTAACTAAACTACAATTAAGAAAATCCTAAACTAATAAACACTAAAAATGCAGGTCCAAATCAGAAAATACGATTTTTCTAAAAAAATTAATTTCGAAGCAAATTCTCGAAAGCAATGATAAAGATGAGTTTTTAATGAGATTTTATCATGGATCATGCATAAATAAAGATGAATAAAATACATGATCATCTACTATGCTCACTTTAAATTCTTTTCTTTGAGAAGTAATACCTACGAACTCAGACTCAAGAGGTTTTGAATCAGGGATTTACAAGAGCATTCTCAAGTGAGAATCATGGTCACAACTTGCACTTTCTCATGTTTTATTGAACTTGAAAAAGTGTTGTGATTATGATTTGCAATTATAAGGATCCAAAAAATCCAAGAATCACAAGGCACCACAAACGTGTTGGCCCCTAATAGGCAAGCTGGTGGATGACCACATAGGATTCAAACCTGAGACACTCCATTATGATAGTGTGACTTAACCATGGAGCTACCTCCTTCTATGTTGCACTATTTTGCTGGTGTGTTCCTAGTGACACGAATGGACATGGAAACAGACACTTATGGGCAATATTTTAATAATTTTAATGTTCTAAATATTATTTCAATAAAAATATATTTATAATGTTACAAAAATAAAAAAAAACAGCTTTTATTGATTAAAATTTAACAAAAATTAGTATCCTCCAGTCCTCTTTTCCAAAAAAAAATAAACTTTTGAGTGGAATCCGCAATTCTGCATCATGCATCCTCGTGATCACATGTCTTCATGACATAGATCTCCTTATACCCTACATGATATTTTCGATCATGTAGATTTTAGTATCACCTGCGTCATCATTAACAGAGTTACTGATGTCATTTGAAAACGACTGGTTGTCTTTTTTCAAAAACAAGGTTATTTTTAGTCACTTAGGTCCAAAATCAGACCCCGGTAGCCAGGGGTGGCTCAAGAGAAGTTGCGACCCTAGGCATATTTCATAGTAGGCTTATATTTATCTTCTTCTTTTTTCATTGAAAGCCTTCAGGCACATGCATGTGCCATGTTTCGTTGGAGGTGCTCAGCTTGTGAAATATAAGTGTTATATATTTTTTTCATTTGAGGCCCTAGGCGGTGGCCTCAAATATCAAAGAGGCCAGCCCGCCCTGCAGGTAGCTTGTGGCAGTAGAGCCAGGCATGTGTCCATTTGGGTCTTTTGCCTTGAGTAAACAACATTAGGAGAGATGCTTTTTATGAAAGGTGACCAATATGTTATTGGTAGTGGTAGTGGTAGTGGGAGTGGGGTGGGGGGTGGGGATCCCAAAGCAAAAGGGTGGCAACTTTCCTTGGGCTTCTACTGCATGTTCCATGAATGGCAAGGAAAAGGCTGATGTTTTCCCACATCTCCCTCAGGCTTTAGCCAATTCTACTTTTATTTACACTGCACTTACTTTCTCTCTCTCTCTCTCTTTCTTTCTACGTCCATGCACATGCACACCTGCACGCAGACAAGCATGCAGGCAAGCACCGATAAACCATGACGCTTGCTGCATGCTTTTTGTTCCCCCAAATATTCCCTTTGCCAATTTCTTACTCACAGCTCATCATTCCCGATTCCAGTTTGCCACATCTTTTATTAATATACTTTTGGGCTTTCCCTTACTCTTTCTTTTTCTCTCTCCCCCCCGCCCCCCTTTGTTTTTTCTTTTCTTGTCCGTACGTTGCCAGTTGGGAGAAAGCTTGTGGTCAACACGTTTCTGCTCTCCCCCACCCTTTTTTTGTTAAATTTAATGTGTTCATATGGTGCTGGGTCCATATGGTGATGGGTCCAGAACCAACCATCTTTGTCACTTGTTTTGGGGTTGTAATATTGTTAGTATTTGTGTGTACCCCCACCTACATGCTTCGTGCTAGGAGTGTCAATATCAGGTATGACCCGAGCCCGACAGTGTCAGATGCTATAGGTCCAGGGTTTGCTTACAAAGAATGAGGTCCGATGATTAAATGGGTCGAGTATGGTTGATGAAATTTTATGCCAAACCTGTGTCTGGCTCTTGTTAGGATTAAGATCCACAAATTTCTAATGTAAAATACTTTAAAAAAATTCTTTTACTGGTTTTGGATAGAGTCTAGTTTATGTAATTGTTATTGGATTTGGGTATGATTTTTTTATGAAAATTGGTGAGACCCAAATCCAGATCCGATACCAGCATCACTTAGTCAGATACGGATTTAGATTCACCTATTTTAACAGGGGTCCGACCTGTTGATACCCCTACTCCATCCAGCACCCGTCTTTATATTGCAATTCACAGGTAAGATTCAGCACTAGGCCAATGATATTTCCAACGGGGGCTCCACTTGTCTGGTAGGAACAGCTAGTTTACGTCACCTTGTCTTGGGACTTTGCAGGTTCAAAACCCAATGGTATAGTTGTATAACTGGCAGGGGTCTGCCTAACCCCAGCTTACCTTTAAAAAAAATGATATTATCTCTCTCTCTCTCTCTCTCTATATATATATATATATATATATATATATATATATATATATATATATATATATATATATATATATATATATATATATTGTTGACTACACATATCCTCTTTCTCTCTCTAGGTTGTTGGCTACACATCCTCTTGTTGTCTAGGGTTGTAAAAAGGAAAACATCTGGTTTGGACCCAAGTGAGTTCTGGTCCTGGTTGAGCCTTTCATTGGGCGTTAACCAGGTATGCTCATGTCTACCAGGGTGGTATCCCATGCCGTAAGCGGGGTCCTGTGCCAAGCTGAAAGCCCAGGTTCGAATCCCTCTGCCACATGGGACTTAAGAAATATCTGGTAGAGGTCTGCCTAACCCCAGCTTGCCTTAAAAAAAAAAAGTATGCCCATGTCAGACTGAAATATGTCCCTTTATAGATGCTATAAAATGCAATAAAGAAAAATGCATTGGGTTGCAAACTGCACATGCTGATGAGTGACAAATACAAACATCTGAGACCCCATACTCACTTGAAGTGGATGAAGCCTATTTTTACCAATATTTTACTATATATCCAAGATAATAAATGCCTAGTTCTTACAATTTAAAATATGGGGATACAGTAGAACAGTTGAAATTTAAAATATGGGCATTTGCAGCATCCACAACTAAAATGTTGGTTGTGGCAGAGGAGAAATAGTATGTCTAATTGTAAAAAGGAAATAAATTGAGAAGTAACTTTTCTAGGAACATGACTTGTTTTTCCTTTTAAAATCAAGCCATAATAATGTGCATCACATGTAGGTCAATTTACACTTTTTCTCAAAATGTTCTGCATTTTTTCCTCAATTTCCAGATTACCCTGCAACTTTGTATAGGTAACGGTATTTTATTATTTTAGTTGGTTGCTTGAATTCTTAATTGAGATGGCATTTGATAGTTGCTACTTTTTTTTTTCTCCCCAGGGGTGAAATTAAACGACTAGTTTGAGATGATTCGGGCATGCTGTACATAATTCTACACCAACACCTAGGGATGCTAAACTACCCGAGCTAGCCCGGTCCTGACCCATTTAAACTTCGCTCGAGCTCAAGTCAGACAAGCTCGATAAGCCTGATTAAGCTTGGCTCATATAGTTATATAAAAAAATATATATTTTATATATGTATATACTTTGTTCATAATATAGTTACAAAAAGATGTCTTATTTTAATGGATAAGTCATTGGTCATCTTTGAAAGTGATATGGGTTCAAATGCCACTGTTTCTTTTTCTTTCAAAAAGTATTTTACACTAATTTTAAAAACCTTTTTAAATTAAAATTATTCAGCTTGAGCCGAGCCGTGCTTGAGCCAGTCCTAGGCAAAGGTTGTTCAAGCTCGGCTCAAGCCCATCTTCAACAACTAGGTTTTCTAGCTGAGCCAAGCCAGCCCAAGCTAGGCTCGAACCTGGCTCGTGTGCATTCCTATCAACACCTACAAACCCCAAAGGGATTAGCTACGTTGGAGCAGGCCTCAGTTGTTAGACAGTCAGTCAAGATTCTATTCTCGCGAGTGCTACCGCTAGCACAAGCCAAAACGTGCATGTGCCCTGAAGGTAAGGTTAGTCAGCCTTAGGGTTTTTCTGCCCCTGTTGAGAGAGAAAGATATAAGGAAATTAGGAAAATGGTTAATCAATAACAATTAGTTTAGGGGTGATAAGTTTGATGACAGAGAAGGAAAGCACATGTAGGTTTGGATAATGACGGTGGTTATGAAAGGTTGGAACTGAAGTTGGGTTCACACAAAACACGGATAAAGATAAAATGGCGATTTACATTGCTAATGTGAAACACAGACACAAGGAGAGTGACAGATGTCTTGCCTGATAAAAAAAGCTGATTGGTAGCCAGGGTTAATCCAGTCAAGTACATGGGGGCGTTTGAATGACTTGCAGATTCAAGGACAAGTGGAGCAAGGTGCGAGCCCCACTCGTTGATCCGTCTCGCTCTCAAATGAGATGTGGTGGTGTGATCGGACCGAACACCTTATAAGTGTTGAGCACTTTGTAGTCTAAAAAGCTGGAGAGGGTTCAGACTACATATAAGATCTGTGGGATTCAAGTGCTCCTTAATGGACTCCCCGAGGGTGAAAGATCTGTGGGATTCAAGTGCTCCTTAAAGGACTCCCTGAGGGTGAAGGTAAGCCCACAGAGTTTTAAGCTGCCAAGACCGTGACAGTAAATACGGCAGAAAGTAAAAGAGAAACAGTAAGTCAGAATTTAACGTGGTTCCGGCTATGGAAGCCTACACGAGACAATCTGCACACCCTTATATTCTCATATATTCATCTCATATAGTTACACCATATATACATGTTGGCATGCCAAAGAGATAAACAACAGACGGTTATCGAAATCAAGAGGACTTGTCAGAATCAAGGAGATCGGATACAACCGAAAAGTAAAGTTGGTAAGAATACCAAACGATATGGATCATCAAGATCTTTCACAGAAAAGGAGATAAACACCGAAATAAAAATGTGGGTGCCGATATCAACATTGTTGTTCGGAAATAGAGAGCAAACAATATTTAGAGGAGGCAATTCACTACAAGAAAAACGTCAATTAGCGACGAAAATAATCCATCGTAATTTTGTGATGGATTAGCGAGAGAAAATGAGTCATCCCTATAATTTGATTTAGTTGCGGGATTTGCGACGAAACAATTCTGTTGCTAAGTAGCGACAAAATTACATCCATCGCAAACTATGTCGCAACTTAGCGACAGAATAGCAATGATTTTTTTTCCGTTGCTACTCCGTCACTGATTAGCTACGGTGTTTGCGACGGAATGTTTCTGTCGCGAATCCATTGCTAAGTATCGTCGATATTGACGACGAAATTGTTCTGTCGCGAATCCATCGCTAATTTTCGATGTAAAACGCCCATATAGGACACAAAATTAGCTCCTCTCTCTCTCTCTCTCTCTCTCTCTCTCTCTCTCTCTCTCTCTCTCTCTCTCACACACACACACACACATGTGATGCTCGCCCCGGCCATCTACCTCTCTCCGGCAACCACCCCGGCTACCTACCGCCCTCCGACGACCGCCCCACCCACCTCCTCCTCCCTGTGTCTGGCAGACACCCCGACGACCCCTAGAACCCCCCCCCCCCCCCCCCCTCATCTCTGTGCCTCCTCTTGTTTCTTCAGTGGCCACCGGCGACTAGAGCCGCCAAAGATTGCACCGACGATCTCACTGTCGCCATCCCTCTCTGACCTCGCTCTCCAGGAGGCTTCCTTGGCCGACAACCTCTTTTCCTCGATGACACCTCCCCCTTTGGCTCAGGTAACCCCCGACTCCCCTCTCTCTTTTTGTTGCATCGCGGTCGTTTCATTTTTTGCCAGGGAGGGGCTGAGCCTCCCTATCTTACGGGATGTGAGGGAGGGGCCCAACCCCCTCCCTATGCTTTTTTGTCGGGGAGGGGCCGAGCCCCCTCCCTGTCTTACGGGTTGCCCTAGAGGGGCTCGACCCCTCCCCTTTTTTTGTCAGGGAAGGGCCAAGCCCCCTCCCTATTTTTTTCGCCAAGGAGGGGCCGAGCCCCTTCCCTGTCTCCCTGTGTTACAGGATGCGAGGGAGTGGCTGAGCCCCCTCCCTGTCTCCCTGACTTACGGGATGCGAGGGAGTGGCTCGGCTCCCTCTCCTATTTTTTTTAACCAGAGAGGGGCCGAGCTCCCTCCCTGTTTTTTTTTCGCCAGGGAGGGGTCGAGCCCCCTTCCTGTCTCCCTGTCTTACGAAATGCGAGGGAGTGGCTCGGCCCCCTCCCGTGTTTTTTTTTTTTTTGCCAGGGAGGAGCCAAGCCCCCTCTCTGTTATTTTTTTGCCAAGGAGGGGTTGTGCCCCCTCCCTGACTCCCTGTCTTACGGGATGAGAGGGAGTGGCCGAGCCCCCTTCCTTTTTTTTTGTCAGGGAGGGGCCGAGCCCCCTCTTTGTCTTACGGGATGCGAGTGAGGGATTTTGACCCCTCTTTATTTTCTTTTTCGCCAAAGAGAGGTCGAGTCTCCTCTCTATATTGTTTTATATATTTGTGCTTTACAGGTACGTTGTTGAGCTAATTGTGTGATGCTTAATGCTAAGCATCGCATGCGGCTAAAAACGGAATGCAAAAAGAAATAAGAAAAAAATGCAAAGGCAAAAATAATTCAAATCGAGTAAATACCTGTAGTGAGTAAGTGATGCAAGCGCATCATATGTTATTTAATTTCTTGGATGCAACATTTTTTTGTTCACACACTCACTTAGTTATGGATATCTAAGACTGTTTTGATGGAGTTTGGAGATCATGTTGAGCATGATTTTAATGTATAAAAATAGAAGTATTCTTATTTTTAGAGTACGGATTCCATGCTAGGCATGGTAGTAGTTTGCGGGATATTGGAGTGTGTTTGTTGCAAGTACATATTTGACATTGTTTTGATATGAATGATTTGAATGTATTGCAATGTTTAATGTATCTATATCCATGCTTGAATGAAGTTATTTTCCATTTGATTATACCTTCCATATGAAATTATATCATAAAAATATGCTTCAAATGAATGTATCATTTTATGGAATGTGATTTCATATTACTAAATATCCTTGTGATGTATATAAATATGATGTGATGGTGTTACACACAAAAATATTGAATTATCAATGCATGCATAATAGTTCATGGAATTTCATTTTATGTTAAGCATGTTTATAGTATAGAGGGAAAGAAAATTTATGCATTAATTGAAACAAAAAATTGCTCACAAACAATCACCAAACAAGAATTAATAGATAAATTAGATATTTGTTTCATCATAGTATTATTAAAATTCTCTTTTAACTGGTGATGATAATATTTGTAACATTATAGAACAAAATGACTGTAAACCGTGAATGAATGTACCGTAGGATAGTTGATAATAAGGTGTTGCATGAATATATAGATGGTGTTGACAGTTTTATTGAATTTACAACGGCAAGTGTCAGTACAGTGGATCCCAATGGTCGGATCAGATGCCCCTGCACGATGTGTAAGAACAATCGATTTGTAGAACTCATGGCGTTAGACATCACCTATACAAGAAGAGTTTTGTTAGTGGTTATCAGAATTGGATGCTTCATGGTGAAGAATTTTAGAATAATTTTGACGCAAGGGTGGATGTGGTGCACAATAATACATATGTGGATTTGATATTTAATGTCGTAGAACCAAAAATGAGTTCTACTATGGGACATAGTGATGCACCAACTGGGGTAGAGGAAGAAGCAACAAACAATGCAGCTAGTAGATTTTATGACTTACTTAGAGATGCTGATAAGCCACTGTAGAATGGTTACGAGAGTCACACTATCTTGTCTGCAGTTCTTCAACTACTGAATTCGAAGTCATAGTATAATTTGAGTCAATCATGTTTTGAACGTATGAGCGCTATTGTGAATAGTATGTTGCCCAAAGATGAGAAATTGTTAGAAAATCTCTACCGTGCAAAGGTTATGGTCAACGCTTTAGGTATGTGGTATCAAAAGATAGATGCTTATCCAAATCATTACATGTTGTATTTCAAAGATCAAGAAAATAACAGATCATGTCTGTCATGTGGGCATCCTTGGTTCAAGCCAAAGACAAGGAGAAATGGTAGCACGAGGTCAAAAGAAGTGTCATACAAGTCACTTCGCTACTTTTCTCTCACCCCTAGATTGCAACGACTGTATATGTCTTCGAGAATAGCTAAACAAATGATATGGCATGCAAATAAAGTTCGACGTGATAAAGACAAAATCACACATCCTATTGATGTGGAAGCTTGGAAGCACTTTGATTGTACTCATCAGAACTTTGCAATAGAAGTGAAAAATGTTAGGCTAGGTTTATGTACAGATGGATTTAATCCATTTGGGAGTATATTAATCTCATACTCGTGTTGGCCGGTATTTGTCACCCCATACAACCTTCCTCCAAGCTTGTATATGAAGTATCAAAAATTTTTCTTGTCTATATTGATCCTTGGTCTAACTTTTCTGGGCCAAAATATTGATGTATATTTAAGGCCATTGATTGATGAACTAAAAATATTGTGGGATGACGGTGTTCTCATGTACGATGCCCACAAAAAATAAAACTTTAATATGAAGGTTGTTGTTCTATGGACAATCAGTGACTTTCATGCATATGATATGTTATCTGGTTGGAGCACACATGGGAGGTTGGCATGTCCGTACTGCATGGAGGATACAAAATCATTTCTCATCTATGTACTTTGAACCTCATGTTCCAACACATTACACATGCTCACCTCGTAATGATGATGGAGAATAATTTACTATAGCTGATAAATTGTCGATATTTCAACCACTTGGGCATACATTTGCAGTTTTCGGTAAGACTCTTGAGAAGATCAAGAGCAAGATGCAGCATAAATCTATATCCTTTTTAATTGCTCAGCATTCGACCCATACATCGAGTAAGTATACTTAATATGTAACACTAAGTTCTATACGTGGGTACATGGTTCGGTAATATAAGTATTTGTTAAGTGCAGATGATTTGATCTGCAGTTGCGAAGAAAACTTTTACATCTCACTGATGCAGAAGTACAGAAAGAATGTGAAAATAAGTTTGTGGCATGGTTGAAAGAGTTGGTAAGGACGATGACATACATTTTTTATGTGTAAACAAAATAAGTTACTTAATTGGTCATGATCACAATCATTGTTTATGCTTGTAGGTCCGCCGTGGTGGTGTTAAAGATCAAGGAATATGTGATTTACAAAATGGGTGCAATATTACAACAGGTACATCATAAATGGTTATCAATTCTATACAAAAGACTACGGTGTCAACAAGTCAACAATGAATAGTGGTGTGTGCATCAAGGGTAGCAGCTATGGTGAAAATGAACATGACTACTATGGTGTTATAGAATAAATAATGGAGTTGACTTACTTAGGCACAAATAATAGTGTAACTTTATTCAAGTGTCATTGGTTTGATCCCACAACAACAAGAGTCGACAAAGCCTCAACCATTATGGAGGTGAATCATAAATCAAGGTTTGGAACATATGAACCATTCATATTAGTCTCGCAAGCTCAATAAGTTTACTATACTTCATATCCGAGTACAAGGAAGTTAGATAGAAATGAATGGTGGGCAGTTTGTAAAGTGAAGTCTAAACTATACCTCGAGTATGATCAGTGAAAGGAAGACAAGTTAACTAAAGAGAGTGATTACTATCAATCAGATGATATGTATGACTTCTCTTATGGTCACGATGTCACACATGGTCTGCATGTCACATATCCATTATCCGATGACACATGTATGGAAGAAAGTGATCCAAATGATATACCAATTGGATGGGCACCCAATGTAGAAGAAGACATAGATGACGCAGAGGAGGAGGAGGAAGAAGAATAATCTAAAAGTCAAACTAGTGATAAAGAAGCATACTCAATCTAGTGAAATACATGTTTGAGTGCTATGAATGATTTGAATGTATTGTCATGTTTGATGAGGTAGTAGTTAGCGAAATATTGGAGTGTGTTTGTTGCAGGTGCATGTTTGACATTGATATGCTATGAATGATTTAAATGTATTGTCATGTTTGAAGTGATTGTATTCATGCATTCATGAAGTTATTTATTATTTGAATATATATCCATGAAATTACATATCAAGTAACTGATCTAAATAACATTTTTATTTGTTAGAATATGGTTCGTGAAGGTCACAGTGGTCGAGGACCAAGTGGAGGTCGTGGGACATCATTAGGTAAATGTCTTTGTGTTATATTTAAATATAGGCATTCATTATGTTTTTGCTTATATGTTGATATAAATATTGTTACTTGTTAATCGTCTTTATAGAATGCCAGCTCAGTGATAGGCAGATTCAACATTTGTCTTCATGCAATGCTTTGATAGGTATATCATTTAAATAATTGTATACTTGATTAGTTTAAATATGCATTATGTGAATTTCTAACTCATTGTTCTGTAGGTGATGTTTCGCCTACACATGACACACCTACACCAGCAACTCATACACATCACAAGACAACGTCGGATACAGGGTCTTCTCAGTGTGATACATAATGACTCATTCAAATAGTGTATATCGATAGTCGACAGTAAGTATTTCATTGTCACTTGTCCAATATTTAGCTTATAAATAATGTATATCGACAGTCTATTGTTAATGTGTATCAATTCATGTGCAGTGCGAGGTTCGAGTAGCAAGAAGTAATACGAGAAATTAGGAAGTCACTACTGCAACATCTTTCAGAATCGATCATGCAATAGAAAGAGTACCCGACGGAGGTGTTGGACAGATTAATGTCCTCATTTATGGTATGCAATCATTTATCATAACTAATGTGTTTCATATTTAATTTTTTGTTATACTCATGTGTGCTAACTTTCTGAAAGTATTTGTAGGCTTCTCATCGCTTCACGACTGTGAACGAGGAGAAAGACGCAAGAGTAGTGTGGCAGAAGGTGGCTGTCAATCGATTTGTCGACATGTTGCACAATATGAAAACTGCAGCAAAAAAAATAGCTGGTGGGATAGATTATCAACTACAGTGGAAAGACCATGGCCTTCTACTATCAAGAGAGATTATTGGGAGGGCATGTGTGACAAGTGGGCGAGCAATGAATTTTGAAACCGCTCAACAAAGGCTGCACAAAACTGAGCGAAGATGCCCGATGTTAATCTATAAACAGGTGGATCTAAGACTTTGGGGAGCCACCAAAAGCAAATGGTAACTCATCAATATATATATATATATATATATATATATATATATATATATATATATATATATATATATATATATATATATATATATATATATATATATATTGTCAATTTTGTAAGCATTTCTGCATACTTATTAGTTGATTTTTTTATCATTTAACATTGCAGAAAGCAGAAAAAAAAGACATTGTGCCTTACAATGATGTATTTGGTGAAACACATAAATGTAAGAGCATAGGAGATTTTGTATCAGAGAAGGCGAGAGCAACATCGGTATGTAATTATTGAATTAATAAATATTGTAATATACAAGTTACTATCAATTATGTTATCATAAATATTATAATTTTTAATTATTAATTAATATTCTAATTATTACTTTGTAGGAGTCATACGAGCAGCAAATGGCAAAGCGATATGGCGATGACTCCACTCAGCATCCGCCTTTTGATCTTGCAACATAGGTGACTGCAACCGGTGAACCCAAAGAGGGTCATGTGTTTGGGTTTGGGAGTAACATAAATACCACAGTAGTCGTTGCCTCCTGCAGCCATGGCTCTCAGAGTTCTCCCACCAGCATCAACTCCCAACGTCCGATTGACCCTGCTATGTCTTGAGATGGTGTCTGTCAGCGTCTTGAGGATAAAATGTAGTACTTTTTAAATGAAGTCATTCCCAACATTGTCCATAATGAGTTGTGCAACTTTTTTCGGGACAGGAAAATTTCGTCTGCAATCAACATGAGCTCTGGTGCCCGTCAGGTATAAAGATTCATGTCATTTGTTTCATGTCATTAGATTTCAAGCTAGTATATGCATGATTGAATACATATATGCATGATTTCTTCACTATGAATTTTTTTGATACCTTTAGAACACATATATGCATGATTGATTCACTATACAATTTTTATGACACCCTTATAACACATATACGCATGATCAAATCACTATGAAAGTTTTTTTACAACATTACAACACATATATGCATGATTTCATCACTATAAAACTATTTTAGTGTCTTATAACACATATATGCATGATTGAATCACTATAAAAGTTTTTTGACAACCTTAGAACACATACAAGCATGCTTTCATCACTATGATAACCTTAGAACACATACAAGCATGCTTTCATCACTATGACAACCTTAGAACACATATGAGCCTGATATTAGCATATATGAAAGTTTTTTACTACCTTATAACACATATATGCATGATTGAATGACTATAAAATTTTTTGACAGCCTTAGAACATGATACGCATGATTGAATCACATATAAAGTTTTTTGACTGCCTTAGAACACATATGAGCATGATTGAATCACTGTGAAAGTTTTTTGACTGCCTTGTAACACATATGAGCATAATATTAGCATATATGAAAGTTTTTTTACTGCCTTATAACACATATATGCATGATTGAATCAATATAAAAGTTTTTTGACAACCTTAGAACACATATATGCATGATTGAATCAATATGAAAGTTTTTTGACAACCTTAGAACACATATATGCATGATTGAATCACTATGAAAGTTTTTTGACAACCTTAGAATACATACAAGCATGCTTTCATCACTATGAAATTGTTTTAATGCCTTAGAACACACACACACTACAAGAAAATCGTGGATTAGTGATGGACTATATCCATCGCTTATCCGTCGCTAAGCCATCGCTAAACTGTTTAGCGATGGATTAGCGATAAATTAGCGATGGATAGAGGCTGTCACAAATTTTTGCTCGCTAATTAGCGAAAAAACTTATTCGTCGTTAATTCCATCGCTAATTTGCGACAGCTTAGCGACGGACATTATCCGTCGCTAATCTGTCACTAAATTTAAAAAAAAAATGATCTTTGACGGGCGGTATTCCGGCAGCAATAAGCCAGACTTATATCGTGCCCGACAGGCATTGCACAGAACGATTGCTCTACCTCGTCGCCGAACTTGTATCGTCCTCCGTGAACTGGTGCTCTCTGGCGTCGCCATCCTCCGTGAACCGACGTCGTCGTCCTCCGTGAACCGGCGTCACCGTCCTCCGTAAACTGTCACCGGTGCTCTCCGGCGTCACCGTCCTCCGTGAATCGGCGTCGTCATCCTCCGTAAACCGGCATGCTCTCCGGCGTCACCGTCCTTCGTGAACCGGCATCGTCATCCTCCGTGAACCGGCATCGCCGTCCTCCGTGAATTGGCGTCGTCATCCTCTGTGAACCGGCGTCGCCGTCCTCCAGCGATCACTCTGCATCATCGTCGTCCACCATGAACTGACTTGCACAACGATCACTCTGCATCATCGAAGTCGGTTTAAATCGAGCGTGGTTGATTTAAATTTTGAACGGGGAGAGAGGGAAAATTTCACGCTCGGTTTAAATCGAAATTTAGCGAGAGAATTTTTCCATCGCTAATTAGCGACGGATCAGCGACAGAAAAATTCCTTCACTAAATCCCTCGCTAAAATGTTTTCTTGTATTAAGAATTGGCGACGAAAAAAATGTTGTCGTTAATCCTTCACTAATTAGCAATGAAACAACTATCATCGCTAATCCATCGCTATTTAGCGACGGATTCTTGAAGAAAGTTTTCTCTAGCTAATCTGACGCAAATTTGCGATGGAAAAAATCCGTCTCAAATTTTCGTCGCTAATTAACAATTTTCTTGTAGTGACATATGCATGATTGAATTACTATAAAAAAAAAATTTAGAACACATATATGCATGATTGAATCAATATAAAAGTTTTTTGACTGCCTTAGAACACATATGAGCATGATTGAATCACTATGAAAGTTTTTTGACAATATTAGAACACATATAAGCATGATTTCATTACTATGGAAGTTTTTTTACTGCCTTGTAACACATATATGCATGATTATGATACATAACACATTTATTTGATAGCCTTATAAACCATATATGCATGCGTGAATCACTGTGACATTCTTTGACAACCTTAGAACACATATCTTCATGATTGAATCACTATAATTTTTTTTTCAGTCTTAGAACACATATCAGAATTCTGTTAATGTCCTTCAGTTTATTGCTAGTATATGTGTCATTCAGCCATTTACTTTGTTGCATTAAATTAGGCGCATTGCATATAATTTATTTCATTATATATTGTTTATAAATACTAACATTTTGGTTCTCTTGTAGGATGTTGGAGATGATCAGCGTAGAGGAGCTGATGGAGGCATGAAGGGAGGGGCAGATCAAGAAAATGAAGAAGATGATGCCCAAAATCTTGGTGAGGATTAGATTCATGTGTTTAATTTTTTTGACGTACTTGTAACTAATTATAACTTAGTAAGAACTGTATTTGGTCGTTAAAGTTGTTTAACTTAAAACTTGTGTTAAATTTGTTTCACCTGTATATGTATTTTTTATGTGTACTTTGTTTTTTATAAGCAAGTTATATGAATTGTATAACGAGATTTTTTTTTCTCGAGTTTCAAAATAATTCAAAAAAAAATAATTTTTTTTTTAAATTAACAACAGATATTATTCATCGCTACTCCATCACCAATTTAAATTAGTCGATGGTTTACGACGGAATTTAAGTCATCGCTAATATCCGTCGCCAAATTGGAAACGAGTACATATTCTTCGTTACAGATTAGCGACAAATTAGCGGCAGATTAAATTATGTTGCATAACCAAATCAGTTTCTATTTAGCGACAAATTTGCAACGAACATGATATGTCGCTAAGTTGCGATGGATTGGCGACAGAAAAATTCTGTAGCAGTTTAGCAACTATAGGGTTATGCGACGAACGCTATCTGTCGCTAAGCCATCACTAAACATGTTAGCGACAGATTTTGTGACGGATTAGCGATGGATAGAGTCTGTCGCTAATATGCATTTTTCTTGTAGTGGTTCTTGTGTCATCAAAATCTGACTTCGAAGGTTCTCAAAGTTTGGACCAAGACTGGCTAGAAATTGGAAAACTTTTTATTGCTCTCTAAGCTTTTAAAGAGTCACTGGATTGGCCACCGTGGGTTTGTATGAATCAAGTTCATCCCACATGCCATGAATTTTACCCAGATACTCGTTTACAGATTGTCGATCTCTTGAGATAGCTGATACATGCGAGCAACATTGTATTGTTGCCCATATAGATCCTTTGCGGTTCTTCAAATTTCTTCGATCGTGTTCAAAAAAAGGAAGCACTCAGTGATCTTTTACTCCATGGAGTTCAAGAGCCAAGACATCACAAGATCATTGCTGGATTGCCATTCATCAAACTTGGCGCCAGTGGCTTCAGGTTGTAGCCGTTTTTTAGTGATAAATTCGGATTTTTCCTTGCCACGGCTGATTTTGACCAGGACAAATAATTTTGACCGTTTAGAAGAATAGAAGTAATTTTTTTATTCGGACTTGCCTGATCTTGGACGAGAATATGCTGGTTATCATTGTTGCGAAGTGGTGATGGTGGAGCATTGCCACCATTGTTGTTGTCTGCCATGACGATCGGGCTCAAAGGAGAGGCTATACCGACAATGAAAAAGTGACAGCAAACCCAACTTAAAGCTCTTATACCATGTTGAAAGTAAAAGTGAAACAATAAGACAGAATTTAACGTGGTTCGGCTATGGAAGTCTACGTCCACGAGACAACCCGCGCATGTTGACATGCAAGATGGTTACACCATATATACATGTTGACATGCCAAAGAGATAACAACAGAATGTTATCGAAAACAAGAGGACTTGTCAGAATCAAGGAGATCGGATACAACCAAAAAGTAAAGTTGGTAAGAATACCAAACGATATGGATCATCAGGATCTTTTAACATATGCGGGTGCCGATATCAACAGATACTATACTCAACACTTTCTTCTTGGTAGCGGTTTCTCTGTGTAAATAAAAAAAATGCTTCTTAATGGTGTTTGAATGCAACGAACCCCATTCTTTTAATATTTACACGAAGAAACCACCCCCAAAATCAGAGACCTACCTACTTTGGCTCTGCCTGCCGGGTCGTTGTCTTGGCATCTTAATACTCTGCGAGCTTACCCTTGCCTCCAAGGAATCGTCATGGCTTGTGCAACGAGTAATGCTCATGGAATTTGAACTTAGACCCCACCATGCCAAACTCCTTTGGGGTGCAACAGACCTCACTTGGATATCCACACGGCACAACTTTGTTCTTATGGATGAAAAGCTCAGCAGTAAGCACCAATTTTAGGGGGATAGATCAGCTGCAATCACATTGCACAAACAAATGTAATACTTTTTCTCGACTGGGGCAACGGTAGGGCCCCACAATCGTTCCTCGGCGTTCTGACACGTTTTGTGGGGCCCAGCAACACATGTCGTGCAAAGAAGGGGGTCCCACATCTATGTTTAGTTACATGGACCCCATCCCTTGCTACATTTTTTGTGAATGCTGCAGTGGACCCTTCCTATACCGAGATGTGTGGATGTGATTGAGTAATGAAAAGATTAGCTTGCACGATCACGTTTCAATGGTCCATCTGTAGATGAGGCTGAGATCACCGTACATTTCTCCAAATGGAGGGATTTGATTGCAGAACAAAGTGCGCAGCACCGCCATGCATGTCCACTCATCTCAGGATGGACGATTCAGTGTTGCTGTTTAGATCAAGTTGCATATCATGTAACACCAAATGTTGTCAATATGGGATCGAGCCTTGAATCATTTTGAGAACGATTTAGTTCAACTGACGGATTCGGAGGTGAATTGAATTGAATTGGCCAACTTTCAACCAGAGAATGAAACGTGTCATAAAACACACGAAAAATGCTAAATGGACAAAGATTCAATCCCAAATGGCAAACTAATTGAGCCAGTATGGCAGGCAGAGCCAATACGGCTAGGTCTCTAATCCTGGGGTGGTTTTTTCTTGCAAATATAAAAAAAAATGCCAAACTAATTAAACAAAACAAAATCAAGCTACCCCAAGTGGGGAGGCCTTGACTGCTAGACGGGCTGTCAAGGTTCAATTCTCGTGGACGTCACCCCTCTCCGCAAGCCAACAGGTAGTATAGGCCCTAGGGTTAAGGGTCCTAGCCTCGGAGTTTTATGCTGCTGTCACGATGACTGTAGGTATGGCAGGCTGAGCCAGTGCGACCAGGTCATCGGGTGCAGTTTCTTCGAGTTATAAATCCAAAAAAATAAAACCAAGCCCCAAAAATGAAATAACATGCACGACAGCAACAAATTACCATACTTAATATCAATTGACCCAAAAAACAAACAAATAATAGAAGAGGTTTGTGAGTTTCTTCTATTTTTTTACCTGGCCAAAAGAAACCTAAAACCCTACAAATCGTTTGAGGGTTTGATTTGCAGCTTGTGAAAGAGAAGAACATTTGTACTGATCTACAGTACATAGAGGTGGGATTTGTGGTTGTAAACGTTGCTTGAGAATGCATTTGACATGATCCGCTCTCCAAAGACACCCACATTTTGGATGGTTAATGATTGCTTGTGAATTATTATTATTATTATTATTATTATTATTATTATCTCAATAGAAACTCAAATGGGACTTGCATTTGGTCACAATAATGGACATTGGCAAAACATGAGAAATTTACCAAAGGGTCTCCGCTTGTCTGGTAGGAGCAGCTACTTGTGTTGGGACGTTGCAGGTTCAAAACCCAATGGTATAGTTGTATAACTGGCAGGGGTCTGCTTAACCCCATCTTGCCTTTCAAAAAACATGAGAAATGTGACCAATTGATTTTTTCTCTAGACAATTTTACAATTTTGTTGTCTGAAAATTAGGTGCCTTAGCTAAACCACTTGTCTAAATTATGGCATAAGTTGTAGCATAAAAAAAAATCAGGCACCATGAATTTGACCAAGGTGCTAGAATTTTCAGACGACAAAAGAGCAAAGCTGTCAAGAAAAAGTAAGCCATGTTTGTCATATTTTCTAGTTCATGGCTAGGTATGGTATTGTGCAAAAAAATTGCTGCCATTTTCGTCATTGTTTGTTATTTTTTAAAACCCTCAGGCTCATTTACAAAATCTGAAAAGTTGAGCAGGTTTCTATATTTAAATCAAAATTATTTGTGCAAATTAATTTTTTATTGAGCTTAAAAAAACCGATCAAATGATAAACAATTCATGTCATCTCCGTACTCTGAAGTGCTCCATGTTTCTCTTTTTCTATTGACTATTAAAGCCTGTGGCCTACTCTTTTCTTAATGCCAAAAAGCAGCTAGTCAATGTGGGGCTTTTATCTCTAGATTCTACTTATGGTCACCATATGTCACTGATCCAGCAAATGGATAAAAAATGGACGGTGCGGATGGCATCGTCTCATGTTGAAGGGTAGGTTGGCGGGCACCACAACAAAAGAAAATAAAAGAGTTGGAGGGCGAATGACAGCCTTGTGGCTTGAAGGAAGTCCGCCCGCGAGTTCCCGACAACCTGGACATCAAATTTCACGCTCTGCATGGACGTGGGGGGCTGTAGGACCCACCCTTCTGACAGCGCGTGCTAACCGGCTCCTTAATGGGCCTGGCCCACTGTGGGTCCCGGGCCGGGCCTCCAGCCCTGCACGTTAGTTTTCTCCCTTTTTATTTGTTTATTTATTGTTCTGCGACCTGGTAGTCTGGCATCAGCCATCATCATCATTCCCCCTCTCTCTCTATATATAACTAATGATTCTCTCTTTCTAAAACACATGTTAAAGAATCCAACCAATGTCTCTGTCTAAAAACCATGTACACTTTCAAACACGGGCTCTTTCTCTCTCTAAACACAAAAACATAGTTTAAAGAAACAAACCCCTCTGACCTAGTCATTCTCTCTTTCTACTATAGCATCCAACCTCTTTCTCTCTCTAAAAATCATGTACACTTCGAATGAGCACGGGTTCTTACTCCCTCTAAACACAAAACAAAAGCTGAAAGAACCCGGAAACTCATCCCATAATTTGAAATAGGATGGGTTTCATCATACATTCAATCCTAGCCATCCAGCCGAACCATTTAGCCATTGATTGGATGGCTAAGATTGAATGTATGAAGGATTCCATCCTATTTCAAATGATGGGATCAGTGTTCAAAAAAACCCCTCCGACCTAGTCAATCTCTCTCGAAAGACATGTTTATAGAATCCAACCTCCTCTCTCTAAAAACCATGTACACTTTGAAAAACGGGTTCTTTCTCTATCTAAACACAAAACCATAGCTTAAAGAAACACCCCTCTCTCTAACAGTCATTCTCTCTTTCTAAACATATGTTTATAGAATCCATCCACTTTCTCTCTCTAAGATCCATGTACACTTTGAAACACGGGCTCTTTCTCTCTAAACACAATCATAGCTCTCTCTCTCTCTCTCGTATATTCATATTTTCTTATCACCATTCACGACGTTGTATGGAAAGGACATGATGGTTGTGATCCCTCCTTCCTAGGGCCCCTAATTCCTTGGTCGGTGAGTACACGCCCTTTACATTTCTATGAAAAGAGCCCATAAAAATAATAAATGGTCTATCGTTGGATTTGCTTCATTGGGGGTTGCTTAGCATTACATTTGAACATCTGACCCCATCATAGTATCTTTTTCTAGGGGCATGTGTGCAGCACAAACGAAGGATTCAATCTTTTTAAATTGGCTATTATGTTTTGTGTATTTCTAGGAATACTGGCAGAGTGACCATACTTAAATTCTAAGTGTAGGTTCCAGCCAATGATGGGTTGTCAATATAAATTCAGAGGGCTTGCTCCCCATGATCGATCGTGCAATGCATGCATGTATGCAGCTCATGCATCGTGCTTCACCTACAGCAAGTTGTGTTTCTAGCTCTAATTAATTCCCCAATATCACCATCTAGAGAGAGAGAAAGGTCAGCATATGATATGGGTAAATGAATTATCTCGTGCTGCCTAGATGAGAGAGAGAGAGAGAAGGTCAGCATATGATATGGGTAAAAGAATTATCTCGTGTTGCCTAGATGAGAGAGAGAGGTCAGCATATGATATGGGTAAAAGAATTATCTCGTGTTGTCTAGATGAGAGAGGCAGAGAGAGAAGGTCAGCGTATGATATGGGTAAAAGAATTATCTCGTGTTGCCTAGACGAGAGAGAGAGAGGGATATGGGTAGGCCAGCAGATGGTATGCGTAAAAGAATTGTCATCGAGAGTCCAAACAAGACTTTCTTTGGTCTATTGCGGTGGGTAATCCAAGATGTCTTTTCGAGATTATTAAAACAAAACTTACAAAATCTTTATCTGCATGAAACACACACTCGTCGTGCTGTTTTTGATGGGAAAGATCTGTTAATTATTATCATAATCTTTTTTTGACGAGGTCACGACCCCAATTAGGGCATTAACTTCCACCCTTTTGCTCTAGTGGTCTTCGTGTGTGTGCTCATGCCAAACACGTGTGGCCCCATATGCGTACACACGTTATCTTATATGTGCAGGGGGCACAAATCTAACTAGCTGATGGTGAAAAAGCCAATGCCTAACCTAGAAATCCATTAGTGGGTATTCACTTATCTGGCATTTTGAACTATGATGTGCTGATGGTATGATGACGACAATAGACAATGGTGGATAAAGTGGATCTCTTTTCCTTCAAGTATAGTGGTGGTGGTGGACCGGTGGTGGGGACGAAGGGAGGGATAGAGGGTCCACTTTCTCTTAATGCATACAATTCGAAAGGTCCCCCCCACCACACACATACACACAATGAAAATGGGTTCCCTTGTAACGAAGCTAAAGATACCTCCACCAACCAATCTGTACGCACTACGCCTGCTCGATCTGTCATTGGTCATGAATTAAGCAAGAGTTTGCATGCTTTACGTCTCTCTCTCCCTCTCTCTCTCTCTCTCTCTCTCTCCACATGCTTTTTGAATTGACGCCACCCCCCTAATATTCAGGCCAAGGACAGAGAAAAAGACCCCGAATTCAAGGGTTCGGCACTGATATTGAAAGCGTGAAGTCAATACCATCATGGTTATTCAGACTCTTATCAACTGATTCTATTGTCCTTGATCTATACCTGAAGATTTTCTTTTTCTTTTTTTTGAGAAAAAAAGAAGAAATTCTGTGAGAAATTTTCAT
Source organism: Nuphar pumila (assembly GCF_984573655.1). Classification (NCBI taxonomy): domain Eukaryota; kingdom Viridiplantae; phylum Streptophyta; class Magnoliopsida; order Nymphaeales; family Nymphaeaceae; genus Nuphar; species Nuphar pumila. The sequence continues at coordinate 104,763,754 of NC_143252.1, read as the reverse complement.
GATGACATATCCTTATTTCTCTTAACATAGGGCAGACAGCCAAGGCAGGGTTTGTTTGAACAAGAGTAGTTAGCACGTTCTTTAGGGTTGTACTAACAGTATTGAATAACAATTTTCATTTTTAATGAACCTAGAAAGGCTGTTCTTCTTACGGTATATATATATATATATATATATATAGAGAGAGAGAGAGAGAGACCAAAGAGGATCAACATTAATACTCATGAAGATCAACAAAATGTTGAACCCATGAACCAAACAAAATAGAAAACAAAACTAAAATATAGAAAAAACAAAAGAAAAAGAAAAAGAAACTACAGACAGCTAGCAACAAACAACAAGGCCAGCTCAACCAGGATCCGCTGGATTAGAAGAAACCACCATTGAGTGAACGTTGTTTAGATGAAAGGAGAGATCTCTAAGATGCATACGTAAAATCGCATATACGTCAACCAGGATTTTATGGACAAGATGATTAAGGATGACCAGAATTTGACGAAAAGTAGCATCATTGTGAGTCATCCAAACAAACCACCAAGTAGTAAGCAACCATGTCTTCCAGATCAGTCTCCAGGAGCAGATCAAGTGCAAAAGACTCCTCTTTGACAATTATGTTCGGAGATCTCCACGTCCTATTAAATAGAGCCACAAAGATTGGGCAGGACCAAAATAAATGAAAAGTAGTTTCTTCAGCAGCTTGACACAACACACACCAACTTGGAAACTGAAATCCCAACTTCTTTAAATAACTATGAGTCTGAACCCTATCATGCAAAATTAACCAAGCCAAGACCCGAGATCTTGGAGAAGGGCCCTTATCCCATAACGCACACTAAGGAAACCAATCTGCCCCTGGAGAAGCAACGATCTATACACTTTGTGGGTGTGGAACGCACCATTTGGTGCAAGCGCCCATTGCAACCACTGATCATAATTTCCAGCATCCCCAGTTTGATCTCTGAAGGACGATAAGGCTCTCAGCCACATGCTTCGCAAGTGCGAGATCGCCAACCCCTGGGTTTCATGGCGAAAGTGAGATGAATCAGGAATACCATATTTAGCATGAAGCAAGCGAGCACATGGAGAGCCTGGTTGATGGGCCATCCAACATTGCTTGGCCACAAGAGCAATATTCCTCTATCTTGGAGCAAAAACACCTAAGTCAGTCATACGCTTAGGTAACACCACCGTTCGCCAACCAACCAAATGGTGCTTACTCTTAAGTTGATACCCAGACCAAAGAAATCCGCCATTAAATGACAAATTTGCTTCTCCACGCCTACAAGCATCACGAACATTGACATGAAGAATTCAAGGATAGAAGAAAGAACATGTCTGATTAAAGTCAGACGGCCAACAATAGAAAGATAAGATGTCTGCCACAAAAAAAACTTGCTTTTCACTTTTTGAATAGTTAGAGCCCAAGCAACGGAAGAGAGGCGCTTCACTTGTAACGGCAGACCCAAATACGTCATCAGCAACTCAGAGATTGCACAATTAAAAATTTGTTGACCCACTGCAAGCATAGAAGACTGAACATTGAACATAGTAAGAGAGCATTTGCTATCATTTAGGGAAAGCCCAGAAAGAGAAAGAAAGAACTGTAGAATAAGCTTGAATCTAAGCATTTGTTGTACGTTTGCTCACCCAAAAATAATCATATCATCAGCATGTGAGAGGGAGAGAGAGAGAGAGTGAAAAGAGGGGGGGAGGGGGGGGGGGGGTAAACATGAACGCTGCTGCCATGAGTTAGGGAACGTGTAGGATAAGGATGTTGATTGTGAGGGGCAAAGGTAGAAAGATATGGGTCGTCACCACTGCCACCGGTTGCTTTACTTAAGGGCAGGCCTTAGGGATCCAATTCGATGGTGTGTGCTCTGTTGGTTGAAAGTTAATATATATATATATATATATATATATATATATATATATATATCAGAAAGCCAGCGAGATTTTTGTGTTTTACGGGAAAGGCCTTTCAACCAACGGACGTTTCTCAACGCCTTTTTCTTCTTACTGTTTTGTCACAAATAATAACACCTTTTCTTGCTTCTATCTCTGTTATCATTGAAAAAAAGAGACGTTTTTTTTAGAGAGAGAGCATTTTCTCTTTCGATGAGCAGGAGAGAAAGCTTTTATGGGGTCAAAATAAAGCAAATTCGAGTGATTGGTCAGCTTTTCAGGGAAGAAAACTGAAAAGAGCCCCATTCCCACACAAACACAAATGTTATAGGGTCAAATATTTTGTACTACTGAAGATAGGAAACTATTGAGCAGAAATTCTCCTTTTTTATATATTTTTGAATTTTCAAAATCACATCCCACAAATATGATTTACATAGTTTGTTTGGTAGAAAATGAGCTTAGAATCATGCAATTATAACCATGAAGCATGTTTTAGCCTTAAATCCCAAAGACAACCCAATCTATGATCCTTTAGTGAACAAAACGTGTTGAATGCATCTATGCAGTTAGATTTAGTCGGTACAGCTTGCAGTTTTCGTGTGTATATATATATATATATATATATATATATATATATATATATATATATATATATATAGAGAGAGAGAGAGAGAGAGAGAGAGAGAGAGAGAGAGAGAGAGGATTGGATGAATTCATTTGACATTGAGCAAGTGGGCTTATTCTTTGAATTGTTAAATAGAAAACCTAATTAAAATTCATATGATGAAAGCAGGTTGATGTGTGAGAAGAGAGGAATGCCTTAAGTTCCTCGCAAAGACCATGGTTTTTTTTACTTTGTATTGCTGTCATATTCCAAGGATACTTCAGCGGATGAAATGGCGCATATGAAAGGCTTCTGTGAGCCAGGTTTTCTTTTTTTTATATATATATAAAAGTAGGCAATTCCTTAGATACTTTGGTATTCCTTTTAGTGCAAGGTTGGTGGTAAAGAATTTAAAAGAAAGAATACATGCACTGGTGATGCTTGCATGACAATTCAATGAAACTCATGTTAGCCTAGAGAGAGAGAGAGGTAAATGTAGTCTCATGTACAAAAGGGAATTAAGAAAAGGAAGCGATAGAACAGTGTGCAGGAGAGATAATTGTAACGAGTTTGACATTTTCCTTCTCTCTCTCTCTCTAACATATGCATCTTTCATTACGTTCTCAGGGGGTGGGGTGCACATGGTTTTCTGCTCCATACTTTCGCCCTCGAATTTTCATGCTGGAGGCACGAGGTCAGTGCAATTACCCTTCTATCCTCATGCTTCGAAACCCACCACCAAAGCACCATTGACGCATGTTGTGGTTACGGTGTATTATGTAGTTACATTATCTTGGATCACTTTGCTCGTTTACTTGTCCAAGCAGTTATTCTCGTCATTTAAAAGTTTACATATAGACACGACCTAATTATATGCTTATCGAGCTTGGTGACATGGGGTAGTACGCCATACATAATTTTAATGCTTATAATAAAATAAAAAGAAAAGGTGGCTGATATATCTTCTTTGTCAACCGTTCAGCTGGATATATAAGTGTATTGGATAATGCATAAAGCTAATACTATTCTTATGGAGTCATATTTTGAAAAGAAATATTATTCCCAATCTAGTTTTGGGGGTCAGCTTGAGCAAATTATAACTCATTGACCTACTTGACTATTCTAGGCAGCACCCCAATTGCGAATTTCCTCTCTAAGCATTGGCAAGCAATTCCTTACAAAACTTAACCCGATTAATGCATGATACCAACCGTTGGACAACTAAGAATTAAAATATACCTGTATCAGATATTTTAAAACCATCATAATTTTATGCGTGCACAATGACAAAGAGCTCGCATTACATAAATTTTGAAGTGCTACAATTCCAATTTCATAATAAATTATGATGTTGTGCTTACGCATTATACAACTTGTCCATAGCTATATACCACAACTTTGTAACTACTCATAAAGTCTATTTCTTTAACACGTACCAATAGAAATGAATTGAGGAACATGACTCACAGTACCATGCCTTCCCCAACTGGATTGTACTGGTAGGGGTCTGCCTAAACCCAGCTTAATTATTCAAAAAAAAAATCTCACAATACCTACCTATATAGATGAGGGCATGAACATCTCATCTTGCCTGTGATCGATCCACTGATCGATATGAAGTATCTGGTAGGCTAATTGAGCCTATGAACTATTTTAAGGACCTCTAGTATGTTCAAAGACTAGTAAAACAAGTTGTTAATTATGTGTTTGATGCATGAGTAAAAGAGGTGCACGAGTTTTTTTTTGTTTATGACGAAGAAAAACATTTATCAGAACCGGTCACTTAATGAGACCGCCTTCCTGTAAGATACAACTCCGAGTTGAGGACACAACCACCCAGCCTCAGGTGCCCCAACCATGGGCTTGAGTATCTTGTTAAGTACTCACTTCCGATCACTGGATCTTCTACTCTCATGTAGATGTGACACAGCCTGATGTTGTTGATGATGATATCAAGAACCCAACCCCGAACCAAAGTTTATTATGATAAGAACACAGATGAATGTGTGATTTTTAAAAGAAAAGGACATTTTAGTAAATTCAATTACACAGAGGGTTAGGTTCTCTCTTTATCTCTCTCAATACGCAAAAGCCTCCAAAGTCCAAACCAGAGGAATGATGGAAAGCGAAATCACAGAGCCTGCTCTTTGTTGCTATCGAAGGAGCCAACCATGAAACACTCCCTCGCATCTTCTTCTCACCCTTCTTCGAGACGCAGCAATGGAATCCACCGACCACCTTTCTTCCATTGACTCGCCTCCGGCCATCCATGGCCATAGCAGTCCTTTATGATCCTCAAGAGCCGAAATACAACCAAGATTACCAACACCACCAAGAAAAAATCCCATCAAAACAAGAAGAAGAACAAGAAGAAAAACAGTCTCTCTTTTGCCTGTGGAGATGACCATGGTTCCATCCCCACGCGCACCTCTCCAACTCGAGGAGCTCTCTCGCCAAGTTGGTGCGAGCCTTCCCTTGAAAACCGCTCAGAATTATGCTCACGATCTCTCCCTCTTCAACAGCCACCACACCAATTGCGTAGCCTCTGATCTGACCGTCGATCACATGGAAGCCGAGCAGGACTCCCTCTCGACAAGCAGAAACAACGAGCCGGGCTCTTGCTCCAGACCCTTCGCCCACGAAGAGAATTGGCTCCAGTTGGGTTTGGGCCAGGATAAGCGAGGTGGGCTCGTGCCGCCGCAAGAAACCGAGCCGGCCCACCTCAACTTGGTCGAGCTCGATCTCCTCTCGGCCAAGCCCACCGAGCCTACCCCCCTTCACATCCCCGGCTTCCCGGTGCACCCACCACCCTTCTTCTTGCACCCCCATGCCGTCAACGGGATCGCCGGATTCAGGTTTCAGCAACAGGACTGTCTCTGGAACTTCCGACAGATGCCGCGTTCTTCCAGCCCATGGAACGTGTCGTGTTCGCCGGTGGCGGCTGTGGCTGCGAAGCCGAGTCTGAGCTCGAGCCTGATGAAGATTGTGGACTCCCCACCTCGGCCAAATTCTGGCCTTTGGTTCGTTCTTCAGGCCGAACAGAACCAGTGGGTGCAATCAGCTTTGTTCAATCCTTCTTTCCCTGTATTTCCTATGAAATGAAAGCTTTTGTATTGTTAACATTTTGCTTTACTTGATTCCAGAATAAAGAAGTTGGCCTTGCCTCAAGTACAGAAGAGCTACCTCAGAATTAAGTATGGTTCTTGTTTGGTTTATTGTGATTTACTGTGATTTTTGTTTTGTTTTTTTGGGATTTGCTACCATAAAAAAAAAAGTATATCTGTAGACGGTGGTTATCATTGTAATGGTTCTTCAAAAAGAGAGAAATTCTCTTTCGGGGTATAGTAATGTCAGTCTTTCTAAACATTAATATATATGTTGATATATTTCTCCTGCTTTTCAGAGATGGGAAGATGACCATCCTTTTGATCATGAAGTACTTGGCTAACAAGCTTCGATTGAATAGAGAATCAGAGGTATTTACAGTTTCCACTATTGGTTCAGGAGTTTTTCCTTCTTTGAGCATGTTGGTAGAGCACTTTAGCATGAAATAACATAGTTCCAGTTTATTTATAGTGTGGTTTAACATGAAATAGGAGTTGTTATTAAACAAAAAGAAATGCTGTGAATAACTTTTTGGCATAAAGAGTATGCAATTGAAGTTAATACGTGAAAACTAGATGAAAAACTCCAAAAAACAAAGAAAAGTAGATGAAAAAGTGAATTGCAGTTTGATATAACATAACATAAGATAAATGCAGGGTTCGTTGAATTGCTTGATATCATTCAGGAACCCTTAATGAAGGTTTTAATTAAGATGGATTAATGGCAAACAACAGTAGAAGGGTTTAATATTGTATTGATGTTGAGTTCTTTTTTTTTCTTGGTTCTTTTGCATCATGATCCGCCGGACGAGATTTTTTAACTTGCCGGAAAAGACAAGGCGAGTTGACCGATTAGAGTTCAAAATATTTCTTTCAAAAAAAAAAAGTTCAAAATAATGATGAGACATCTCACCGGTACTTAAGAACCAAGTCATCTGTATTCTGTAGCTAATGTTTTGGTCACAGAATAACTTATGATTAGGACAGACTACAGTTTCATACAGTTTCATAAGTTGGCCTTAGATCATTCTCAAAGTCTCAAGGGTGCTTGGTTTCACCTGCTTTGTCATTGTCAATGATCAAATTTTTGAGTGAGTGGTTTGTGTGTCAAATAAGTAAAACATGCCTTGTTTGTATTGTATTAACTAAAGAAGGGGATCTGCTATTCACTATGTTTTTCCTGTTTACAGACATAATCAGGTGGGGAGTTTGAACAGTATGGTAGTTACCCATCTTTTTCTTTTTCATTTTCTTTTTCTTTTCCTTTCCTTTTTTGTTTATCTATTTTCTCTTAGTCTTCTTTCATATTTAAAGATTAGATAAAATCATGTTGAATAAAAAATATATATATCACGTCCTTAAGGACTCTATTCTAATAATAAACAGCACTAGTTTCCATGCTGATTGCTGTGCCATGCACAGTGCAACCGGAGAACCACCAAAGTTGGGCATCTTCAAGGATAGATATATTTTGCATCCACAATGAGAAGGCAACAAATACAAGAAAACTAACATATATATATATATATATAGATAGAGAGAGAGAGAGAGATCAACATTCAATGCTTGGGCTTTTTCCTGATTCTATTCTAAAGATGAGAATGGTCACAAATCTTGTTATCGGGATCTTCTAGGCCAAGGAAATCTCGCAAATGAATTAAAAAAGTCTTTTTTTTACGGGAAAATATCATTATATTCAAATTTTATGACTATAAAAGAAAATATATAAAAAAATGAGAAAAATATTAAAATATAATACCAAGATAAAATATCATGTTAATAACAAGATAATATCAAAGATAAAATGCAATATTTTCAAAATAGGTGATTTTTTAAAATATTACACATTTTTGGATTATATCGGTTTTTGAAAATCTCGTGATAAAACCTGCAAGATTTACCATTGTAGGGTATAGATCCCAATAATCATCACCAATATGGTTCAAGGTTAACTATGGTATTCCTTAATGTGAACCTCTAGAAGCAAGTTATCTCTTTACGGAACTTATTTGAGGTTTAAAAACATAGCATTTCTGGACCAAAACACCCTTTCTTTGCCGACCTTCTAAGGCAACTTGAGAAGAATATTACATATCAAAATGGAACTTATATTCTTTTATCATGTTGGAATTTGCTTTTCTTTGTTCCTAATCCCTTAGGACTGGTTCGCTGTTAGAGGTAATTAAACTAAATAGAAATCGAGAAAAAATAGAGTAGCGTTTAGTATGTGTCATTTTGCTCCACCAGTTTTTTTTTTTTTCCTAATAACAAAGAACCCTCACTTAATGGGTCACCCTGTAAAGTAAATCCCAGATAGGCTCACTGACACCCAAGCACTTACAGAACCCACCAGTTACAGGCACTCACACACAGTAGAAGCCATTTTTGCTCCACCAGTTGTTAGACTCCTAATCTTTATAATTGTTCATATTGAAATAGTTTATTATATAAAAATTGATTACAAGAATATGCAGTTTTGATGGTTGGTATCTAGAATATTTAGTATATATAACACGGCCCTTTAGTGAAAATTGGATCCTTATATGAAGCTGCTGATTTTGTTCACTCTAACAAAATTTGTCATCAGATAATTCAAATGTATCAAAATTACTTAATTTCATGTCTTTTTTTTTAGGGTTCTCAACATTAGATTCTTGAGTCTACGTTTTCCTCCTTGTCTTCCCTCGCACACACAAAAATCAGGCTGACTTTGCCCACAATGGTTTCGCTCGCTCATCTGGTAGGGTCGATTTATAAACGTCACCAAGTTGGCAGGATGTCACGAGTTCAAAACCAATTGGAGGCATCCCCAACTGCAAGGTTTAAGCTGGGTGTACTCCTCTATGTGTAGGGGGGACCTCATGCGTTTTACCAATCAGAGGTCAGCCATTGTCCGACTGCCATGATAGGATTTTCAATTGCCCTAGCAATAAAAAGTCGAACTTTACCAATATTTGGTTGACAAGAGCTCACATATTGCATAATGTTTCCTTTGAGTCTGACACAAATGTATCCCATTCAACAAGTTATTTGGTACCGATTAGAGATTAGGAATTTCTAACATTTTGATTTGGCAGGTTAAGTAGTTTCTTGAACAATGGCTAAGTGAACCTTTGACTTGGAAATTTGATAAAGTCAAATAGAAAGGGGCTGACATAGTTTGCAAGTTTTTCTTTCCTTAGCTATCTCCTTCACGTTTGTTACTATCATTTTCTTCATACTCAAGATGTTCTCCTTGCTTATTAATTTGTCAAGCTGGTTTGCTGACCTCTATAAAACCACATTTCGTATCCTTTCTTCACGGCATTCATTCTACCTAAATTCTTTGTTGGAAAGCCTGAGATATCTTGATTAAGATTTCGTCTTCACATGTTTATTCTATCAATTCCCACCAACACAACCGTTATTTTCTTTCTTTTAAAAAAAAAGTAGCACTCCCCATGTTTGAGTATGCAAACAAAAAAGTTTAAAAGCGCATAATTGTGGATGAGAAAAAAAAACTTGTTTTTATGAATTGGTTTGTGGTGTGAAATTGAATTTGTTCCATCTAGATGGATTCTTCTGCCATCATATTGTTAATATTTTCATATTGCTAGTAGGTTTATGAGACTTCTCACCATTAGGCATTTCCACGGTCACAAATATCGGCTATTTTTTGAAGATCTCATCATTTTCTTATGATATTTTAAAAAACAGATATAATCTTGAAAATGTAATATTTAAAAAAAAATTATGACCTTTTTTTAGAACATCGCGTATTTGGGTATCACTTTTTTCACGCTATTATCACAAGTTTTATATTTTAACTTTCTTCTTTGGAGAGCTTGGAACACTCCCCTGGGACGCCGAAGTGATAGCGGGCTTGGGCAGAAGGTGCTGACCACTTCGTCTCAGGTTTGACTTTCACTGAGTATGCAGGTGCCTTTCACTGGTGGGCTCCGTAAGGACTTGGGCATCCGTGACCCACCAGGAGATTTTTCTGCATAGGCAGGGAACTTCATTATAAAAAAAAAGTCTTTTTATATCTGTATATATATATATATATAATTTTTATATATTTTAAAATTTATATACACTGGTATTTTCTTTGAGAATTTTTTTATTTAACGCGAGATTTTCCTTTCTCAAGAAAATCCTGATAATGAGATTTGTGATTGTTGGTAATTCCCTTATTTAGGATCAACTGTGTTGCATACTTCAAATGCAAGGGGTAGTTGGAATTTCAATAGTTGGTGCAAACGCTGGCAATTTGGAGCAAAATTTTGGCACCTTTTGGTTCTGACTGTTGGAATAAATATGTACCATCTTCCTCTTGTTCCATGCCATGCTCTCTCCAATCATCAACGTCTTGTGTAGGTAAAAAATATATTGTCAAAAACTACAAAAGATTCCCATCCAAAACTGACAAATTAAGATCACACGTAATTTTCGGTATTGCATGCATCATGGTTCTTGGTAAACTATCAAAATCTCTTAATGAAAAAAGCAAATTTGTCAATGCAGAAGAAAAAAAAATAGAAAAAATAATATAAATGCATTACTAGAAGCAACCATGGTACGTAGTCTTGTATGATGTGTGGTCGGGCCTTGAGACGTCTCTGACCTAACAATGTTGGGCTAGATAACACTCAATTCTGTTCTTAAAATTATAACTCAAAGTGTGATTGTCAATGCATGTACATCAAACGTGTGCTCTCCTTTTTCAACTCTTTCTTTTGCATGACTAGGATAGTTACAGTCTTATAGAATATTCTTCCAACTCTTTTGCCTAACACAACCTAATCTTTTTCTTTTTTTCTAAGTTCAACCAACGTAGGGCCTTACCCTTAAAATGAATATTTTAGACTCCCCTTGATTCCTCAAGCTGCACTTTGGTATATTATATTATATTGGTATCTAGAGAGAGAGAGAAAAGGATGCACTCTCCTACAAGGATGATATTGATTGATAATATAATGAAAAGTTGGTGAAAGGAATGCATGAGGAATAATGGAACTGATTTAATTATACCAAGTTGGAGGGATGCACCCGTCAGCAGTTTGTTTTTGGGAGTATTCAAAGGGGATTATTTTAGGTTGGTGAATGAAGGTGATTGAAGGGACAGAACAAGGGAGGAAGTTATGAGCATTGGTTGAAGAGGATGGCCGGGAAATAAGGGGAATAAAGGCAGAGTGCCCTGTGGGGAGGGAATATTGACTAAAGTAGGGTCCTAACCAAAGATAATGTTAAACAAGAGTTGCAGGGAGAAGAAATATGAGAGAGAAGAACGTGAAGTAGACGTGCATGACATTGTTTCTTACGCTAGGAAGTTGGACGCCTCTCTCTCTCTCTCTTCTTTTACTTGTTATCTAAGGAAAGAGAAAGAGAATTAAAAAATACAAAAAGAACAAAAACATAGCCGGTTACCTCGCCTTGGTTCAACCGTTCAAGGATACACCAAACTCCTCAATTTCTTTTTCACTTGTTTTTTTTTAAGAAGATATCCTCCAAACCCTAACATTTCTCTCCGTCTTACTTTTTTTTCATTTAAATGATACATACAAGGGGCCTGGGGTTTTAAACGTAAGAAGTTCACCACTATCTCTTATGAAGGCTCAACTAGGGCACGGTTTACTTTATCACCTTTTTTTCTTACACGATTTTTTGCACTCGACTCATTAGTCCTACCTTTAGTGCTGCTTTTCGTTGACTTGAGTCAAAAGTTCATCGTTGAAGGTGGAGGCAACACCGTTGATCTCCTATCCATATATACTTATGGGCAATGAATCTGATTCATGGTCCTAAACACGAGCCTCTTCCTGATTAGAGAGAGAGAGAGATTGGTGTGAAGGTGTACGTCAAGACGTGAGGGAAAAGTGACACTTGTTGGTTGTTGGTTGAGAATGGCAAAGAGCAACTACAAATATAATGCAAAAGTGACAAAAGTATGATGAAAAAAGAATGCCAAAAGAAAGAAATAAAACAACGTTTCAAAGCAGGATCTAAAGAGATTATCATTCGGGGAACATTTGGTTGTTTCTCTCGATATATATGAGAAATAAAAACCTACAAAATACAAAACCTATTAAATGAAACACTATAGTGGAAAAAACATGTTTTTTTCAAAATTTGTACCACATAGATGTGTTTAGCACAATTAATTTACTAGAAATTGACACTTGGATCATGCATTTTAGATGAAAAAATATTATTTAAATTTATGAAAATTGTAGGCTGTTGATTTTAAAAACCTTATAAAAGCTTTTCATGCATGCTAATCGAATGTTTCAAGAAGTAATTTCTATCAAAACAAGTATATAAATCATATCTATATCTATAAGGTCAGAATTTAAAAAACACTAAAAAATCATGAAAATCCAATAATATGTTTCGTTAAGTAGGTTTTGTATTAGTTAGGCTTCCATTTCTTACACAAAGAGAGAGAGAACTGCTGGACCTCATTTAAAAGGCTAATAGGTTGCGCACATTCATGTCTCATCATTAGACTAGACAGTGGAGAAGGCACGCAGGCAGACGTACATATATACTGACATGTACGTTGCCGATTTTCATCCCTAGCCCGCCCTTCCACCACTGCACTCTCTTTGCTAAAAACGAACGGGGCTCCTTACATGCAGAGATTCCCATCATTAAAGCATAGCAGTAGGCCTCACTAGTCGGCTAAACCCCACCACTGCCTCAGCAGGTCAGGTCAGTCCGTTCCTTGAACGGTGAGGATAGGCACGTTAGACAGGTGGTATCAATGAGTCTTATAACATTATTCATGCACTTTTTGAGTAAATCTGGCCGTATGAATTGATTGTTCATGATCCCTTTACTTTATAATGAAATTAAAAATTTTTAAATAAAAATAAAATCTTGCGTAACTCATATTATAACAAAATTTAATTATGCAAAGGGGCCCCTTTCACATTCATATTCACAGGCCATGCAAATCCCATCCGTACAGTACAATCGGTCAAAGTTTAAAGTGCATGAGGTAAGATTGAAACTAGGGTGTCAACGGGTCGGGTTGGGTTCAAACCCAGGTGAAACCAGACTTGGACTTGATTTTCGAGAATGGTATCTGGTCCGGTCCATTATAATAAAAACCATACTTGGACCCGATAAGTACTACATGAACCATAAGTGGACCATACCCGATAAAATAATATATTTTATCATTTTTACATTGAAAATTTATGGGAACTCTGGTCGGGCCGGGGTCTGATATAAAAATTCACAAACTATACCTGGATCCATGTATTAATCGGACCCTCCAGTTCGAACTCATGTCTCAGTCGAGTCTTCTTATTTATCACCAGGACCCTACAGGGTTTGGTCCAGGTAAATCCGACCTGTTGACAGCCCTAGTTGATACCAATGTTATTAGTATCCGTGCATATCCGTCTGTATTGGATGATACTTATCCATCGGCAGAAAATTGATATGCTTTACTTTTGAATAGGTTATTTTTTAATAAATATAAAAAAATACTTAAAATTATTTTTTATATTATTTTAATGACTTTAACACGTCATATTCTGATTGACACATAATATTTTATTATTTTTTTTTGGCCAATTCAAAATGATTCACTTGAGTATCGACTGATTCAGTCGGCCAAACCATACAGGGCCGATACCGATACTGACGACATTGGTTGATCCTATCTGCACATTTGCACAAAAAATTGTATGCCCACGCACACATATGTGCATCTATTGCTTAACCTCCATAAATTATGGAGGTGGGTACGATTTACATAGATCTAATTTCTAAAAGCAATAATTAATCTTTAGATGATATTTAGCATATTTTATTTGCTATTTCATGTGTTCAAGTTGGCTCATGATGTTTAGGACGGGTATTAAATCATGCTCATCTTTTTGAATTGCTAACTGTCGATTTTTCATCATCTCAGAGATTGAATCCTATCATATATTACATGTGATAATCACCCAAGTAGATAAACTATTTAAAACACATCTTTACTGATAGATGTAACATTTGCTAGATCCTGAAAACATGATTGTATCCCACATAATTTCTCGTATGTGTGTGTGAGAGCTCGTGCTCGTTTGTGCTGCTTGTTCATGATAATAAATAAAAACACATGATAGACAAAGTTCACGATATTAACGTGGTTCGGTGAACAATCACCTATGTCCAAGATACTCTACTCAATAGTTTTCACTATTAAAATAGCTACATTGTCTATCGACTTTCTTTAGCCTATTATCATTATTTTGATTATTATTCATTCAGTTACATAAGATAAGATTATCAATCGATTCTTTAGCTGCCCTGCTGTTATTTTCTTGAGTAACTTGATCCTCTTGCACTCTTATCACATTGGCCTCTTGAGCTGGAACGATATCCCCAATTGCATTGGCCTCTTGAGTTGGAACGATATCCTCAATCATGTTGGCCACTTGAGCTGGAATGATAAACTTGAGCTTATCAAGTTTATCATTATCGTGATCTGTTGTTAGAGTGATAAGCTTGGGTTTATCGAGTTTCCCATTTGGCATGAGATGATCTTGGATAAAACTCAAGCTTATTGAGTTTATCATTATCGTGACATGCGAGCTTATCGAGTTTATCATTATCATGACCTGCGAGCTTATCGAGTTTATCATCTGGATTATATTTACTAACAATCTCCCTCAAACTGGTTGTGGGCGGAGCAAAGAGACCTAGTTTGACTCATAAATAAAGGAAGTGAGTGCGCGGAAGAGGCTTGGTAAAGATGTCAACAATATGTTTAGAGGAGGTCACATAACGAGTGATTAGAGTCCCTAACACAACTTTTTCATGAACAAAATGATAATCAATTTTGACATGCATCAAGCGGAAATGAAACATAGGTTTGATGGTAGTATGAAGAGCTGAAATATTGTCACAAAAAATAATAGGTGGTTGGTGAAGAAATACTCTCAAATCATGCAAAAGGAATGAAAGCCACATAAGTCCTGCAGAGGTTAATGCCATGGATCTGTATTTCGCTTCTGAGTTGGACCTAACAACAATAAGTTGTTTTTTGGCACTCTAGAAAGTGCAATTGTTACCAAGAAACATGCAAAAGTGGAAGGTAGAGCGTCAGGTAATAGGGCAACCTGCCTAATCACCATCAAAGAATGCATATAACGACAAGGAGGTGTGCGAGAGTAGTTGAAATTTGTGGTCAATAGTGCCATGAACATAACGAATAATTCGTTTGACCATCTAAAAATGAGCATTGGTCTGGTTTTGCATGATTCGACTGACAAAATTAACACTAATTGATCAATCTGGGTGAGTCATTGTGAGATACTGAAGGCCTCCAACAAGACTCTGATAAAAGGTAGAGTCCATGAATGACAAATTACCATATTTGGTGCTTGTGGCATGAGTCACCATGGGCGTAGAGATAGGCTTGACACCAACCAACTGAGCTTTATCAAGAAGCTCATAAACATATCGCTTCTAATTCAAGAATAGACCCCCTGAGAACCATTAGACTTCAATTCTTAGAAAATAGTACAAGAACGCCAGATCTTTCATTATAAATTCTTGACTGATAGTTTTGATAAAATGACTGAGAATTTGAGTATCATTGTAACGCCCCAAACCCCAACCAAGGAAAAACCCTAGATTTTTTTTAGTTAATTTTTTTTTAGAATGGTTTTGAATATGCAACAGAAAGAAAGGGGAAGACAAAGGTTGCAAGTTTGGACGAGTTACAGAGGAATAAATATCAATTACCATAAAGTTACTATATCAAATCTTTTACAAAATGAGATTATGGATACATCATAAATACAAGTCTCCCAAAAAGTCAGAAAAAAATCCCCTCAAACCAAAACCAAGACCACTGGTCCAAGTGTGGGTCCTAAGCCTCCCGTTGTGCAGTTGTCGTATCGCAACCCAAGATAATCATCACCTGCATCCCCATAAAACAGGGTCAGACCTCTTGCGAGGTGGTGAGATAAACCAAACAAGATATACCATTTTCAGGGAAACATAAAGCATGATAGTAGTTATGACATGAATCAAAAGTAAACAGCAGAACTACAGCTAACATGATAGAACAATTAACAATATATATCCAAAGTAAATGTGTGTGTGAGCATATATATGTGCAACATGCAACAAGTCTAAGTACTAAGAAAAATAATAAAAGTAGCAATACAAAGCTATGTGCATAAAGATGGGACAGTAAGAAACATACAATTAAGGTAAAATGACTATGGTATGTACAACAAGGAAGCAAAGAAAGGAAACACACTATACAACTCTAATATAAGAAACAAAACAACTAATCAAGGTAAGTCAGCATGTGATTGATTAGTAATTATGTTTTTCTTGCTTACTCCTTCGGGTACGCGAAGGAACCTTGTATTCTGTGAGACATGCACCCAGTGTTTGTTATTCAATTCTAATGTGGTAACCGGGGAAGCTACAAACCGAGTAATCTCATGCGGGCAGCCCAAGGCTGGGAGAAACCACGCATAGGTAATGGATTGTAATCTTCACTACTGCAGTAGTGGAGATATCTCAAAAGGTAACCTTGACCTCTCTAACTCTGAGTGACTGGAGGCCAAAAGGATGCCTTTGCTCCTATTAACATGTCATAGTAACGACCTGTCACTCAAGGTTTGTACCATCCACCCTCTCCAAGGTGAACCATTTTTGTGAATGGGTAACCGGACAGTTTATCTTTCTTAAGCTAATTTGACAACACATCTCCTTTCGAGGTGTTTTGACACACATGCCTCGTGGTCCCCGCGAGGTCACACAAACGAGGTCTTACCCACCCATTCACGTGCTTGAGCCTCACACGGCCAAAGAAAGAGCGCATCGTCTGTGAAGGCGATACAACACCATTTTATTCTTAGGGTATCATAACATGTGAGCTCTCTTACGAACATGGGACCATCGCCCAACATGACTCCAGTGGAGTCACATAACCTCACCTGGCAAATTATGCCAATACCCTATGTGGTGCTAACTTTCCAACCCTTTGTAGGGATACATCAAGTGCGCAATGTACGATATGCAATAGTGTAGTGATAACGCACAAAACCTAAATATGACACTTGATGTAAATAAAGGACAACCTAGGTTCAGTGTCTCGGTGTGACAAAATGAAAGTGCAAAGCCATTCCACATATTCTTCAAATTCTTGCACATGTATTGAAACATAAGCAGTGGCAATTATGCATATCCATACAATTCATATCGCAACATATAAATATGTGCAAGTGAGAAGTATCATTTGGCATCCATATGCGATACATGAGTCAAGATGCATAAATCCACTAAGTTTCACAATTATGACAACAAGGCAATATAACGCACCATTCCATGCACGTCTTTATATGTGCGATGTTCTAAGCATTTGAAATGCGAATATACATATATGCGTGCGACATTTCACAATCAATTCATCAAGGTTTTATCAATGACTATCGCGCTAAGACAAGCACTTACACACATACAACTTTGCTTGCATTATCACACACAAGGGACAATTACGAAACCACCATGACTTAACGCCAAAATGTTGGAAATAAGGGGTTGCATTCTGCAGCCATGCACATGGCACGAATGTGCAGGAAAAAGGGGCGCCAAGGCAGCTCAACCTGCTGCCTTGATCCATACTTTGTGGCAGTCCGCGGGACTGCAAAGCATAGCAACACATATGCTGCTAACACAACAGGGTTGCTGCCCTGCACACATGTTGGAAACGGCCAGCAGCAAGGCATGACCTGTTGCCGACACCGAGTGCAATAAAAAGAGGTTGCGGGTTGCAAGACAGACCCGCGATAAGCTGCCCAAGACTGTGATAGTCCGGGCACCCAGGTGTTAAAGTCACCAAAAGAGGGTCTGGTCCATGGGGGTTCAGACCCGTCTGGTCACAACCACGCCATGGCCTGAACCAGGGAGTGTGGTGCAGCTCATAGCAGGCAACCCCAGACTGGAACAGTATGGGCGCTCCAAGATTGCCGAACTACCCACAACATAGTCTGGTCCATGAGGGACTAGACTCTGCTGTGACAAGGAGGTCCCTGGTCTGAACCAAGGCAGTTCAGACCAGGGCCCAAGATGCAGGCTATGGGTCTGCGCTGGGAAGGTGTGCCCAACCACCAAGACCCGGGTGCAGCCTACACCCGGTTACCAGTCTTTGCAAGACTTCATGATAGGGAGCCCCTGTCTGAACCCTGTTCGGACCAGGGAGCTCCTGGTAGGGTCTAAACTCGGAGGGTTCAAACCGACCAGAATCACATGCCAAGGAGCTACAACAGAGCCTCAAACTGAGGGCTGTGTAGCTCGACCACGAGCTGAGAGAAAAGAAGAGAAAGGGGGAGTGGCCTGGGCTGACCCTCACTCAGTCGGCCTGGATCACAGTTGTGGAGTGTGCAGTCGTCCCCTTTCCTAACAGGCTATGACAGCAGAAAAAAGAGGAAGGAAAGGATGGTTGGGTTGGGTTACGAGTGAACCCAGACTGACCATGCAAGCTTCCCCAACCGAATCCCTTTTCAAGAGAGCAAACCGAAAAGAAAGAAAATCAAGAAAAAGAAAAGGAATGCAAAGACTTGCATGCTTGCAAAAATGAAAGAGGAAGAAGTATGCTTTTGTCATATGTAAGAAAGAAAACCCATGTCCATCACGCTACCACCGAGAACCCCCTTGCACTCCACTACATGGAAGAAGGTGGTTCCGGGATTTTGAGCATTCTCCACTCAAAACAACAGAATCACACCAAAAAACAGTGAAAAATAGAAGAGAACATGTATTTCTAATACTTAGATAAACATGCAACAAGTGCAAGGCATCTATCTAATCCGCCGATAAACCCCTTGCATACAACGAATGCAAGGCAGTTTTGGGCTTCATGCTTACCTAATGCTAAAACCTAAAAATGAATACCATAAGAATAGAAAATCTCACCTTTGCTCGATCAAAGGAGGAGATAGGAAGCTTCTTCTTCACTTGGAAATGGAGAGCTTCCAAGATTTTCGGTTCACACACCACACAACCACCACACCCACAAGGAGAAAATTGGTAGAGCGAGAGAGAGAGAGAGGAGAGTTCCCAAAAATCGTCTATTTTGGGCTCCCTCCTTTTTTTCTAAAAGTTTTTATACTATTGCATGCAAAATGGATGGCTAGGATCTCTTAGAGAGATCCAACGGTTGGGGATTAACTCACACCTGTGATCTTCTTATCCCTATGAAATTTTTGTTTCAAGAGTAGTCATGCTTCTTTTGACTTTATAGCACTGCCAATTGTTGGAAAGTTGGTCTTGGACATAGCCTAATGTAATACTAACAATGCCTTCGCGTCCTTTCTTCAAGCTTCTTTTGCATCAGATTTTTCTGTCGTTTTTTTTACTGCCTTAGTTCCTTCAACATCTGCATAACCATACATAACCAATTCTCAAAGGTCTTGTGAGATAAAAAAGTCTTCATTTTAATATTTTAAAATTCATAGTTATCATCATTAAAAATCGACACTAACGATTGGGATACATTGAGGGTATTGAAATTATTTGCCATACCAGTTTGCAGTTTTATTTCACTTAGAGATTATCCTTCTAAACTCCAAGTCTACAGGAACTCCTTGCTTCATCAGTGTTCTCTCACTACGTTTTGAAATGTTCAACTGTGATTGCAACTTGGCTTTGATACCATAATTGAAGGTTATATCTGCAATAGAACAAAACACATAAAAAACGACAACCAAAAAAATAGAGAACACAACAGCAGTAAAATTGAAATTGTAACAGATTTTTACTATTTAACATACTTTCATCTTATATATAATGTAAGTAAAGACTACTATTTAAAAGAAAAACCAGCATAAAGATAGGAGCAACAACAGCTCCACTACCCACACAAAGAACCACTACATTTAGTTTTCTTAACTTTACTAAAAACATACCCTTACTTTTGAGGACTCAACTTGACATAAACATAAGATGCTCTCATCCACTACGTTCATCACTTGAACAATGACTCTAACTTGATGTGAACATTGGATGCTTTCATCTACTACATCCATTACTGAACATTAACCAACAAGTAGAGCAGAGCACTCGTCAAACAAGAAAGGTAATGAGATGTGTGTATACAATGAAGGCGGGGGGTCATAAGGAAGATACTATGGTGGAGGGGAAACATTGTGCGTTAGGGAGAATCATATTCCAGAATGATGAGGCAAAGTTAATCTGATGAAAGGGTGCATGAGGCTGTCAATTGAACTTCTAGCTCTTCGTGGATGAAACAGAACAAGACATAAAGCAAAAAGTTGGTTGTCTACACTGGCAACAATCACGGGACGTCGATTTGTTGGGCCTATAGGAGCTCAAACATAACCTGAACAAGGTGAACCACAGGGTCTTCAAAACATATTGGATGTCGATGCTTGTTAGATGCACTCAGACAGGCTCTCTCTGATGGCAGGATGTCCAACCTATTTTGCACAATATGGGCTGCAACTATATTCAGTTTCAGGACACAGAACTCAAAAGGGATTTGAAGGATGAGGTATTCAAACTGCTGAAAATTTCATATTCGCTTGAACTGTGGAACGACTCCATGGTCTCAAGGTTTGGTCGCCGGACTGGTTAACCGACTAACTGATGTTGTGGCCAGAAATGAGGAGCAGCTGGCCAAATTATTTGGCCAGTCATCAAAAATGTGGAGGGATGGCTCGTTTGACATACAAGGAAGAGTGAATGCAATGGACCCCAGGCCAAGGACTCCTCGTTGCCTCCAACATTCCCAACGATTATGGTTGGGCCAGCTAGAATTGCTGAGTCAGCA